>NC_091457.1:93728442-94090834 GCF_027789765.1 Dendropsophus ebraccatus
CGGACTCGGGGGAAATTGCTCTACACATATTGTGTGTTTTTTTCTCTTTAACCCCTTGTGAAAATGATAAATTCAAGGCTAAACCAACATTATAGTGTAAAAAATGTAATATTTCATTTTCACGCCACATTGTTCCACATTTGTGCCCGTCACCAGTGGGGTCCATATGCTCACTACACCCCTTGTTACATTCCTTGAGGGGTGTAGTTTTCCATAATGGGGTCACTTGTGGGGGGGTTCAACAGTCTTGGCAACACAGAGGCCTTTTGAATGCAACATGGCCCCTTAAAATCCATTCCATCCAAATCCAGCCTTCAAAAACCAAATGGCGCTCTTCCCTTCGGAGGCTTACCCTGCGCCCACATGGCGCTTTATGTCCACATGTGGGGTATTTCCGTACTCAGGGGAAATTGCTCTACACATTTAGTGTTTTTTTTATCTTTTAGCCCCTTGTGAAAATGAAAAATCATGACAAGATTAATGATTTAGAGTAAAAATTTTACAAAAATTACACTAAATGTTGGGTCTAGCCTTGATTTTTTCTATTTCCCACAAGGGGTTAAAAAGAAAATAACACAAAACGTGTAGGGTAGTTTCCCCTGAGTACGAAAATACCCCACATGTGGACATAATGTGCCATATGGGCACAGGGCAAGCCACCAAAGGGACAGAGCGCCATTTAGAGGCTGGAATGGAGGATGGAGGCCATGTCGCAATTACAAAGCTCCTGTGCTGCCAGGTCAGTAGAAACCCCCGACAAGTGACCCCATTCTGGAAACTACACCCCATAAGGAATCTAACAAGGGGTGCAGTGAGCATATGGACCCCACTGGTGACAGGCACTTACGTAAAACATGTGCCGAGAAAATAAAAAATACCATTTTTTTCATTTCACGTCCAAATGTGGCCGTCACCAGGGGGCCATATCCCCGCTGCCCCCCTTGTTAGATTCCTTATGGGGTGTAGTTTCCAGAATGGGGTCACTTGTGGGGGGTTTCTACTGTCCTGGCAGCACAGAGGCTTTGTAATTGCATCATGGCATCCTCTAATGGGAATGGCGGCCATACCTATTTAGCTGGGGAAAAGGGACAATTCTAATTTATTTGGGGGTATTAGGCCAATTATTAGTTTATAAGGTTGGAAATGACAGGTGTCCATCAAACTCAACCTGTGTTGATCCAGAGGAAGGCAAAAACCCTCGTAAGGCAGACGACAGTAGCCTCATCACAGGGGAAAAATTCCTCCCCGACTCCATAATGGCGATCAGAATAATCCCTGGACCACGTGACCCCTGAATAGGAATAAGGGACAGAATTTAGATAATGTAGAACTCCAGTGACGTGTGGTGCGCCTTGGAGCGATCCGGTATGCAGAGGCCGGGGGATCAGGACAGGTGGCACACTGGAAAATGGTGTCCTTCCTGATCCCCCTGTTACCCCACACTCTGCACTTCTTCTGGGGTCTCCCTTTCTCCAGTGTGGGGACGTCACCTGGAAAATGTTGTCCTGGTGCGATACGGGGTCCCACATATCCAGAAGCGCTGGGTCCGCTCCATGGCTGCTAAATATTAGGGCGCTATTACTACTCTGATATGTTCGGATCGTGCCGCAAGCTACAGGGCAGCGAGGGACCGGAAGAGGGGGTGCTGGTATAAAAGTTATCCCCGTACAGGTGGTGACCTTTATCCAGCAGTGGGAAGATCAGTTCCCGGACGATCTTTCCACTTGTTCCGAGGATGGGGGGGGGGGGGGGGGGGGGGAGGGGGGCATCTGGGGGCATCTGGGGCTGGATTCGGGTGTCCCTTCATACACTCTAAGGGTATGTGCACACTGCGGAATCGCGACAGATAACCCTTCGTGCATTCCACAGTTGGCACCTGCCGGCGGAGTGATGCAGGCGCGCGTCTCCGTCCGTGTCATAGACTCCATTCTATGCACGGGCGGATTCCGCTCTCCGTCCAACGTGTTCATTCTTTGGACGGACGACGGAATCCGCCCATGCATACATGGAGTCTTTGACACGGGTGGAGACGCGCGCCCGCATCAGTCCGCCGGCGGGTGCCAGCTGCGGAATGCACAAAGGGTTATCCTTCGCCATTCCGCAGTGTGCACGTACCCCAAATCTGTAAGTGTACCCCTGAGGTACTCTCACAGAGTTAGTAGAATTTCACTCCATACCGCCATCGTCTTATTGGGACGGTACTGGCGGAAAAGACGTGTCTGGGGGGCAGCGTACGCTACGCTACCCCCAGACACGTCACAGGATGATGAGGATGAATGGAGGAAGAAGGATCCCCCCATTCATCCTCACTGGCTGTTTCGGTGTCGGAGGGCAACAATAGGCGTATGCGTCCGATACCGAATAATGTTTAACACAGATTGTTCAAGAAAATAAAAACAATCAGGATTCATGTCCAAGGCCGCTAGGTTGAATTGGTGAAAACACTATATTATTCACACAGATTTAGGCCATGTTCACATGGCGTATTGTACTGGCCGTTCGGTGACCCAGCCGGGTCACGGGACGGCTGGTCTCTGCAAAGATCATCCCAGGTGATCATTCCGGACGCAAAGTTCTGATGCGGGCGCATCCATGCGCGCCCGCGTCAGAACTCCCCACAGCACACTATGAAGCTTGTGGCTGGAGCCGCTTTTCTACGGTCGCTATTCAATGAATTGCAGCCGCAGAAAACTGACATGTCAGTTATTTGCGGCGCTGGGAGAGATCCCGGCTGGAGCGTATACCATGTGTATATGCTCTGGCCAGGATCCCATACAAACTATGCAACATAGCTTTCCACAAAAAGTACAGCCGTTGTTGCCGATTGCAACAACGGTCGTACTTTTACGTTATGTGAACATAGCCTTATTGTGGTAATTATATGTCAGCAGTATTTTTAAGCCATAACCATAGTCGTGGAACCTACAGAGGGAATAACAATGATAGAAAGATTTGCAACCATTGCATGGTTTGGCCTTACTAAACTTGACTTTTCTTGCTCACCCAGTAGAATGTCTTTTAACAGTACCATAAGCAGTCTCATGTGTACCATCCTGCTCAGCCACCAGTTTCTGTCCAGCCCAGCCTGTCATTGCGCCGTGATCTCCAGCTGTGTCATCTGAGCTGGGTATGAAACTGTAAGAATCATTACCCGCTGTGATGGCAACGATTGAGATCACTGTGCAAAGACAGGCCGGGCAGATACTGGAGGCGTGTCTAAATGAGAAAAGTAGGTGTGCCGCACACGGGGCCTGTCTTCAGCGGGCCGCTGCATAGATTCTAATAAGGCTAAAAATAATAGCCCTAATGTGTAAAACAAAAAAAGTGGTGTAATTTGCCCACACTAACCAATTAATGCTCGGCTTTCATTTTACCAGATTTTGTTGAAGATATAAAAGCTTAGCTGTGATTGGTTCTTGAGGGCAAAATTACACCATTTTTTTTTCTACACAGATTGGTAAATCTGGGCCAATGTATAGATGACCTGGTAGTGTGTACAATGCATGAGAAGTAATGTTAAAACAGGACTGGGACAGCTTTAGTAGTGCTGTTGAGGTACAGTAATGTGGTGTTCGCACTGTTCTAACTGTGTGTTTTACTACCGGTCACGCACTGAAGTGGTAGCGGTGACACCACTTCTATGGTGGTTGGTAGTGCAGTATAGCCTAGCCAGTGATGGAACTGTTGTGACACCAGTGCTAGTTCAGCACACAGATGTGATGGTATACCTGCTTTTAGTTGTGGCTGGCTGTACTGTTCCCCAATGGTCGGTGACCTGCTGGGCTGTGATGGGTCCCTTGGGCTCTTGTCACAGTGGTCCAGAGTGGGGAGATGACCCACCCGGACTGTAGGTACCGCCACCCACAGAAAGGGGAAAATAAGCCAAGGAGTATGTAGCCGGTATGTGTAGGTGCTGGTGCAGTGATCACTGAATCCCAGTAGAATAAATAGAATTGCTTTACTAATAGTCTCTTGTGATACAGGATACGCTGGTAATAGACAACTTTTTGGGTACCGACTTGTGTTCACTAGATCTGTGCTGGGAAATACTTTAAGTGCTGAGGTAGGATAGCGGTGCTTGTGTAGCTTAGTGTTGAGCAGTGAAGAGAAGAGGAGTTTGTGGTGAGAGCCCCAACCCAGGGTAGTAATGTGCTCTGCTAGAGCTTGAGATAGAGATACTTGAGAGAAGAATACTTGTGCCCGAGTTTCACTAACCACCTTCTGCCCTTTAGTGTCGGGAGACCTGTCCTATCAGGGTGACACAAGCCCCAGTCTTGGTTACCTGGGCGAAGCTAAGTGTCCGAGGGTGTCCAGGTTTTACCTGCGCTGTGAGTATGTAGACCTTCGTTATGGTAGCTTTGCTCTAAATGGGTCATTTCCCCTGTCCTAGGACACTGCCCTGCACTGTTTAGAGAGGTTCACTGCATGGGCTGGGGTGACCTCTGACTCGTCCACCTTTTGGGGTCTAACACTGCATAGTTAGAATAGGTAGAGTATAGGAACTTAAAGTCTCTGGGCTCTCCATAAACATGTGTCTTTGACTCTCCAACACAGCTGGACTGTCCCAGACAGGGATCCTGGCAGAGCCAGGCCCTGGCTGAGTTCAGCAGGGATGCCTGTTCTAAGTGTGTGTCCTACTCCCCAGAGAATCAGAGGGAAACTGATGCTACGCTTCCTCTTCCTTACTCTGACTACTTCCTACCAGAGTATGTAAGAGTCCCTATGAGTGGTGAAGAAGAGTGTGTGCAAAGCAAGAAGTATAGAGATGGGTAGAAAGGAAAGGAGCATCTCCACTGGATCACAGGATCACAGAATACAAATAAAACAGTAACCCTATGGTAACTACAGCTGTGCAACACATATATGCAAGTTTATACATAGAATACTGACATCTGGTGGCGAACCTCACAAAGATCTTCATCACCACTTCAGTCCTGTCACTTCAGGATTTCGTGACAGGTGCCATACAAAGAACACCAGTGGTGGGACACCACAGTAAGTATACTTAAAGTGGTTGTCTAATAACATAAAACCATGACTGGCTGATGAGTATTTTTGTAAATCAGTGCTGCACACCTCTACCCACTAAGGCAGGTGCTCAGTGGTCAGCAGGTTCTTCAACCCAAATACTGGAAATAGTGGTAAGACCACGGCACTCTTTGAATCATGGGAATGTGAATATTTATTGTACAGTGAAAAATAACAGGATTTTTACTCCAACCGTTGCAGCAAGAATAAGAGAGCAAGAGACCATGTACGCTGGCAACGTTTCGGTCCAGCCAGGACCTTCCTTACTCAACCGGCTCATTCTTCTCCTTGCTGCACAACAGAGACCTCATGGCCAGAGGAAGCTTCTGGCTGGACCGAAACATTGCCCGCTTACATGGTCTCTTGCTCTCTTATTCTTGCTACAATGGTTGGAGTAAAAATCCTGTTATTTTTCACTGTACAATAAATATTCACATTCGCATGATTCAAAATGTGTCGTGGTCTTACTACTATTGGCTGATGAGTATTGACCGCATAGTGATCAGCTTCCGAGATGCCATTACCTGTCCACATAGAACGTCACCAGAAGTAGTACAATAGAAAACCAGCAGTATATCTTCTTTTTTATTTTCTATGAAGCTCAGGCTACATAATAAAAGCACCTCTTGCCTGCACAACCCCTTGAGGACATATGAATTATCTGACAGTTACTTATCTGACAATGAAATTATAATCTGCATCTAAACAAATTCAGGGATTACCTGCATTTGTAGAGCTCTGTTCACATCACTTTCATGGTCTGTGTTTAACATACATGCCAGGATAAGTTGCTGAAGAAGCCCATAAAAAAAAAAAAGAAAAATAGAATTATACAGTGCAGTTTTTTTTGCAATAAGAGAAAATATATTATTCTCTGTCAGATTAAAGCTGGCGATGTTTACACATAACATTTAGCTGGTATTCACATAAACATGATGTTAACAGAGACTTAGCAACATTTACAGTTACATACTGTCTCTAAAAAAAAAAGACCAGTTTTCTTTCCACCAAACCCAAAAAAATAAGAAAATATGGAAAAACAATTTGACACTTCAGAATTGAAGCTCTCTCCTATCACCAGGCCTTTACTGAAAAGCCACTTAAAGAGGAAGTCCGTCCATTTTAAAAAACTGGCAGTCGGCAGGGGGTCCATAATAACAAACCACTACTTACCTCTCCATGTGCCTATGAAGCACCGCACAGCAAGGCCCCTGGACCCCCACCGGAAGACATTTTCCCCTTAGTCCTGATGACTTCATGACTCGGGGTAAATCTTTAAATTATAATGTGCCAATTGCCGCACTGTGTGATGTCCAACCAAACTGAGTCGCCAGTCCCAGTATCACTTCAAAGCAGAATCACATAAATCACATAGGACACATAACTTCTTTTTGCTTAATGTCTTTTTATTGCCAAAAATGTAAAAATACACACTTCAGTTACAAAAATAAGAACCAGTCACATCACCACAGTGCTCAGGATCAGCAGGATTCATGATCAGTCATGACTCGGGGGGGGGAATGCCGACCCAGCTAATGGACAGACAGTCCATGAACCAGGTTGTGACGGCGACTCAGAAGAGATCCCAGAGTGGCAATCTGGCACAGGAACAGGTGAGTAATAATAGTTTATTATGTTCCTCCAGCAAAAAATCTACAGCAAATCTGCACCATTTCCCTGCAGAAACCCAAAACATTTCTGATCCATGTAAAAGTACCCTAATAGTTAGAAGTCCTGAATGGGAGACCCCTGTATTAATTCAAGATTTCCTAATAGAGTATTTGAAAATGTATAACCAAGCATACTTAGCATTACAAGAATTTGTAATCTGCCTCTTTACCTTACTTGTTTTCTCTAACCTTTTTTCACCCCTGTGTCCCTGGGCATCCTCTGTGGCAGCTTTTTGGATTTGTGTTACAAAAAGAACTTCCAGGTCACAGGGGTCAGCAGTGACATCACAGTTCTGCAAGCCATTTGCTCCACCCACTCTACCCATAGGCAGGGAAGTGTTTGTTTTCCTACAAATGCCTTTTGGGCAGCATGGTGGCTCAGCGTCTGGCCATTACCTTTGCCAATTTGCCAATTTTTAAATCTTTTCTCTGTTATAGGACTACAAACCCCACCACACAAGTGCATGTTATGAGTTGTAGTCCTGGATTACATATACACTATAGTAGCCATCCTACAGGTCGGTGGTTTACCTCTACCAAGTTTATCTCTACAATACACAGCTAGGATGGTGACTGACATGATCTCCTCTCCACATTACAGACAGCAGCAGCACTGCCCTGACACTGTAGATCTTTACAGTACAATATTAACAATATAGTTCCTTTATTTATACAACTCCAACCTATTCTGCAGAGACTGTAGTAATTTATTTTGGTCACTGTCCCACATGGGGGTCACAATGTTTTGGAGGTTGTGATAAAATCCATGCAAACTTTGGTGAATATACATGTGGTGTGGGTTGGGGTACACTTGGGCACTTGTCACAGTGGCCAGGAGTGGTGTTAGATTCCACCCCGGACACACAGACACTGCACTTGAAAGGGGTAGCCCAAGTGTAGGTGCAGGTGCAGCGACACAAAAACAAGGCCAGCACTTAATCAGGATAACCTTTTTACTTGAAAAGACTTCAGTGGAATACAGTACCAAAAATAGTAACGCCTTCAAGAGCAGGTGAAGGTGGCAGTGGTGACGAATAAGAGTAGTTGAGGTAGCTTAGAGTAGGTTAAGGGACCATCTTGGAGGCATTGTCCAGGTAGTAATGTATTCTGCCGGGATTGTTTAGTAGAAGTAGTGTTGAAGAGTGTGGAGAATAGATTTAGATAAGTTGCTATTTGACGGCCTTTTGCTTACACAGTCTCGGTGACCACCCTGTGAGGTAGTACGAGCCCCAGGCCTTTACAACTGGGTGTAGCAGACTTTCCAAGGTTTCCCAAAAAAGCTGTGAGGAGTCAACAAGATACTTACTTCATCTTTTCATTATTTGTCTTGCTGAGGATCACTTTGTTGCTTTGGTAACTGCCCTGAGAATACAAGAGACGGGTTCCTGGCTTGAACAAGGTTTACTGAAAAGGGCGGTTACCCCTCCTGAGGGTTTAGCACCGAATACTGGAGTAGATCTCTCTTAGGAGAAGTAGATATAGTCCCAGTCTCACTCCCATCTCCTTCACGGACTATATAACACAAGGCTCCTTGCCCTGGCCTAAGCCAGGTCTGGCTGGAAAGTGCTGCAGTAGACTCTCTCTCTCTCTCTTGTTCTCCTTAAAGAGGAACTCCAGGTAGAGTTCACATAGAATCACATAGAATTGCTCACCTGTCTAACCGAGTTTTGAAACTACCAAAAATCCACACAGCAACACCAACACAGCACGCTGTATTCTCTACCTGTAACACCACACAGCACACTGTATTCTCTACCTGTAACACCACAGAGCACACTGTATTCTCTACCTGTAACACCACACAGCACGCTGTATTCTCTACCTGTAACACCACACACCACACTGTATTCTCTACCTGTAACACCACACAGCACGCTGTATTCTCTACCTGTAACACCAACACAGCACGCTGTATTCTCTACCTGTAACACCACACAGCACACTGTATTCTCTACCTGTAACACCACACAGCACACTGTATTCTCTACCTGTAACACCACACAGCACACTGTATTCTCCACCTGTAACACCACACAGCACACTGTATTCTCCACCTGTAACACCACACAGCACACTGTATTCTCCACCTGTATGACCACACAGCACACTGTATTCTCTACCTGTAACACCACACAGCAGGCTGTATTCTCTACCTGTAACACCACACAGTACACTGTATTCTCTACCTGTAACACCACACAGCAGGCTGTATTCTCTACCTGTAACACCACACAGCACGCTGTATTCTCTACCTGTAACACCACACAGCACTGTATTCTCTACCTGTAACACCACACAGCACACTGTATTCTCTACCTGTAACACCACACAGCACACTGTATTCTCTACCTGTAACACCACACAGCACGCTGTATTCTCTACCTGTAACACCAACACAGCACGCTGTATTCTCTACCTGTAACACCACACAGCACACTGTATTCTCTACCTGTAACACCACACAGCACACTGTATTCTCTACCTGTAACACCACACAGCACACTGTATTTTCTACCTGTAACACCACACAGCACACTGTATTCTCCACCTGTAACACCACACAGCACACTGTATTCTCCGCCTGTATGACCACACAGCACACTGTATTCTCCACCTGTAACACAGATATTGGAATCAAGTAAAGAACTTTTTGAATTTAATTTAATTATTTTTTCTTCTCATCTCCACACACATATTATGATCAAGCATCTTTTGTATTTGAAGTTGAGCCCCACAATAAGGACTCTATCCTATATTATCTTACATGGGATATACAGTTTATGCATTGTTTTTTGTCCAGGTGGGATTGGCAGTGCCGACTCTGATCCTCTGTGCCATTTAGCCTAATTTAATTGTGTTAGTACATCATTTTTGTGAAGATGCTGCAGTACTGCAATGAAACACCATGTGTGAAAATAGCCCTAATTTCACTGCAGACTTTTGCACAAATCAGTTGCTGCAGCTACTTCTGTCAGTCCTTACCTGCTCAGGTGTAGGCTGGAGAGGCTAGTCAGACGGTGAATCACCTGACGGTGAAGCCTCCTGTGACATCATGCCCTGTCAAGTCTGCATCATCAGCCTGTGCTCAGCAAACACACTCAGTGTGAGACAGAGGCATGTAATCTCTGTCTACTTCTACAGGGGTGGGGCTAAAGGAATGTGGATGCATAACTCCACCCACCTGAGGACTCCTACTCTGTTCACAAAAAGTTAAGAAAACACAGGCAGGGTGGTCATATGACTAAGCTTAAGAACACAATAAGCGCTCTAAATAAAAAATAAAAATGTATGTAGAATATATAACACCCACAGAAGTCAATGCAATGCTAGTTTATTCCGGACAACCCCTTTAAAGGAAAACTAACATCAGATTAGAAGACTCTAACTTGCTGTTATATTTCCATATCCCCTCCTCCAGGCTGTACTGCCCTGCTCTGTTGCAAGTGAGTCCATAAGATGGCCGAAATGGAGGAGCATGTGACCATGCCTCTCCCCCTGTGTCTACCACTAAGCCTGTGGAGGGCACTGGGGGGCGGGGCATGGTCACATGCTACTCCCTATTCACCATCTTATGGAAAGACTCACCACAGAGCAGGGCAGTACAGCCTGGAGGGGGGTAGTCTTATTTTAGCTAGGAGCTGCTGTCAGTATATGCAGTGAGTACAGTCACTAATACTGTAGACTGAGCAGTTTTAACTGTCCAACCCCTTTAAGGGTGCCGTGTTTTTACTGTTAGTTTTATCTACATTCCTGCAAATAGCTGATTATTATTAGTTTTTTTTTATAGAGCTTTATGCAACAAAGGTATTACTAAGCTTTTTGTTTTGGGTGCAGTGTTCAATTATAAATTGGGGATTTCTGGACCAACATCTGTATAATCATTATAATCCACTGGACAACAGCATGATTGAATAGATGTCAACATACATCCCTAACCCTATATTATGAGTTCTTAAATTCTAAGATGCAGTACATACAGCCACACTCCTCCCTATCAGAAATTCAGAGATTAAAATAAACTTGGCCACATCTGAAAACTAGAATAGACACTTGTAATCACAAGACTTTTTAAGCTAACAGAAAGTATGACCTTGCAGATCTGGGAGCTTTGATGTGGCCCGTCCATTTTATGACCAACTCCAACCTCCAGTTTGCAAATCTAAGATGTTGATTGTACTGTTAGATTTTTGGGGTAAAAAAATAAAATAATTAAATGTGAATGTTATGATAAAATTATCCTCCCAACTTTCAGGGTTTGATCAAAATTTGTTGGCTTAACACAATGCATATGAGTATGCAAAAGTAGACAAAGGAACAGAGCTTCCTCTAGAGCTGATCTTAACCTGAGTTAATAGTACCTATAAATTTCCTGTCAGGAATAAGACACTCAGATCAGATTCTAAGCTCATAAAGAACTCTATTTGTAATGATGTGAGGCGCCAGACTTAGCCAAATGTATGAGGCAACATTGATTGGTTAATTTAACTCTTTGGTGAGATATTTTTGAATTTGATATTATGATGCCTTAGCACACATATTTTATTGACTACAAATATCTGGTGATAATAAAAGGAATTTTACTTGTATAAATACATAATTTGATAAAAGTTATCACTAATAAAAAAAAGTGTTGGTGTTGCCTATGACAAAAAGGGTTTACTTAGCCTATTGAAGTGGTACTCTGGAGAAAATACATCTATTTTGAAATCAACTGGTGCCAGAAATTTTAAAGACTTAGAAATTATTTCTTTAAAAAAAAAAAAAGCTTTTTAGTATTCATCAGCAGCTGCCCTGCAGGAAGTGGTGTTTTCTTTCCGGTCTGACATGGTGCTCTCTACTGTCACCTCTGTCCGTTTTAGGATTTGTCCCAGGTTTCCTATAGGCATTTTATACTGCTCTGGACAATTCCTGTCACGGACAGAGGTGGCAGCAAAGAGCACTATGTCAAATTAGAAATAATACACCACTTTCTGTAGGGCATGCAGCAGCTGCTAAGTACTATCTTTATTTTTATTTTTTCAGAAACCTGACGGCATGCTGACACTGGTTTTTCCTTTTAATACAAAAGATTTCAAAGTAATTTTGGATGAGCATTAGTCCCAATTACAATGAGTCTTATCTTTGTATGGACTACCTGACCTGATTTTGCACTAATTCTTGATGGACTCCATGCCTGACATTTAGGAATAAGGGGAATATATTTAGATTGGTGGGGATTCTTATTAAAGAAATGGGACATTCACATATTGTTATGGAAAACCAGAAATTCAATGCTAAAACTACCATGAGATTCTGTCATGTGAACAGGGTCTTAGCATTATTAATTTTCCGCCAGTATGGTTAATAAGAAGAATCTGAACCATTATTTATTTTGATCCTGGTTTAGTTCATACAGTATTTGTGATGCTTCCTCATTCCAACCTCTTCTCTAAGAGCTGATATGAAATAATTTAACACAATAGATATGTGTACTTAGTTTCTGAGTTCAGTTCTAGACAATAATTCTCACTGGGGTAAATAGTCTGGAAGTAGTTGTTCTGTCTTATAGTAATGACTTCACTGGTAGCCAAGCAGTTAATTACCCAAGACTGGAAAGGAAACCCCAGGTGAATAATGCAGGGTAAGTGTCAGCCAAATGAAGACACAGACATCAACACTGTATATTCTTCCCAGCTGTATAAACAGTGCAGGAAAATCAATATAAGTATATGGACAGTTTTCTTTGTGTCTTTACATCCTGGGCATAACGTCATGTGAACAGTTAGGCCACAATATCTTGGTCAGTCTCAGCCTGTTGCCTTCAAACCCTGGTAGAAGTCCAACTGATGGAACAAAGTTAAGGCTACGTTCACATCAGCGTTTGACCATCCGGCACCATTCCGTCTACCTTTTCCGTTTTAAAGTAAGCAATACGGAAACTGGCGGATCGGTTAAAATCCCCATAGATTCCCATGATATATTAGTGTGCTCCGTTTGCCCTAATTGTGCTCCGTTTGCATGCAATCCGTTTAAGATCCGTTTTTTTGAACGGAGAAAAAAATAGTGTTTGCAGTATTTTTCTTTCCTTTTAAAAAAACGGATCACGAACGGAAAAGGCACTTCCGTTTTTTATTTTACATTGTAGTCAATGAGGACGAATCTAAATGGAAGGTATTTCCGTTCACATCCATTTGTTTTCATCCGTTTTTTCACTGAGCATGCGCAGAAGCAGCAAGAAACCAAAGAAGAAAAATAAACTGATAGAAAGTCAGTTTTTTTAAGCCAAAATACAAATGGACCGTTAAAAAAAATGAACATTTTGCAATCAGTTTGCATCAGTCTGCTTCAGTTTATGCTCATCCGTTAAATTAATATGGATGGATCCCTTAGTAAAAAAGAGAAACGCTAGTGTGGCCGAGCCCTAACTGAAAATTTACGGTTAGTATTCAGTGCACCATCTTTAACAATGAATACAAATAAATGGATTTGACCAACCATCGGAGGTCAAAGAGATACGGTACGTGTCTAGATGATAAATGGTGCCCGCTCATTTGGATGTATCTTAGACAGGGTGCTTGTATTTTGTCATTGTATTAAGACTGCCAAAGGAAGACCAGCATTCATTCAAGGCCACAGGACTTGAAAAACCCTTATTTTTTGGTGCATAGTTCAAGATGCACATTTCTCATTGCTTGTACCAACTTGCTTTTATTTCATAGTGCATCTTGATGGTGGGTAATACACACCCACCTGGCCATCCACATGTAAAAAAAAAAAAAAAAAGATTCATCAGACCAGATCACCTACTGTTGCGCCTTGGTTCAGTTTTGATGCTCCTCTAAATATTATTGCTTTTAGTAGAAGAACACAATCAACGTCTAACCAGTCTGCAACACAGCCCCATTTACAGTGAGCTGTAATGCAGTGCATAGCCATCATTAACTTTTTAATACCAATAATAATAATAATAATAATAATAATTTGTAATGATTTATATAGTACCAACATATTCGTCAACATTTTGCAATTTTGGGTTAGCAGTTTGTACTACAGTACCTCTTCTGTGGGATCAGATTGGATGGACTAGACTTTACTCACAAGGTACCCATCACACTGTCACCAGTTTACTGGTTGCCTTTCTTTAGACCATTAAAGGAGAAGTCAGGTATTAAAGGAGAAGTCAGGCGAAAGTCAGACGTCAGGCAAAATTTTTTATTAAAGTACTGTATTGCCCCCCCCCCCCCCCCCCCAAGTTATACAAATCACCAATATACACTTAATACTTATTATTAAGTGCTTTTTTCCCTGCACTTACTACTGAATCAAGGCTTCACTTCCTGGGTAAAATGGTGATGTCACGACACAACTCCCAGAGCTGTGCGGGCTGTGGCTGCTGGAGAGGATGATGGCAGAGGGATGCTCAGTGTCCCTCTAGTTCCCTGTGTCCCTCAGTGTCCCCCTGCCATCATTTCCAGCAGCCACAGCTTACACAGTTCTGGGAGTTGTGTCGTGACATCACCATGTTATCCAGGAAGTGAAGCCTTGATGCAGTAGTTAGTGCAGGGAAAAAAGCACTTTATAAGCATTTCCCGTAGCAAGTGTATATTGATGATTTGTATAACGTTTGCGGGGGGGGGGGGGGGGGGGGCAACACATTACCTTAACCACTGCATATCAGAAATACCCCACAAAACCTGCCATTATGGAGATGATTTGGCCCTTGTCATAATCACTTAACTTGCCGATGTCAATTTCCTTGAAGAACTGACTGATCACTTGCTGCCTAAAGTAGCCCAGCCCCAAACAGATCCCACTGTCACACGATAAGCGATATTCACTTTGCCTGTCAGGGGTCTCATATGATTGATCAATGTATGAAAATACTCCTACTGCTACATAAGCATTACTAAAATGATATAAGGAAATTGCGGTTTAAGAAATTCCCTAGTATTTTCTGAAATTTAGCTTCCCAAGGGAAGTAAAATGTTAATACATCAGACATTATTCTTATGCTAGGGCTGTAGATGTGACACTGTTTCATTGTTTTACAGATCTCAATAAATAGTAAGGACAGGGAGATAAGAATAGTGGTTAGGAAGAGGTTAACTATCCCTGTAAATTTAATTTCCACTAAACCATTTGCTTTCACTTACATTCCGTTGAAACCCTAGACTGTTGGCAGCCCGGAAAACATTGCGTTTCCGACTCGCTACGTATATGACCAAATACAGCAATTTTGATGGGAAATAAGAATGAAATAATGGAAAATATTTCTGGAAGCTGGATTTACAGTGTCCTCACACTTGAACAAGCCAGCATTAATATCTTTTTATCATTTTAGGCTACGAGGGGTTAAGCTTTTAGGGTACGAGGGGTTAAGTTATGTCTTTTTTTTCAGCAAACTCTTTTCAGGTGAATTAATGTATGCATCATAATCTGATAAATGGGGTGCTGAAATGGCACAAGAAACCATACTGAACACACATATAAACTTGCATTCTTTTCTTGCCAAATCGCCATACCAAGTGCTTTAGCTCATAAATTCCCCTGGCTACTTACTAGATGTGACTGTTCTAATTTTGATATTGTAAATTCAGTAAATATGAAAAAATACTCAGGACAGCACCAGGAGGGGTCAGCTGAGTACTGTAAAAAGAATTAGTTAAAAGCCTAAAGGACTCTATGATTCATAAAGTTTTACTTAAGGTATCAGCGATACTGACCAAATGCAAGCACACCTTCTACTCTTGCTTGTTTGTTGAGTCTGTCCATGGCTATATTGACAATCACTACTGGTACTAAAAGGGGTACTCCAGCCAAGATTTTACAGAGCTCTGCCACCGGAAGGATGACATCATGGCACAGCTTCTTTCCAGCACTGCTGTGCCATAAAATCAGCTGCAGAGGACGTCCCTTGCTTTAGGCCGCCCTATTCCTCAGACACAGCACTGTGCCGTAAGCTTGGCTGGAGTACCACTTTAACTGGTTCAAAGTACACTTGGATGAGGAAACCAACTAAAGACTAGGTCATGAAGTCTTAATTTTTTGTGGGCAGTGTTCTTTTAAACTGAAAGGGGTGGTGTCACAATTGCTTTTGCAGACAGCCTTAACACATGTCTGTAGTGGGCTCTCAAGACGGCAACCGCACCTGGCAATAGCGGGCCCCCTGCTCCTGAGGGGCCCACTCAGCTGTTGGATACAGTGCCCGGCCAGGGCTGGTTCTTCTCCCTGCTCCCTTCCTCCTGTACACTGCTGCTCTGCTGATGGCCCCTCCCCCTCCTCTCCTTCACTGGAGATATGGCTCCTGCTGGTCACTTAGTCACTGATGTGTGTATGTATATGTGTATATATATATGTGTGTGTGTGTGTGTGACTGTTCCATTTTTCTTCCCCATGGATTTATTCACTCCCTGGTTTCCTCTCTGAACTGTTACCTGGCTGTCCCTTAATCCCCCTTCCTTGCATGTGAAGTGAAAACCAACTGCCAGTACTAATGGGACCGATCACGTTGTCTGCGACTAAACTGAGAATTAGTGACCCAACCTAGTGGATGCCTGGCAGGCCTTCACCAAGAGCAACAGGTTATCAAACAAAGCAGGAACATCGGAGAATTAGTAAATCTATACCTTTCAAAAGATACATTTTAAGAAATGCATGTACGTTTAATATATATTTTATTTAACTTAATACATCAAGATAGACTAGTTTTCCTTGAGACACAACCCCTTTAAGTTTTATTGATTTGATTTGAAATATAAAAAAAGACATCTGTACAAACATCCTGGACAAAAGGAAACCATTTCTCATTGGCTCTATCTTGCCTATATGCCTTACATTATAAGCAATAACCCTCATATTACTTCCCATCTGCTGAGAGCCTCTGTACATGGATTCAACATAAAATGAATCATCTATGGTGTGTTTTTAAATTAATTCCAATTAATGCTGTGTTCCCACATCTCCAGTTTTGCTGTGTTTGTTTGTTTATGGAATTAGAACCTAACGGATCTATAATTCTGACTGTCTGGGCTTTTCTTTGTGATTCGCATTACCAGGCTTCATCAGATTGTTTATGACAAGAAAAGCACCTGTGATGAAGCCTGGTATTGCTGTTCACATGGAAACGCCCAGTCAATTTAGACAATTAGTTAGTTCAGATTAGTTAGGTTCTAATTACGTAAAAAAATAAACGCAGTAAAACTAGAAATGTGGGAACACAGCCTTAATCTTGCCAATTGTGGTAATTTTTTTGCCTATAAAAGACGTTGTGGCAACTTAACCTAAAAGTGGTATAAAGACAGTACCATGTGGCAACAAGAGAGAATCACTGACCCGAGAAAGCTAAAACATAACTTCTAATGATTCTCTTTAACAAACCTATAGGACCAAAACATAAGATAAGAATAGAATAGTATTGGATTGGGAATCCAAGAGACATATGGCTAGGTACATGTACCAATCAAGTATCCTATTTGTATTTCAAAAAGACCAGTATTTAAATACATGGACTAGTATCAGTACACAAGTGATGTTCCAATGCATCACAGTGGCTCTACTGGAGCTGTATTATGATCAATAACTTTTGTGGCAGATTTTGTATTATACATCTACAGATACCATTCTTGTTGGTTTTCTCCATATCCCAGTCACTCTTATTCACTCTGGGGAAAAACAAATTGAGATTGGTGCATGTTTTGAGTATTGTTTACTGGGGCTTTTTAGGTCACATTCTGGTCCTCACACACATTAGACACCATGCCCCTGTGCATTCTCCAATATATTGCTGAAAGCTCCGGACATTATTGTGCCCATTGATGTTTATGGCTATATGCACACATTAGCATTTGTTACCAATCTGTGCTGGTGCCATCATCCACATAGGTGCCAACAGTCCAGATTTTAAAGGGACAGTCCCGCCAAATGAATGTCCCAAGTCTGCCCTGACAAGCCCTGCCCCTGATTACAAGCCCTGCACCCACCATGAGTGGGATATTAACTCTATCACTGCCAGAGTGCACAGGGCCTGAGAAGGTTAGATGGCATGTACAGCAGGTGGGATATTAACTCTATCACTGCCAGTTAAGTCACCCAACTTTCCCAGCATCTTGTAGCCAGCATGATGGAGGTCACACAGCTTTACAGCATCTTGTACTCATGTGTATGGTCCTAACTATAAGGTCCATACAATGAGGACAATATGGGGAAAAATCTGAGAAAAAGAAAAAGATGACAAGCCACACCCGGCAAAACACACCCACAATAGACCATGACCCCCAGAGATCACACCTACAATAAGCCACACCCCTTGTTGCCAAAGCCTAGGTGTCCCTGGGAAAAAATTTCAAAAGTTAAAAACTATGGATCCATGCTGAAAAAAACACCAGGTCGATGCAAATTGCTAAAGGCTTATGGACCAATGAAGCTTCTGTAATTTCTGGATCTGTTTCCTTCTCCTCTATCTTAAATTCCTTATTTTTGTGAATCCTCAAATATGAAGACAATATGGATGCATTGTGGACTACCTTTTGCAAAAGGTGAATTAAATATTGCAGAAAACATACCTGAACCTAAAATATGCTATATACGATTTTTTTTAATGGCCTTAGAGTACAGAAAGGATATTTGATTGCTGTATCTAATGTTATATTTCCATAGGAATTTGCCCTGTTTGTTGTCCCCTGAAGCCCCCAGTATATTATTCTATTTACATCAGATCTTATGGACCTTTGTGTTTGCATTTTAAAGACAGTCATTAAAAAATTATGTCTTTGCTATAGTGGGTCAGTAATAATTACATTGCAAAGCTCACACAGTCAATTTTGACAAAATTGCAGAGCCCACGTAATCAATATGGCTGTAATTATGTAAACAAAAAAACTGCAAAAGTGTGAACACAGCAGGAGAGCTTCATATACAAATCAGCTGGTGTTAACCCTTGACTGTGAAAGATATTGTGACAAAGTATGATTTTTGAAGTATCCAACACTTCCTGCATTTCCAAACTTGAATTTTATTTCCTTGGAAAGAGACCTAATGGCTATGGTATAGAATGATAACTTTTGCTTTTATTCTATAGGGCCCTATTACACCAAACAACTCGCCCATACTTTGCTGATTACTGGCCATTCTGGACGATAATCGTTTGGTTTGATAACTCATGTTCAAAAGGCATGTCTTTCAACATGTTCGATCAAAACGATAACGATAGTGACGGTCTGCTGCCTGTTGCCCCATGTTATAGGAGTGGCGGCAGCCAATGGGCCACCCTATAATAAAAGCACAGGCAGCGCGTGGGGAATGAGGAGAAAGCAAGCAGTGATCTGACAGATCGGCGATCGCTTCTTCCTCTAGACTTGATTGTGCCGTCTAATATGGCCCTTAGTGGCCCAGCTTATGAAGTGCAGTGTCGATCAAGCAGGGAGGGGCAGATAGGAAGCATTCCAACTTGCAGCTATTCAGGAGCTAGGGAAAGAATTCTTCTACATCCTAGAAGCACAGCTGGATACATGAATGGTACCGTGTGTCTCATTGACACAACAGTTTACACTTTAAGGATATGTTCACACTGAGTAAATTAGGCGGAATTCCTCAGTGTGCCATAGCCTATCTATGGGAGAGCGTGCGCTCCTCCGCTGATGCCGCTCAAAGAAGTAACATGTCACTTCTTTGAGAGGAGAGCGGCGGCAGCGGAGGAGCGCGCACTCTCCCATAGAGATGCTATACACACTGAGGCAGGCGGAATTCCACCTAATTTACTTAGTGTGAACATACCCTAAAGTGCAGCCCAAATCAACAGTACGAGTGAATATAAGAAATTCTGTAATCCTGCAATCTTACCTCACCAAGTTACCAGACCAACACTGAGCATTCTGATCTGTGAATCCAACTTTTTATGTGCCTAGACAGTCTCCAAACTGCAGGGATGTTTCTCTCATCTTCCTGCTCACTCATCCCCCCCTCCATAGGTTATAATGGATGTAGCAAACCCGTCTTCACTTTGCTTCTCTGTAATGTGGACTACTTTGCCTGATAATGCACAGATAAGTAGTGAGGGAGGGAGGCTGGAAAACACCATTCTGAGTACAGAAGGAAGTTGTTTTGCCTAATAAAGACTATAATAGAGCTTTTTAAAATCTTGATTTTTGCAAAGTTGTTCAAAATGACAGTTACACTTTAAGGCGTGGTTGCCCAGATTTATTACTCGGTCTGAGACAAAAATATTTTAGTCTCAGACAGATAGCAACCAATCACAGCTCATTTTAAGAAACAAAAGCTGAGCTGAGATTGGTTGCTACGGTCTGAGACACTTTCAGATTGATAAACTTAGCTTAGAGTGGCTAAAAGTAATAGATGCTTATATATACTGCTCAAAATAAGGGGAACACTTAAACAACCCAATGGAACTCTAAGACAATTACACTTCTGTGAAATCACCATGAATCAATTTCTTCTGCTGTTGTGCAAATAGAACAGATAACAGGTAGAAATGATAGGCAATAACTAGACACCTCCTATAAAGGAGAGATTCTGCAGGTGGTGACCACAGACCATTTCTCTGTTCTCATCCTTTTTGGTTGTTTTTTTGGTGACTTTTCATGTTGTCATTACTCTCAGCCCTCTCATTACTCTCAACAAGATTCTAACAGCAGCAGGGGACAGAGGAGAGGGGACAGAGCTATGGACATCAGCTTATGGCATCATTATGAGCCTATAAGCTGATGTCTAAAAACAACCTGGGCATTGAGGTATCATTGGCCCATGGTAGTGAAAGGGTTAAACAGTATATATGGTCCTAAAGATCTCAACTACTTTTAAGACCAGATAAGATGTGGATGGTATTTTCTTAAGGATACATTCATGATAAAATTAGAAATATGTATATAGGAACTAAACACACGACTTATGCTAGCACAATATGTTGCTGCTTCTTCATTCTATTCCCTCATAATGTATAGCACAATATTCTGTGACACTTTCTGTGACCATTCGTCATGCAGAGAAGAATGGTACACTTTTACAATAATACAAATCACTTTTATAGATAAACCCTTTAGAGATCAGAAAGTACTGTCTAAGTATTCTGGCAAGTAAAACGTTAATACCTATTCTGATGCAAATCCCGTGTGAATCATTCTAGAGACAACCGGCTCTACTACAAAAACACAGCACATATAAAAAACAGATGCCTCTTATAATGTTACAAATCAGCTCAGGCAGCTGATGGGGATTTGCTACAGGATCATAGCATGGTAGTAGCCCTATCTAATAGCAGCTACTGTTGGGAATCCCCACAACTAGCACATATCCTTTTACACTGCATCCATATATCACAAAAGTGAGGGGTGTTTGAGAAGAGGCCCAAATAGAATTGCACTTCTCCATCACTTAGAAAGCACTTAAAGGATACCTGTCATTTCAACAAACTTGGGGCACGTCAGAGGTTTTGCTTCCATACCGATTCCTAAAATAAAGAGGCAAAAAGTTGTGCCATTCATTTCAGCTCCGCTCTCCTTGGAGAGTGCAGTAAGCAGTGTAGTGATTCATAGAAAGTCTATGAAACTTCCTACAAATCTGTACACCACAAAATTAGCTTTCTGAATAGGGACGAGGGGAAACAAATGGGCACAGTGTTCATTTCAGTGCTTTTGCTACTTAGTTTTAGCAATCAGTGGGGTTGTCAGTACCTGGATCCTCGCTGATCAAAATGTATTACAGAACGACATGTCAGAAGTTTGTAAAGCCCCCTTCACATATATCAGGCGTTTTGGCTCTGTTCCTGTTTGGTGCTGTAGCAACGCACTGGAGGGAAACTGATGTTTGAACTGATCCCATTCATTTGAATGGCACAGTTAAAACTATTCACCGCTTCAGTCTGCACGCCAGATCATCAGATACAAAGGATGCACGAATGCATCTTGCAGCACATGTGTGCCCGCATCCCAACTCACATTGCACACATCAGAGTGAACTGACATGTCTAAACTGGCATGTCTATGCAGCTGCTATTCAATGTCAGTTTTTCGTGCAGCTGGTTGGAATCCCGGCCGGAGCGTATACTATGTGTATACGCTCCGGCCGGTATTCATTCAAATACAACGTATGTTTTGCATAAATCACGGCTGTTGTTGCAATTAGCAACAACGGACGTGATTTATGCAAAACATACATTGTGTGAACATGGCCTTATACTGCAAAAATGCTTGTACATTGGAAATATGCTTACTTTCATAGAATCCATTAGTTTTAATATCTTTGTGGTAAAAAAACCCCTTCAAAATAAAAGAATAAATATCAGAATAAAAAATTCTTTAAACACTCTATTGTGATACAAAAAGGGTAATAGCTCAAATGTGGGTGCCTCAAATGGGCAAATTGTTCCTTCTTATGGTGCGTTTACACTAGCAGATTTATCTGACAGATTTTGGAAGCCAAAACCAGGAATGGATTTGAAAAGAGGAGAAATCTCAGTCTTTCCTTTATGACCCGTTCCCTGTTTATGGTCTGCTCCTGGCTTTGGCTTCAAAAATCTGTCAGATAAATCTGCCTGTGTAAACGCACCATAGGGGTCCATTTACACAAAAAGATTATCTGACAGATTATCTGCCAAAGATCTGAAGCCAAAGCCAGGAATGGATTTGAAAAGAGGAGAAAACTCAGTGTTTCCTATGTGATCTTATCCCTGTTTATAGTCTGTTCCTGGCTTTGGCTTGAAATCTTTGGCAGATAATCTGTCAGATAATCTTTCTGTGTAAATGGATCCTTAGGCTGATTTCATAATGATTTCACAGGCCTGCCTCTGTGCCTATAGGTCTGGTGTCATTACCATTTAAGCCAGTCATGGGCTAAAAGGGACACTGGTTGCATTGCATGCATCTAGCATGTTTATCTGGTGTTCTCATACAGGGTTGTTCCAATGTCACTTTACAAAACAGCACAGTTTTGCCATGATTTTGAAAATACATATGAAATGTGAGAAGTCATCACAAAAACAACTACATCCTGTGTAAATACACAGTACAATAAATTATAATAAAACTGCCCTAATGCATGCTCGATTTTTCTCAGTATATACCATACCTTTTCAGTTTGCTAGTACAAATTTCTTGATATTTAGCACGTGGAGTGCTTATACCATATACTAGTACACAGCTTTCACATGGTAATTGTTTCATCATGGGTTCGTACAGCCAAACTCTGCAGATCTTTCCTCTCTAATGTACCCTGACATCTTGAATCTCCAGCTCTATCTATAGCCTTTCACTGCAGCTATAAAACAAGCTTCTGTTTATTGGTGTTGGCTGGGAGTCTCACAATCAGGAGTTGTGCTTAACGCACAGAATATGTGTGGTATGATACATTATCTCCCCACCTCCATCTTTCAGCTCAGGCATAAAAGTCCTTCCACAGTAAAAAGACACAATGATCCAAAATATCTGAGCCAGATGTTGTCCAGCAAGAAATCTAGCTGCAATCTTTACTATTGAATATAATATAACCCTGAACTGAAATAAAACATTTAGTATAAAGACTATATTTTATACTTTAGGTGCCTGAAACGTATCTGTGCAACATTTGAAGGGTAAATGAATCTAACCTGCTTATAGTTCCCCTTTAAAGGAGAAGTCTGTTGAAAATTTTCATTAAAGTATTGTATTGCACCCTAAAAGGTTTGGTGATGTCACGACCCGACTCCCAGAGCTGTGCGGGCTGTGGCTGCTGGAGAGGATGATGGCAGGGGGATGCTCAGTGTTCCTCCAGTGTCCTGTGTCCCTCAGTGTCCCCCTGCCATCATCCTCTCCAGCAGCCACTGTAACGCCTGGAGTAGTTGATCCACTGGACCATCACCAGCGATAGCACTGACCTCACCAGGGAGCGGAGTCTAAGGGGCCGCTGGTTTTCACCAGAGCCCGCCGCAAGGCGGGATGGACTTGCTGCGGCAGGCGACCCCCAGGTCGCTACCCCTGGCTTGGTTGCTAGTGACGGCAGGCGAGGCGTGACAGGAGCAGTAGGCAGGAGATAGTGCAGGCGGAGGATAGTATATGTGCTTGCAGGTGGCGGACAGGTCTCAGGAACAATGGGAAGGCAGCGGGCAAGGACTAGGGACAAGGACTGAGGACAGGAACAAGGGACAAGGACTAAGGTCAGGAACAACAGGGAGCTGGGCCAAACGCTATGGGAAGCATATAGAGGCTCCAACACGAGGGACAGGGCATGCTGGGATTTATAGGGAGTGATTGGGTGCAACTACCAATTAGGGACGGACTGGCCCTTTAAATCTGAGACAGCCGGCACGCGCGCGCCCTAGGAGGCGGGGACGCGCGCGCCGGCCGGCACAGACGGAGACCGGAGCGGGACGAGGTGAGGCGCCCCCCGGGGCCGAACAGACCGCAGCGCCGGGTCCCTGCACAGGGACCCCGGCAGCTGCGTGGGATAGAGGGCGGTCGCGGCGGCGGCCCGGAGCACGGGACGCCGCCGCGGCCATGACAGTACCCCCCCCCCTTTGGCCTCCCCCTCTTTCTAGCCTGCAGGAACCCCTTGATGAGATCTTTGTCCAGGATGTTAGCCTCGGGTTCCCAGGACCTCTCCTCAGGACCAAATCCTCTCCAGTCCACCAGGAAGAATCGTCTCCCTCTGACAGTTTTCATGGCCAGAATGTCTTTAACAACGTAGACGTCGTCAGAGACGGCTTGTGGAACAGAGAACGGAGACTTATCGGAGAACCGGTTGAGGACCACTGGCTTCAAGAGGGAGACATGGAAGGCGTTCGGAATCCGCATCGTAGGGGGCAGGCGGAGTTTGTAGGTGACAGGGTTGATGCGTTTTAGCACCGAGAAAGGACCAAGGAATCGAGGACCCAACTTGTAGCTGGGAATCTTGAGTCGAACATATTTGGCCGAGAGCCAGACTTTGTCACCTGGAAGAAAATTCGTGGCAGGTCTCCTCTTCTTATCAGCCTGGTCCTTCATGCGTTCAGAGGCTTTGAGTAAGGACTGTCGAGTTTGTTCCCAGATCGACTGCAGGTCAGATAACAACTCCTCCACAGCTGGGACCCCAGAGGATGGAGAGAGAGGCAGAGGAGGACGAGGGTGATGCCCGTAGACCACATAGAAAGGAGACTTGCCTGTGGAACTCGAGTCCAGATGGTTATAGGAGAATTCCGCCCATGGAAGTAGATCGGACCAGTTGTCTTGGCGGCTGGACACAAAATGACGTAGGTAGTTACCCAGGATCTGATTGACTCTCTCCACTTGCCCGTTGGTCTGGGGATGGTAGGCCGATGAGAAGTCCAGCTTCACTTGGAGCTGCGAGCAGAGGGCACGCCAAAACTTGGAGACAAATTGAGAGCTTCGGTCGGACACAATGTGAAGAGGAAGTCCATGCAGGCGGAAGATGTGTCGGAAGAACAACTGAGCCAGACGAGGAGCAGAGGGTAGTCCAGGAAGGGCCACGAAGTGAGCCATTTTGGAGAAGCGGTCCGTCACCACCCAAATGACTGTATTGCCCGCAGATGGGGGTAGGTCCGTGATGAAATCCATCCCAATAGGTGCCAGGGATGGCCGGGGACTGGCAAGGGCAAAAGTAGGCCGGCAGGTCTTTGACGGGGAGATTTATTCCTGGCACAGACTGCGCAGGAAACCACAAAGTCCTTGACATCCTGGAGGAGATTGGGCCACCAGTAGTGACGGGAGATCAATTGCCCGGTCTTTTGAGCTCCTGGATGCCCGGCCACCAAAGAGGAATGTCCCCACTTCAAGATACGTTTTCGGAGTGCGGGGCGCACATAGGTCTTACCGGGAGGCAGTCTCTGCAGAGCAGAAGTGGCAACTGGTACTAGGCGATCGGGAGGTATTATATGACGAGGAGATTCCTCTTGCCCCATGACATCGGATGCTCGGGATAATGCATCGGCCTTTATATTCTTCTCGGCTGGACGGAAATGAATGGTAAAGTTGAACCGAGAGAAGAAAATGGACCACCTGGCCTGCCGGGGATTGAGGCGTTGAGCCGATTGGAGGTAGAGGAGGTTCTTGTGGTCCGTGTAGATGTTAACGGGATGTTTAGCCCCCTCTAGGAGATGACGCCACTCCTCCAGTGCCAACTTAATAGTCAGGAGCTCACGGTCTCCAATCGTATAGTTCCTCTCGGCAGGGGAGAAAGTCTTAGAAAAGAACCCGCAGGTTCTGGTCTTGCCTGATCTGTCCCTTTGCGAGAGGACGGCTCCTGCGCCCACAGAAGATGCATAGACTTCAAGCGAAAACTGCCTGGTGACATCCGGACGGACTAGAGCAGGAGCAGAGGCAAAGGCAGACTTTAGGCTATTGAAGGCTTGTTCGGCCTCAGGAGGCCAACGTCTGGGATCCGCCTTCTTCTTGGTGAGAGCCACTAGGGGTGCGACCAGGGTCGAGAAGTGAGGGATGAATTGCCGATAATAGTTGGCGAATCCAAGGAAACGTTGGATAGCTCTAAGTCCCACAGGGCGTGGCCACTGGAGGACAGCGGAGAGCTTGGCCGGATCCATCTGTAGACCCTGGTCGGAGACGATATAGCCAAGAAACGGAAGACTGCGCTGATGGAAAACGCACTTCTCTAGCTTGGCGTACAGATGATTGGCCCGTAGTCTTCGCAGGACCTGACGCACTTGTGCCACATGAGTCTGCTGGTCAGGGGAGAAGACCAAAATGTCATCAAGATAGACAATGACGCAGACATAGAGGAGGTCTCGGAAGATATCGTTCACGAATTCCTGGAAGACCGCTGGGGCATTGCATAGGCCGAATGGCATGACCAGATATTCGTAGTGCCCATCCCTGGTGTTGAAAGCGGTCTTCCATTCGTCTCCTTCACGAATACGGATTAAGTTATACGCTCCCCTGAGATCCAGCTTGGAGAAGATCCTAGCTCCACGAAGGCGGTCGAATAGTTCGGGGATTAGCGGAAGAGGATAACGGTTATTGACAGTCACCTTATTTAAGCCCCGGTAGTCAATGCATGGGCGGAGGGAACCGTCCTTCTTCTGCACAAAGAAAAATCCAGCGCCAGCGGGAGACGTGGATTTACGAATGAAGCCCTTCTGTAAGTTCTCCCGGATGTAGGAGGACATGGCTTCAGTCTCGGGCACAGAGAGGGGGTATACTCGACCCCGTGGAGGAGAAGTTCCTGGAAGAAGGTCTATAGGGCAATCATAGGGCCGATGAGGTGGTAGGGAGTCCGCCTCCTTAGCCGAGAAGACATCAACGAAGTCTTGGTAATCCTCCGGTAGTCCAGACAGAGGTTTGGCGTAAGCAGGTGACCTCGTAGAACATTTGGGTTGAGGAGACCTCAGGCACCTATTTGGACAGTCCTGGCCCCAACTGAGAACCTCCCCAGTTCTCCAGTCAAGCTTAGGGGTATGTAATTGCAGCCAAGGAAGACCCAGCAGGATGTTAGAAGAGGAATGGCGCAAGACGTAGAAGGAGATCCTCTCCTGATGTAAAGCGCCCACCTGGAGGATTAGGGGTACAGTCTGGCAGTGTACCGCTTCGTTAAGAATCTCGCCCGTGACCGAAGAGATAGACCGGGATTGGGCTAGCTGGATCACGGGTAGCCGCCATCTTTGGACCAAGGAAGCAGAAATGAAACTGCCAGCAGCGCCAGAGTCGATGAGGGCAGTGGTCTGACGAACTTGCCCAGAGGGTGTCTGGATGGAGACTGGCATAGTCAACCTTGGAGAGGTGGCATTCACACCTAGGGAGGCCTCTCCCACCGGACCTAGGTGCGAGCGTTTCCCGGACGCTGAGGACGTTGGGGACATCTCTGCCGATAGTGATCAGCGCCACCGCAATAGAGGCAGAGATTCAGGTTCAGTCGACTAGTCCTCTCATCAGTTGTCAGGCGAGCACGTTCCACCTGCATGGGAACCTCTGGAGACGACTGGGACATGGGAGCAACGGGATTCTGGAACACCGGTGCCAGCCGAGGATGGCGACGGGGCAGGCTCAGACGCCGTTCTTGCCGGACCTCCTCCTCTCTCTCGGAAAACCTGGTGTAGACTCTGGTAGCCAGTAGGATGAGTTCGTTCAAAGATGTAGGCAGGTCTCGGGCAGCGAGCACATCCTTCACTTGACTGGACAAGCCCTTTTTAAAGGTGGCAATCAGAGCGGCCTCATTCCAATCTAGTTCCGCAGCCAGGGTGCGGAACTGGATGGCGTAATCACCAACGGAGGAAGTCCCTTGGGATAAATTGAGGAGAGCAGTCTCAGCCGAACACGCACGGGCAGGTTCCTCAAAGAGAGCGGAACTCGTCCAGGAAGATTCGGAGATTGGCAGCAACCGGATCATTACGGTCCCATAGTGGCGTGGCCCAGGCCAGAGCTCTACCCTCCAATAGGCTGATAATGAAAGCCACTTTAGAGGCACTCGGTGGCAAACTGACTGCTTAAAAGTTCGATATACATAGTGCATTGGGTCAAGAATCCTCTGCACAACTTGGGGTCACCTCCATATTTACTTGGGAGAGCCAGTCGTAGTTTTGAAGAGGCTGCAGGAGGTGATGACTGCTGAGCTGTGGTATGCTGCTGTACGGCTGCAGTCAGTTGTTGGATAAGCTGTGACTGTTGCTGGATCTGTTGAGCCTGAAGGGCGACCACTCGGGCTACTTCGCGGATATCAGGCACCTCGCCAGGATCCATGGTTGGAGCCTACTGTAACGCCTGGAGTAGTGGATCCACTGGACCATCACCAGCGATAGCACTGACCTCACCAGGGAGCGGAGTCTAAGGGGCCGCTGGTTTTCACCAGAGCCCGCCGCAAGGCGGGATGGACTTGCTGCGGCAGGCGACCCCCAGGTCGCTACCCCTGGCTTGGTTGCTAGTGACGGCAGGCGAGGCGTGACAGGAGCAGTAGGCAGGAGATAGTGCAGGCGGAGGATAGTATATGTGCTTGCAGGTGGCGGACAGGACTCAGGAACAATGGGAAGGCAGCGGGCAAGGACTAGGGACAAGGACTGAGGACAGGAACAAGGGACAAGGACTAAGGTCAGGAACAACAGGGAGCTGGGCCAAACGCTATGGGAAGCATATAGAGGCTCCAACACGAGGGACAGGGCATGCTGGGATTTATAGGGAGTGATTGGGTGCAACTACCAATTAGGGACGGACTGGCCCTTTAAATCTGAGACAGCCGGCGCGCGCGCTCCCTAGGAGGCGGGGACGCGTGCGCCGGCCGGCACAGACGGAGACCGGAGCGGGACGAGGTGAGGCGTCCCCCGGGGCCGAACAGACCGCAGCGCCGGGTCCCTGCACAGGGACCCCGGCAGCTGCGTGGGATAGAGGGCGGTCGCGGCGGCGGCCCGGAGCACGGGACGCCGCCGCGGCCATGACAGCCACAGCCCGCACAGCTCTGGGAGTCGGGTCGTGACATCACCATGTTATCCAGAAAATGAAGCCTTCATGCAGTAGTAAGTGCAGGGAAAAAAGCACTTTATGTACATTTCCCGTAATAAGTGTATATTGGGGATTTGTATAACCTTTGGGGGGCAATACAATACTTGCCAGACTTCTCCTTTAAGGTAAATTATCAGCAGGTGTGTAAGTGTAAGAAATTCCTCTATGACTCATATTCATATTAACCCATAGCTGCACCAGGACGTTATTTAACGTCCTCGTGCCGCTATGGGAGTTCAGAGGGGGGTCGCGCGGCGACCACCCTCTGAACTGCCGCGATCCCGGGTGCCGCGAGTAGCCCGGGCTCGCGGCTATTAGCGGGCACGGTCCGATCGCCGTGCCCGCTAATTAAGTACTTAGAAGCAGCTGTCAAAGTTGACAGCTGCTTCTAAATACTTGCGGTTATACATCCCTGGTGGTCTAGTGGGGGGATCGCCCCCCTGCGGCGCGATTGCGGGGGGGCGATCCCTGCATCCATACCGGGCCGGGGTCTGCTCCGTAATGGCGCTGATCCCGGCTCGGCATTCTATTGCTTTTGGCTGCAGCAGCCAAAAGTAATAGAACACCGATCTCATGGATTCATGCAGTATAACTATACTGCATGGATCTCTATGAGAGATCAGAGTGCATATACTAGAAGCCCGGAAAAATCAAAGCAACCGGCACTCCGGAACCTTCTGCGGCGCGGTGCTCGTGGCAAAGAAGTCACAATATATGGATAAAATCCCGGCACTCGCTGGTGTAGATGCTATAGTAGATGTTTATTACATCAACGCTGCACGCGTATCGACCATACCGGTCTTTATCAACAGCTGTTGATAAAGACCGGTATGGTCGATACGCGTGCAGCGTTGATGTAATAAACATCTACTATAGCATCTACACCAGCGAGTGCCGGGATTTTATCCATATATTGTATACTAGAAGCCCCCCAGGGGGGCTTCTAGTATATGTCTAAAGTAAAAGAAAAAAGTATTTTTAATAACACAAAACCCCCTCCCCTAATAAAAGTCTGAATCACCCCCCTTTCCCCATTTTATAAATAAAAATAAATAAATAAATTAATAAACAAACATGTTTGCTATCGCCGCGTGCGTAATCGCCCGAACTATTAATTAATCACATTCCTGATCTCACACGGTAAACGGCGTCAGCACAAAAAAATCCCAAAGTGCAAAATTGCGCATTTTTGGTCGCATCAAATCCAGAATAATTGTAATAAAAAGCGATCAAAAAGTCATATATGCGCAATCAAGGTACCGATAGAAAGATCACATCATGGCGCAAAAAATGACACCTCACACAGACCCATAGACCAAAGGATAAAAGCGCTATAAGCCCGGGAATGGAGCGATTTTAAGGAACGTATATTGGTTAACAACGGTTTGAATTTTATACAGGCCATCAGATACAATATAAGTTATACATGTTACATATCGTTTTAATCGTAACGACTTGAGGAACATGCATAACAAGTCAGTTTTACCCCAGGGCGAATGGCGTAAAAACACATTTCCCCCAAATAAAAGAAATGCGTTTTTTTTTTCAATTTCACCACACATATAATTTTTTTCTGGTTTCCCGGCACATTTTAGGCAAAAATTACATCTGCCTTAGCAAAGGACAATTAGTTGCGCAAAAAATAAGGGCTCATTTGGGTCTCTAGGTGGAAAAATGCAGGCGCTATGGCCTTATATACACGAGGAGGGAAAAACGAAAACGCAAAAATGAAAACTGGCTGTGTCCCCTAAGGGTTAATTTATATTTGGCGCCTTATTCTTTTTTTATACCCTTACACAGCAGATGCTGTAGAATTTATTTATTTTTTTTGATAGTAGAACGAGTGCCATTTCAGTCATTTATTTGAATATTGTGAATCATCTTCTTCAAAAACAGTGTTCTTTTGTGGTCCAGTCAATGGCTATTCATGTGTATCTTCCTTTTCCTTTCTCAGGGGTCAGAGGAGGAGCTTATAGCATCTACAGGTCAAAATAGATACATGCCAGCTACATTGATCTGTAGGACTGTTCACAGTAAACATACTGTATGTTATTTATACATACCCTTGTTATGTTATTGTTATCGAAATTATAGAAATGTGGGACTATGACCACTAACATTTTCTTTTTAACTGGGATTAGCAGGGATTGAGTAATGTTATGCTGCAAAAAAAGAAGCTTTATTGCTACAGTGTTTCCCTCTATAATGTGCAAGTCCTGGTTTAAACTTTTACTTTAAACCAAAATCAGAAATATATATAGGGTAAAATGTTTCATGGGTCATGCTACAATTTTCAATACCATATCCCTTTAATTAAGACTTGGTAGAGGTTTATTCAGTAACCATAGTCTCGTATGGTAAGTTTGGCTTTGGGGATATTGTAGTGGTGCTTCCCAAAAATATGCATTTCATCAGTGGAGTCTTTGTTCAGATTTGAACATCAGTGGCCTGCGGATATAAAGGTAGCTGCCTACTGGCTGAAAGCTGCCCACATACAGGATAATACAGTATATCATTATATAGTCTAATATCTATAGATGTAACCACTTCAGCCACTTTCTAAACCTTTAAGATCCTGTGGTGTGACATCAGATAGTTCAGTCCAGGAAAGGAGTTTTACAGGAGCTACGTTTTACTAAATATAGATCTATAACTGGATTTCATACCGGGGCGTAGCTGAAGGTTCATGGGCCCTGGTGCAAGGAGTTCAGCTTGGGCCAACTTCCCTTCACAGCCGTCTGCCTGTAATTTTCAGCTGCATCACTGGCAATGTTCCCTCTAACACTTTGTAGCAAGTGAGTGGGGAAATTAGGGACCTGGGCACTGTTCACTCTTAAGACAGGCAGTGCAGAACAACATCAAATAAACACACATGTACTGTGCCCTAATACTTTGCTTTGAAGCAGCCAGATACTGTATACATGGGCACTTAGCATCCAGACAAACTGTATTAAACAGGGTAATGTCTAAATCGCTGGTGGTCTGTGGCAGCAAAGGTGCTAGTATTGGCATCCCTGGTCCATAGGCAGTGAAAGTGTTACGGTTCTCATACATTTTAGACAAAAGTCATTAAATCCCACTGACTTCAGTGGATTCTGCCAACTCTCTAAAGTGTAGGGGTCTTCCCAACTCTCTCTGGACAGATAATTTGAAAAACTGAAAGGTTGGGCATGTTGTACAGTATTCAACTGCTGGGCCCTTTCTGAGAGAGATAAGCTGATGCCAGATAGCCACTTACCCCTCCTCTCTCCATAGACAACACATCAATGATCTGCTGTATTAACTGTTCATGTGTATGGGGAGATCAGGAGATATAGTTATTAAACGTGTGTGGCTACCATTAAGGTCATTATTTCTAGTGGTCTAGGGCAATAAGGCGGCTATTTTCAGTATTCCTGGCAGTCTAGGGCAAAAGAAGGGACAATGTATAGAGATTTTTGTGGCCTAGGACCAGACCGTTATAAAAGACTGTATGGCAATACTAGGATAAATACAGTATCATAATCCTTAAAGGGGTTATCCCGTGAAAAAAATTATGTGTATATTATTGGTTTGAAAATGAACCATTGATTTTTTTTTTTACAAAAAAATCTGTTATTTTAGAGTGATGTGAATGTTAGCAGCCAATGTGCCCCCCGCCCCCCTCACCTGTTGCTTTGCTGACCATATCACCAGGTACACTGATACATTTGTACGTTTCTTACATACTATTTGTCACTAGGTGTATATTGTGTACATATATAAAGAACAAATAATAAGTAGTAAGAATAAAATGGGGACAATGGAGAAGAAAATTCAGGGATAGAGATGCCATAGCACTATCTATTAGTGAGATCTCTGCAACTGTGTCTGAGGGACTACTTAGGGTGACATTTATCATTTGCACCTTTTTTTGCGAATATTTTTAGCACTGTGCACTGGCTTATATGTTTGCAGCCTAGTAAGGTATTTATGAACATTCACATGTTGGTTCATAAATCACCTGCTATAGCTTCCCTGGCGCTGTGCATTTTACTGCAGGTATTCATGAATTGACCCTGGTTAAAAAAGTTCCGCTACCCTGGGACTGGAGTACAGATGCGAACGAAAATGCGAAAATTTCAAAATTCTCACATGATAAATCCCGGCTGAGAATATTCTTACGGATAACCACGCCCACAAACGTCAAGAAGGCAAAAAACTGGAGTAAGCTGTCATATTCACACATACACCGAGCTACACTGTTTAGTAAATCTGACGAAGGGCTGTGCACATCACACTTACGCCAAAAAATACTAAAGAGCACAAGGTACACTGCTTGATACATGTCCCCCTGAGTCTACAAATCAGTGGAGGGAGACAGGAAAACTGAGCTGTGATATATAGGAAGTTACTAAGACCCAGACTTTTTTCTCCATTTTATAAAAAAACCTCTTTAATTAGTTTTCTGTCTCTCTTCTTTTTTTTTTATATAAATCTCTGTTAGTGCTACATTTACCAAGTGGCTTTTAACAGATATTGAGATTATGAATAAACCATTTGTATTCACTGTTCTCTTAACACATACATCTCATGGTTAGCTAGAGCATGAGTAGTGTTATCCAATAATATTAATACAAGCTGATAAAATGATATGTAGAGGCACAGACAGGAATCTTGGTATTAACAAAGATCTTAACAGTGATCTTGTGGAAGTGTTTTTGTTAAGAAGTCTGCAGACCCTTTTTATACATTCCCTTGGTTTAGCCTTGCTCATATCATCCTGCTTTGCCCTCCGCTGGGAGCAGGGTCAGCCTGCCGCTACAAAAGAGCCCTGTATAAATGAAAAAGAAAGGCTTCACGTTTAGTCAACTCACATAGCGGCTGCACGCTGGAGATTACTGATTCTCGCCTGGAAAAAGAATATGCCTTCCAATAATAAACAGAAGCCTTTCCTCACCCACAACCCAGAGCTATGAGCCTTCCTCACTTACTAACCCCTGTTGTGCTGGATGTAGTACCCAGCTGTGTCAACTGCTACAGGAGAATTGCACAAACAATGCCATAGATGGTGCAGCCTGAAGAACTGTGAAGCCCTTGTGGTTTAAATATTGAGTAAATGTCAATGGTTGTAATATTAAAGTGAATGTTCAGACAAATTCACACAATGTTTATGTTCAGCAGTAGAGATAAGCGAGTACTAAAATGCTTGGGTGCTCGATACTCGAGATTAATATTTCCAGATGCTCGGGTGCTCGTTTCGAGTAACAAACCCCATTGAAGTCAATGGGAAACTTGAGCATTTTTGCAGGGGACCAATGCTCTGCCTAGGGAAGGTTGCCTGGAAACCTCGGAAAATGATGGAAACAACACGGAAATGGACAGAAAGCAGCAGGAGCAGCATGCATGGATGAATCTTGGGGTTAACTAATTGCAACATTACGCCAAATTATGGGCTCCCGGCTTTCACCACATGTTCGTGTACCTCCTCCCTCGCTCCAACTTTTGTTCACTGTCAGGCCAGCAATCTCCTGAGTTGATTGATGTCTATCAGGGGTCAAAGTACAGCCTTGGACACACTGATGCAGTAGCTGTACTATGCTGATCCCTGTCTCTCTCCCCGTCCAACTATTCTCCCTCCTTTTTGGCTCTCTCCTTACTGCACATCCAGAAGACCACCATGTGATTGATGGCGGTCAGGGTGTGAAGACGCACAGCACAGTGAAGATAGGTAAAGCTGAACTACAGATCCCAGCTAGCCAACATAATGTCAGCCACAGGACAAATTGACTACTGACAGCTGCACTACAAGTCCAAGCCAGCAGCATAGAGTAGCCAAAAAACTCTAAGTTTTGAAAATTTTAAGCCCTTAGAAGGGCTGTTTTTTTCTTTGTGTCGGATTCCTGCATAAACGCACACTAATTCCCTGCCTAACACTCTCCCTGACAGACAGCAGCTCTTTCCTTATGCTCATTTAGCCTGCGTCTGAAGCGAGCATCGCGGGACCTGATTCTTATATGCCCAGGTCATCTGATCTGGCCAGCCAATCGCTGCTATTAACATGTAGGGTTCCCACGTGATGCTACGAGCTCCCAAAGACACTCTTGCATGATGATTGGCTGAAAAAAAGCCGCCAAACATGCAGGAAGAGGAAGATGCCATTGTCTCAAATATCGTGAGATAACCCTAGCACTATCGAGTACCATAATACACGAACGAGTACCAAACTTGGACGAGCATGTTCGCTCATGTCTATTCAGCAGACAACAAATCTGCCGATTTTTGTGAAATTTGGCTGAAATTTACCAAACATTTTAGTAAGTAAAATGGCAATTCTTTAATGGCTGCAAATACCATTTTAAATAAGACTTACGGCTATAAAATTATGTATGTACACAAACAGCCTCTTTTCTATTGTGTTCAACAGAAGTCCATAGTAAAAAATTTTAATATATATTGGCAAAAGTACATAGTTAATATGGCCTAAAATCGAGCATTGTAAGGATTCCTCAATATGACCGTGCACGCAGCTCATATGAGTGCATTTGCCTTCAGATAAAAAATGTGCAGCGTATACATGCCAGATTGAATATAAACAAGACCTCTCATATCCCTAACCAAGTTTGTTCCTTTGTCTCTGATCCAGACCTCACTGAGCTGGACAAGTTCTAGGTTGTGTGTGAAAAAAATCCTTAAGCTGCAATTTAGGCCCAAAGTGGCAATTAAATGCAGAGCGCTGACAGCCTGTGAAGCTGACAGAGGGGTGACAGGAAGGTCTTTTCAGGAGCTTGGAAATTAAATGAGACCTTGAAGGAACAAAATAGGAGGCTTTCAAAAGAGTAATCCTAACCTAACCTGAAACACACTGGATAATGATAATGATTATCTCTATACACTTCCATAGCCGCAAGCTTTGCTTTATAGAGTACAATAAACCTGCTCCACCCATATATTGTACCACGGTTATGCCGCTCTCTCTTCTGGTTAAACAGATATAAAAACTGACAGCAAAACTGTTTGGCTTTCCCAGAAAAGCCAATCACAGCTCATGTTGAATATCTCTAGTAAAATAAATCTTGCACTCTGATTGATCACTAACGTCAAGTAAGGCAGTTTTGCTGTTAGTCAGTTTTTATTTGTTTACCTGGCATTTTCAGGAGTTTGATATTGATGGCCAATCCACAGGAGGGGTTCTGACTTCGCAGCTGATCAGCTGGCAACCAGTGCTGGTGCCTCTTTATTACTTATCTGGCATTGTTCTACAGTATACATTTAGTGTGCTGTCCCACCATGGGTGTTTCTAGTCTTTACACCCCTCGCAAAAGTGTGTACTTCAAAGTAAAAGTGGTAATGAAGTACTACCCAAGTTTTACCACTAGATGTCGCTAGTATGTATATTGTGTACCTAAGTATTGCACAGCTGGGTGTAACTAAAGGGTTATTGTTTTAGGATCTGTGCACCAATGGGAGTTCTTTCTCTTTTCTACCTATCTCTACCCTTCTCTTTCTCTTGCACTCTTTTCTCACCCACTCACAGCACACCTTACAAATGCTTTAAAAGGAAGTCACATGGGGAGAGGAAGTGTAGCCACACCTTAGTGAGTCTTACCCTGGTTGTTGTAGAGGAAGGACACAAGCCAGAACGGTCCCTGTAGTAGCCAAGGAGGGCCCTAGCTGAAGTCAGGTTCCCTGTGGACAGTAGTTGGTTAGTCTCTGTAGTGAATGGGCGCACATGAGACACCTTAGCACTCATTTCTTGAAAGCAGCACTTCCACACACTATGCAGTGCTGAACGCATGCTTAGAGAGGACAAGTCAGGGATCACCCCCCCAACCCATACCGAGAACCAGTCTAAAAGTGCAGGGCAGTATCCAACAGAAGAAAGGAACTGATCCGGATAGAGAAAAGTTCCTAGAAGCCTACGTATTCTATCTTGCAGTGCGGGTGTCATCAGAGAACTCTGACCACTCTGCTCATCCCAGGTAACAAGGTCTGGGACTTGTGTCACCCTCTAGGACTGGTTGCCTGACACTGGTGGGCAATAGGTGGTGCAAAGACCAAGGAGTCAAAACACGGGCACAAGTATTCTCTCTATTCTAAAGTACTCCTTCTATTCTCCTTCTAAAGTTCCGGCAGAGCACATTTGTACCCTGGATTGGGACTCTCTCGACATCCTCCTCTTTACCTCTCTGAACCTCTTCCACCTCTCAGCATGCAACTCAGTCAGCACAACTATAACTCTCTCTAAACTCCCAGCACAGATCGGGTCGCTAAAGATTCAAGGATATTATCAAGCCAAGATTCTACTGTATATTTGTGTATTAAGCCTTCCTGCAGTAAAGATAATTGGACTCACTGGTTATTCACTAAGCACCTACACAGCCATTGCATCCTCCTTGGGTCATCTGCCCCTTTCTGTGGGTGGCGGTACCGATAGTCTGGGTGGGTCACAACTCCACTCCGGACCACAGTGATAAGTACCCAAGGGACCCCCAAACAGCCTGGCAGGTTACTGACCACAGGGAAAAGGGTATAGCCATCTAAAATAAAAGCAGGTGTGCCACCATACCTGTGTAAACAATAAAGATGTTGCACTGCTTGCATGAGCTTCACAGCTCCTTCAGTTAGCTGATCAGAGTCTGTGCTGGGAGTCTCTTGCTACCCACTAATCTGATATTTATGGCCTAGTCTAGGAATTTTTTATGTAAGCCAGCGCCAACCTGCTAGATAGCGATATCTGTGCAGCTCTTGCTGTATACAGAAAATAATATTACTTACCTCTCTGTGCTACCTGGTGTCGTCCTGCCTATGTCTTGCTCACTGCAGCCGCGGTTGGCACTGAAGCTGTCTCTGCAGTGACAGGCTGCTTAGCCAATCACTGGCTGAGATGGGATGCCATGGCCAGTGATTGGCTAAGTGACCTGTCACTGCACAGAGGGGTTAGGAAGTGTCAGCGATGGCTGCGGTGAGCATGAAACAAGCAGGGGGCCACCAGAGAAGTCTTGAGAGGTAACTAATAATTTTGTTATTTTCTATATTCTTTCACCAGCACCTCTTATTACACGTAGTGATGCACCGTCGACGGTCAATGATTTTTAAACTCACTTAAAGACAATTATTAGCTGATGATCGGCTCCTTGACTGATCATTGTCTTTATTACACAGAGCGACACCTCCCTGATTCTGCCATGTAATAGGACCCTTAGGATAGGACATGAATATAAGGCACACCATGATTTCTGTTTAAGTTTTTTTTTAATCAAATCCTCAAGAGGTAAACATGTATTTCACTTAATAGAACTAATTATGTGACAACACATCTGTCTTCTTCAGGGTGCGTTCACACTGAGTAAAACAGGTAGAATCCCATCTGCCTCAGTGTGTCAATGGGATGCATCGCTTTCTGCCACTCTCCTCTCAAAGAAATGATGTGACATTTTTTTAAGTAGAGAGTGGAAGTGTGCAAGGCATCCCATTGACACACTGAGGCAGGCTTGATTTCGCGTCAGGGGCTCCCCTGCGGAATTCCGCCTGTTTTACTCAGGGTGAACATCCCCTTATCCTGTGCTTTGGTAGACAGTAATATAGAACCTTAGTTTCAAGTATAAAATAGCCTTTGGATATTTTTGTTTGTTATTTAGGGATAGATTGTCCTGCCATGCTCAGAACAGGAAAAGTCTTGTAAGGATACAGACTCAAATGCATGGACACATACAAGTACATGGACACAGCCTTGGTGACAAGAACTATCTCGTTATATTCTTTTCTTTGCTGAACAGGTTTTCATATGCGGCTGAATGGCCTTATAGTTAAAAGTATTGTATTCTTTCTTCATATAACTTGTGTAAATATTTTTATTAAAACTAATATTATTGGTCCAGCACATCTATGTATGGGGCCTAATTTGTTCTCTTCAGGAACAGTAATAAACCTTATTGCTGATAATTCTGAATAATTTTGCTAGTGATTTACAGAAGTATGCGCCCTACAAATTACAAAGAGCAACAAAATAAAGTTCAGCTAATTTAAGGGTTAAGTAGTAGAGGTTTCTCTTCCAATAGAACATAGTGCTACTGTTTCTTGTTCTTGGCATTGAACTCTAAGCTGCAGGGTGCCTCTGGGGGAGTCATTTAAACTTTATTTCCATTTAATTTGTGGGCTACATAATTTTCTTTAATTAGTTATTATAGCGGGTGTACAGTATTTTTCTTAACAGCCCTCTCCACAAGTGCATTAAATATAGTACAGTATATGGAATTCTTCACCAGCAATCATTGGGTTACTCACTGGTGCACTATTGCTACTCTCATTTAGGATGTAAACAGAACCAAGCACATCAAGCTACCATTAATATGTATAGATAAAGTGAAATGCAGAAAAGAACAGGAAATGGGCTTCATAGATTCCAGTTGGATCAGATGGACAGCCGTGCAGTAAAGCACGATAATATGTGCTTCGTCTGGTTGAAACAATTACACTGGGTCTCAGGACTGAGACCCCGTGAAATACAAAGTCTTGACAAAGTCTTGAAAAAAAACCCTTTACATACTAAGATTAATAAAAAGAAAATACAATGTTTTGAAGAGGCTGCATTAAAGTTTGTATGGAAAAATGTTATTGCAGGTATACCCACTTTAGAGGGTTCTGTGGTGTTTATATACATAAACAGTGGTACCTCGGTTCTCAAACTGCTTGGAACTCAAACTGTATTTTCAAGGACAGTTTGCTTTGGTTCTGAAACTTTTACTTGGTTCTCAAACACTTTTTTGGCCCCCGTTCTTGAAGTACTCGGTATCTAAATTTTTCTGCGAGCGTGGTGGATTGTACTTGGTGAGTTTAGCACTGGTGAGGCTTCACATACAGTACAGTACTGTATAAGACTGCTGGAGTGCATATATGGGACAGTAGTAGTACAGACAGTGCACCACCATCTCCCATCCTTTACAGTGTTGGGATGGGGAGACTCTATACAGTAAAGGATGAGTGAGGAGTTGGTGACTACTGGACTATAATTGCTGGTTTTGTTGAATGTTTCTTGTGTATAAAGTACTGTACAGTATAGTGCTGCTCTGTAATGTCCTGTACAGTATATTGTGCTGTTCTGTAATGTACTGTATAGGATAGTGCTGCTCTGTAATGTACTGTATGGTATAGTGCTGTTCTGTAATGTACTGTACAGTATATAGTGCTGTTCTGTAATGTATTGTACAGTATAGTGCTCTTCTGTAATGTACTGTACAGTATATAGTGCTGTTCTGTAATGTCCTGTATAGTATATAGTTCTGCTCTGTAATGTCCTGTACAGTATAGTGCTCTTCTGTAATATCCTGTATAGTATATAGTGCTGCTCTGTAACGTACTGTAGAGATTACACTGGGCACTTTTCAATGCAATATATGGGCACTCTATGTAATTATTGGTGGGTGCTGGAACAAATTAAACACATTTACATCATTTCCTATGGGAAGACACTGCTCTGCTCTCAAACTGCTTGGTTCTCAAACTGCCTTTCGGAACCAATTAAGTTCGAGAACCGAGGTACATTATATATATATATATATATATATATATATATATATATATATATATATGTGTTTAGTTTCTGGGTAGAGTGCAAAAATAAGAAACATTCTTTACTTACCTTCCCTGATCCTCAGCAGCTGAAGTTCTGATGCTCCCATCTCTACTTGTCACCTCTACTTCCTGGTGACACATCTTCCCTGCAGGAACTTCCTGCTCCACCAATTGCTGGCCACAGCTGAGCATGTAGTTCACATCAGGATGACACTTCACCAAGAAACAGGAAGTAATGAAGATGGCCAGGAAGTGGGCAGCAGCTGGAGGCGGACCAGGGTACCTGAAAATAGCCTATTTTTTATTTTAACACCTTAACTAGGCCTATATCGCCAGACGACCCCTTTCAGGGACAATTAAATGTGGCATGTGCACTGTTGTAGGGCCTACATAAATTAGTGATTTTTGCCACAAAAAAGGAAGCCCTGTATACAAGTTGCACTCTTGCTGGCTATATTAGTATTCAACACTGATCAGCCTCTCAGCAGTATGGCAGGTTCAGTTAATGTGCTTAACCATATTCCCTTGGCGGAACCTTTATTGGCAGAACTGTGCAGGCCTGGGGCAAAGACATTAATAGCATCTCTTTTAAGACCGAGGATGAGTGTAGTACCTTGATTCTGAGATACTGCCTGCTGTGCTGCTTAAGTGGAGACAGTCATATCAGAGTGCAGTATAAGTATCATCATCTGAAATCTCTTCCACTATTTCTACGAAATTTTGTCCCACAGTTTTCTTTTGTGTCATTTATGGAGAACTAGTAAATAATGTCATCTCCACACCAGAATATGTAGAAGAAGATAACCGCAGCAGCATAGTGATAAAGTGTTACTTTTATTTCGTCAATGAGAATATATGAGTATACATGGTACACACAAACAATAGGACAATTTACATATTTATTGTCTTTTACTGACATTTTTATAATGTTTATATTGTCCTGAATATTTAGACAGATTACAGAGTTATGTTTTATTTTGCTACTGGTATATGCACAAATGCAAGTGTAGAATAGATGTTATATTTTCTTTAGGCATCAGGTAGCATAAGCAAAAATGGGATTCAATGTCATATCCAATAATGCTTTATTTGATGTTACAAAGTAACTATGCATATGGTATTCTACCTTCCTGTAGTGTTGATCTGCACAAAAATTCTGTCTCACTTGTGGCTAGTACCACTATAGCAGTAGTGGCCTGCCACGCAGCTGACAGTTCTGTAGGAACACATTAGACCACAAAAGGCTCGACAATGGATAATTTTAAATGGATATTCAAAACTGAATAGCTTGAGAGGAAAAAACATAACCAAATATAAACATTTACTGCCATCAGGTGGCTCATTCTGTAGTGAATTTCTGTGTACAGTTTACATGAAATAACTAAATTTCATGGGAGTAGTATGGTATTATATGCAGTGTGAGGCTCTCCTATTCTAGACACTGCAGACATGGTCTGGGAGGCACAGACCAGACACAGATGTGGAACAGAAGCTGTACTTTTACTATGTGAACCCTCTAAGCAAAACATCCTTTATCCCCCTTTACATACTGGATGCTTATGAGTAAACAAACTTATTACCTGTTCTCAAATTCATTTGATTACAAGCTCTGCAGCTGAAATGTCAGTGATACTAAGGTAGAGCTTTGTGGCAAACAGCATCCAAGTGTAGAAGGTAAAGTAAAGGTCAATGGCAAAATAGAAGGCTATAACCTAGGGCAGGATTTTCGAAATGTAGACCTAAAACTATCTGTTTGGGGACTGTAATGTAATAGCAGTAGGCGCTAAAGGGCAGTAAATATATGCTATACACACACTGACCTGCTTCCCTTTTTGTGTAGGTTATTGTTGAAAAAGAATATCATTTTTCTTTGGAATGTGTGACTATAGAGCAAACCTCTGCAAATTCCCAGACTTCTTAAACATTATCCAAAGTCTGCCCCCTGGACAGACTTTAGTCTTCACTCTTTATACTATAGGTGCAACACACAGCACAGTTTACTCGGGATCATTTAAGGATATGTAGTCTTTCTATAAACTTAAGATTCAGTCAATGACTTAAATAACACTAAGGGAAGTTACCTGCTACTGACACCTCAGCAGTTTTCCACCTCATGTGTCCTGTCTGAACATTTTTACCTTGGAAAAATTAGTATAATTCCGGCTGTCTTCTGCATTCTAACAGCTCATGCTTAGTTGTAGGGACACTCTTACAGTGTACCTGTCGTTTGTAAAAACTTTTGACATGTCATAGAGACATGTCAAAAGTTTTGATCTGTCTGGGTCTTAGTGTTCATACCTGCCACGATCGGGAGGAGCGGGGAGAGGACTGTATAGACTATGAGCTCGACTCATCTCGTTACATGGAGGTGGGAGAGGACCGCGCTTAGTGCTGTCTTCTGCCGGCTCATTTTCACGATCGGTACGGACCTAAACACTCAGACTTGGACTGATCAAAACTTGTGAAACTCTATGAAATGTCAAAAGATTTTACAAATGACTGGTACACTTTAAGTTTTCTTGACAAAATTTATTAGTCTACCCTTCAGAAAGATCATCACTATCACACAAATGGGGTTCTGACCCCCCCACCTGCTTTCTCAATTAAGCTATTTCCCAGAGCTGTGATGCCGGAATACACATAGATGCAAAGTAGGAAGCAGGTACCTCCATACTTCCTGTAGTGGCCAAACAGGCTCTTACTGCAACCCAACTTTCATTGAAGTGAAGGAGAACTGAGTTGCAGTAACCCAGAGTGCTAATTACATAGATGTACTGAGATGTCTGTTTCCTGCTTTGCCTCACTGTGTATGGCAGTGTCAGGGCTCTGGCAAACAGGTGGTTGGTGGGGATGCTGGATCATGGCACCTCACCACTCTAATATTGATGACGTGTCCTAAGGATAGACCATCAAATCTGAACAAAAAAAAAAAACGAACCAAAACACTTTGGACAATCCCTACTTGTTTGAATGATCCCTTAACAATATGTTGACCAAAAAGTGCCTCCTGTAAGTATTCTGTCTCCCGCAGGATAAATTAATCATTGAGCAGTGTCCACTCAATGGGACATGGGGAACTTTGAACAGGTGACCCTAAGTGCAAATCTTCGCTGCACAGCTAAGGTGAATTCTGGTCATTTCTCGTTGTATATATGCAAGAAAATATACTGTACTTCCTCCTACAGCTGGGTATGAAGCAGCCTCTCGATTGCAAAGATTTATTTTTCAGTTTTTCTTCAGGTGCCACCCCCTACTCTTCAGAATCTTTTTGTCCGTTTAAGTTTGGGGAACGTTCTAGGACTTAGCCTTCCTGTCAAGGTAACCTTACAGGCATATTCTTCCCATCCAGCATGTTCGGGGCAGAGCAAAGCTATGTGTGTCAGGCCTGCACACTTGTGTCCCGTGTTATGACTGGCTCCAGACACTGCTGCTTGTCCTTAAGTTTATGAGCTAACCCCAGAACACCTCATTTCTTAGAGAGGGAACAACGAAAGGAAAAATAAATGCTAAATGGAAAAACATTACTCTCATCCCACAAAACTCACAGCTTGCCCTAAAGCAGACTGCAAGGAACAGCACAGTAATCTGCGCTTTGTATGGAATCTCAACACCATAAATACAAACCTTATCTGAAACATCACCAAACAAATCACATCAAAAGGCTTTTGGTAGACACAAACATGACTCTTTCTACTGTAATGGCTGTAAAAGCAGTTTGAGTAAGTATACTCGTTTGGGTATGTTCAATACTCTAACAAGTACCGCAAGGTACGCGTGTATACTAGCAAGTCTCCTACTCGCATGTTTAACGGCTTAAATTAGTCAATAAACATGCGGTTAAGGGGCTGACACATCCTTCTATTCTGTAGCCCTGTTGGCTTCTGGTCTAGCTGTGATTAGCCAGCCACATCAGGTGACCTTGATGTATATAGACCCAGGTTATCTGATACTCAATTTACTTGTGTTCTGTTGACAGCGACAGATGCTGGAGCAGGGACAGTAATAGGACTAGTAATTTCCCTGTGTGACACAGAAAAAAAAAGCATAAACATAAAGTATAGTATACCAGTATAAGATGGCGTACTAATACAGCTAATACGGTGGCCTGGGAGTCTTTAATACATCCATGCATGCTTCCCTTGCTGGTCCTGCTCCATTTCCAGGTTGTTTCCATCACTTTCTCAGGTGGACCAGACACCCTCTCCTCTGCTGAGTAGGGGCTCCTGAAAAAAGCTCTAATCTCTTATGGCGGTTTGCCACTCAATCAAGCATTAGAGTATTGGAACATACTTAAAGCGACTCTGTACCCACAATCTGCCCCCCCCCTTCCCCAAACCACTTGTACTGTCGGATAGCTGCTTTTAATCCAAGATCTGTCCTGGAGTCCATTTGGCAGATGATGCAGTTATTGTCCTAAAAAACAACTTTTAAACTTGCAGCCCTGTGTCAAATTGGCGTTACCTAGAGTGTCTGTGCCCTAGGCCTGCAACGCCCCACCCTCCCTCCTCCCTGCCCTCTTCACCATTAGGAATGCCTCAGGAAGAATTTTTCCTATCCATTACCTGTCTGAACACTGCACATGTGCTGTATTGTTAAGGCGCCTGTGCAGTGTTCAGACAGGTAATGAATAGGAAAAATCCTGCATTCCTAATAGTGAGGAGGGCAGAGAGAAGGGACTGAGGGCCTTCGCAGTCCTAGGGCATGGGTACTCTAGGCCACGCCAATTCGACACAGGGCTGCAAGTTTAAAAGTTGTTTTTTAGCACAATAACTGCATCACCTGCCGAACCGACCCCAGGACAGATCTTAGATTAAAAGCAGCTATCTGACGGTACAAGCGGTTTGGGGGAGTCAGATGGGTAGAGAGTTGCTTTAACATGAATAACCATCATTCGAGTATTTTAGAGCTTGCTCATCTCTAGTGGTAACCTGAAGGATATGTGTACTCCACAGTGCATAAAGTGAAGGCCTCCACATTTTGATCAAAATCCATTTATTATCTACTACTGTACAATACCACATTAGTCTAAAACAGTTAAGGCTACCTCTAGAATAACCTCCACAGAGGGGTGTAGTAGAATACATGTTGTATGTTTTTCTGCTTAGATTCTATATTATGTGTTGTGTTTGACTGTGGTTCAGTAATGACACACTTGTGCATGTGGTTTTCCCAACATAACTTTGAACTGAGATATTTCTGAATCGCTTAAATCACCATCTTTGCAGTCTATATATGTCTGTATATATCTTTGTCATGCAATGGCATTTTATCTAATTGTATCTGTACGTTTCACCACATTGTACTTTTACTAGATACAAGACACCAGTGAAGCCACCAAATCATTCACTGTGCAAAATCAGTGTAGTTTAGCATTGAATCCTTTCACGTTCTGCTTACAATAATATCATAAGTACTTTGTGTATTTTATGTTCTTTATAAGAGGAAAAGTAGCATATTGTCTAAATGGTTCTGTAGATTAGTCTACTGGTCTTAGACCTGACAGGCTCACTGCGAGTTAAGCAGTCTGAAATTTGGGAAACCGCAAAGTCTACTCTGCCCAACAGTGAATGGGAATTCACTTAAGTGCCTCATCTTACAGTGACAGCATCCAGTGTACACATCCAGCCTTGTGTAGCAGTAAATACCAGAAGCAGCAGTCCTATAATATATCTGTCAGCCTGCACTCATCTCCCCATAGCCTCCTCATCAGGAGACCTACCTACGCTTGCTTTAGAACAGTGGAGGCGCAGTACTCTGAGAATTTCAGTAACAAAAGGGCTATATGTGGATTACATAGCACAAATCATTTACATGCAACTAATGAATACTGTTTGTTTACTGCCTTAAATCAGAGCCTGATTTCTAGGAGTACTTTGAGTAACAATGAGATTAACTGGTCATAGAGCTTGCAGAAGATAGGTACTTCTCTAATAGTACCCGTTGCTGCTGTGAGTATATGTTCTTGTCTCAGCAGATTGCACAGTTTGGCCAGGAGTTTCACGCAGAGATGGTTGCACGTGTGCCTGGAGAATAACCCCACTGTACTCAGTCTAAATACCACTGCTCACTGCTGTCATTCTCTGCAGAAGAAATCAAACAAAAAAGGCCCTCAATTCTGGCAGATTAAAAAAAAAATCTAAATCCTTTTCCAGATCCACAAATTCTACTTGTGTTAATGTGATTATTGAAATCTATGTAACTGACAGAACTATTGAAACAGTTCTGAAAAAATGTCAAATCCTCTGCAATAAACAAGGATATCATTTAGATGATTTGTCCTTGAATAAGACAAATAATAAGTATTGGATCGGTGTTGCATATAGTATGGTACTGCAGGGGTTAACAATGGTAGTAGTGCAGACTGCAGGAGGAAGAAAGGAATGCCCCTAAGTGTAGTGTATAAAACCGCCTAAGTAATGTCAGGAACTCCCCTTGAAAAGACAGCTGCTTTCTCCTACAGCTGATTTGGAGTCCACTCCCCTTTTCCAGCCTTCAGGCACAGAACTGAGAACGCCATCCCAGTGTAGGACACCTATGTTGTCTAAGGATTGATAGAATATTGACATCTGTTCATAAATAAGGTTAAGTATGCAGCGAGACCATTCATTCATTCATTTCTAGTCTAGGTATCACATGACTTAATTGACTGGGTATTTAAAGATGTCCCTCCAAATAGTTCTCTCCTGGCTGGTAACCTTCCCAAACACCAGTAACCAAGAAGCACCTTGTCATGACTTTTATAACAACTCAGATGACAGGAATCAAATGCAAATCTTTCTGCACAGTAATAATCCAGAAGCTTTCAAAGACTTAAAATCCTTGGAAATACTGCATGGTTGAACTAGTGCAACACCTAAAAAGAAGAAGAGGGGAGCTAGTGACAGCTCCACAATCTGTCATCACTAACATCTAGAACTGACAGTGGCACTGTGCCAGAGGTCTGGACTCCTCCTGGTATGGAAGGGGTGCACCTGGGCAAGGGCATCTGAAGAGGAGTGACCCATGACTGATCAATCATTTCAGCTCCATAATAGTTATTGTATTGTCTGTTTACACACTACTAGAAGCCATACCAGTCCTCCAGCAGCACAGACTTACATCCATTACTATCACATATCTGCTTATACCAGTGCCATAGGCTGCCTGTCAGAGCTGCCCATGGGAACCTAAGAGTGTGCAGTACCCTCTGCACATGGTGCCAGCACCAAACAACTACTAGCAGGTCCAAGCTCAACTCCTGCAACTGGGAATAAACTGAAGAAATGGATGCAAGCAGCTGTACAAATCGGCTGAAATAAGAAGCACCCCTGCCATCACCATCTAAGACAGCAAGCACTGTGTTCCAGCCAGTTACAAAGGCTCCCGGTGTATAGATGAGGAAGGTGAGCTGTCTTACCTCATCATCAGCATGCTATGCACTCTCCCCGGCATTACACAGCAGCAGCAGCAGCAGCAGCAGCAGCAGCAGGATGCTAGTTCCGTAGTAATGTATGAGCAGACTGAGAGCTTCATTACTGAGGCCAGGCTCCGGCACCAGAGCGCACGCCCTCTCCAGTCCCTCCAGCCAGTAGCACACACAGCACTGGGAGAAAGCTACAGACACTGCTCAACAGCTCACTCTCATCTCAGCTGCTTCAACCATAGATCCCCACCTCCCATCCTCCAGGCTGCAGTGCCACTTCTGTCATCTGTCAATACCTACTGCTGCTTTGGATTAAGAGCTGCTAATGCACCTTCTCTGTTTCCTTTTTTTTCCCTTATCAAATGCATGAATACACACATGCTTTTTGAAGCTGGATTCATTACAGATTTCCAAACATTTCCCAGATGGGACAACTGTGGATCAGACTAAGGAGTCAAAATATGCTGGAAATACGCACCAGATTGTGGTGAATTTTAGTCGGATGTGTCTAGTCTACACTATAAACAAAAAATAGACAGCAATCATTTATTGTATGTCTGTCGTCTGATCAAAGTCGCGATAACAGTAATAAAAGAAGGCGTTTTCTGGACAGAATACAGTGAAAATTCAGTGACACTGATTTTAGTTGATGCAGTTGGGTAAAGACTGCTGTGTATCTAACAAGCCTTTCAGAATGTGAAACTACAAAGTAAACCACCACAACAGTAAACCACCATTAAAAACCATGAGCATATAGAGTTCCTTGGAGTGTATTACATGCCAAAATAAATACCAAAGACCAGGTGCAATGCAAATCCATTATAATGCCATTTTTGACCCCCTATTACAAATATGATGCAACTAAAGCCATGTCATGAAATCCAGGATGCAGATAAGGCCAACTGAATGGGGGTAATAGTGTCCAAAATAACTACAAAATACATAGTCAGCAGGGCTGGATTAAGGTTGGTGGAGGCCCTGGGCGACAATTTTTTTTGGGGCCCCCCATTCTCCCCCCCCAAAAAAAATAAAATAAAAATAACTATACCGCAATCTATACAGATGGCTGCTTACTGTAGGCAACTTAGCTCAGACCTCTCCTCACTCCTGGCTGTGTTTCTAAGCATCCTCCTCTGTTGTGCACGTGATGGTCACTAGAGGCTGCAGTGCAGAGAAAGATGCCAGGCCCTAGAGACAGGAGCGGGGAAGGCTGACTATCAGGGTGTGTTCTCACATTGTGTTTGTGATAATAATGCAATGTGAGAACCCAGCACTTTCTGTGTGTTCTTAGCCACTGGGTAAGTAGCGTCATTCTGGTAGATTGGCGCTCGCTTACAGAGCCTTTTATAAGGCTGGATCAGCCATCGGTCGCACATCACTATTAAACGTAGCGATGCACGGCCGGTGGCAGATTTTTGAACATGTGGGGAGATATTGCTAGGGAGAAGCAGTGTGGGTATTATGGCTTAGAGCAATATAGTCTAACATTTTTTTTTATTTTACCCCGGGGCACCCCTATCGAATAATGTGCTAAAAACAAAACAAAACATCATTCAGTGACTCACAGGTCTTCTTTGATCTGAGGTGTCACTTTCCTTTTCCCTCTTCATCTGGCCCAGACCACCATGATGATTTCTTCCAGCTACAATTCGTCTCTTTAGAACCTCCGAGACAAACATCTTAGGCTCCGCACTTTTTCAACAACTTACTTCCTTTTTTCCAACCTATAAGGTCTCAAACAGTAGTAATTCCACTTTTTGGTGTGATTTCCAGTAAAGTGAGTAAGTACTGTATGTGAGTTGCCCGTGTATGTAGGGTTCCCCTGTTGTGCGCCCAAATAATTATAAAGTCCCTATGTCCCCATATAGTAGTAATGTCTCCCGCTTTGCCTCCATATAGTAATAATGTCCCTGGCTGTGCCCTCCATATAGCAATAATATCCTCTGCTCCTGCTGTGTCCGCACTTAATGTTATACTGTGTGCAGATGTGCTGTGTGTGGGTTAGCAGCACCTGGGGCAAGGAAAAGTACTTGCGCCCCCAATGTAATTAACGCTTTAGTTGTGCTCATGTAGCTATCCCCTGTGGTTTGCTGATAGCTGTAGTTCTCCCCCCCCCCCCCAAATCCCCTGTGGTGTGCTGATAGCTGTAGTCCCCCCCCCCCTCAATCTCCTGTGGTGTGCAGATAGCTGTAGCCCCCCCCCCCCTTAATCCCCTGTGGTTTGCTGATAGCTGTAGTTCTCCCCCCCCCAATCCCCTGTGGTGTGCTGATAGCTGTAGTCCCCCCCCCCCAATCCCCTGTGGTGTGCTGATAGCTGTAGTCCCCCCCCCCAATCCCCTGTGGTGTGCTGATAGCTGTAGTTCCCCCCCCATTCCCCTGTGGTGTGCTGATAGCTGTAGTCCCCCCCCCCCCCCAATCCCCTGTGGTTTGCTGATAGCTGTAGTACTCCCCCCAATCCCCTGTGGTGTGCTGACATCTGTAGTTCTCCTCCCCCAATCCCCTGTGGTGTGCTGATAGCTGTAGCTCTCCCCCCCCCCCCCAATCCCCTGTGGTGGGCTGATAGCTGTAGTCCCCCCCCCAATCCCCTGTGGTGTGCTGATAGCTGTAGTTCCCCCCCCCATCCCCTGTGGTTTGCTGATAGCTGTAGTTCTCCCCCCCCCCCAATCCCCTGTGGTGTGCTGATAGCTGTAGTCCCCCCTCAATCCCCTGTGGTGTGCTGATAGCTGTAGCACCCCCCCCCCCCCTCAATCCCCTGTGGTGTGCTGATAGCTGTAGTTCTCCCCCCCCCCCCCCTCAATCCCCTGTGGTTTGCTGATAGCTGTAGTTCTCCCCCCCCAATCCCCTTTCGTGTGCTGATAGCTGTAGTTCCCCCCCCCCCCCCGATCCCCTGTGGTGTGCTGATAGCTGTAGTTCTCCCCCCATTCCCCTGTGGTGTGCTGATAGCTGTAGTCCCCCCCCTCCCTCATTTCCCTGTGGTTTGCTGATAGCTGTAGTACTCCCCCCAATCCCCTGTGGTGTGCTGATAGCTGTAGTTCTCCCCCCCCCAATCCCCTGTGGTGTGCTGATAGCGGTAGTTCCCCCCCACCCCAATCCCCTGTGGTGTGCTGATAGCTGTAGTTCTCTCTCCCCCCCAATCCCCTGTGGTGTGCTGATAGCTGTAGTTCTCCCCCCCCATCCCCTGTGGTGTGCTGATAGCTGTAGTCCCCCCCCCCCTAATCCCCTGTGGTTTGCTGATAGCTGTAGTACTCCCCCCAATCCCCTGTGGTGTGCTGATAGCTGTAGTTCTCCTCCCCCCAATCCCCTGTGGTGTGCTGGTAGCTGTAGTTGTAGTAAGAAAACAAAAAACACTCCACTCACCTTTCCTCGCTCCAGAGCTGGTCCTCTGCCATCTTCTGCAGCGCACGTCTTCTCCGGCAGGCGGCGCGCGATGAAATGACGTCATCGCACGCAGCCCGCCAGAGAGAAGAGACGTGCGCCGCCTCACAGGAGCTCACAGGCACAGCGCCCTCCTGTGTCTAGCTGCAACCGGACACAGGAGAGTGCTGGAGATGTCGGGAGCCTGATGCGGCTCGCGGGACCCCTGCCATAGATGCACCAATCTGAACCCGGAACTCTGCTTCCGGGTTTGGGTTGGTGGGGGCCCCTTTGTGGTGGGGGGCCCAGAGGCACGTGCCCCTGGTGCCCATTCCTTAATCCGGCCCTGATAGTCAGAGATGAGCACATACACACCAGCAATCTGAAACTACCCACATCATTTCTGCCACATATTTCATAGCATGTGTTTCAGAGGAGAAAGAAATGCTGTGAACTATACTGATGTCCATTACTCTGTTTAGGTATTGTTAATGAGGGCTCCTACAAACCATGCAGTCAGCTGGTTAAAATTAATGAAAAAAATTCTAATCCCTGTTATTAGTTTGCCTCAGAGGCTGCAGAGCTTTCCTAGCTTCAGTAAAATCCCTTCTAGCACTCAAAGGGGTACTTCAAATCAACTGGTTTCAGAAAGTTATATAGATTTGTAATTTACTTCTATTTGAAAATCTCCGGTCTTTCATTACTTATCAGCTGCTGTATGTCCTGCAGGAAGTAGTGTTTTCTTTCCAGTCAGACTCTCTCAGTCTGACCACTACTAACTTGCTGCTGAGGAAAAAGTCTAGGGAGACTTTGAAACGCGTCCAGCTTGATTTACACCTATATGACTAATTTTTGACTAATCTTTTTTTGCCGTACAAGTGGACTTACCGCCAAAAAAACCCACGAGGTCCGGCGGCCAACAAAGCACAATACGCATGCGCAGGTTTTCTCCATTCTAAAAGGAGCTTCTACTCATTGCCCACGCGAGTGCCTGAAGTGCTGACAGCAACCAGAAACATCACTCACCGACAGCAGCTTATACCAGGATACTCCATCGGCCTGACACCGCAAGGAGATTCCAAAGTCGCCAGACGGGTGAGCGGTGCATACAGCACCACTAACTTACCACATCCAGTAAGATTTTATTGAATAATCGGGCCGAACTACACTAAACAACTGTCTTAACTTTCTTCTAAGAAGCCGGCTATTATCCAATTAATGACTTTTTGCTGCACATTGCAGAGCTTACAACATCAAAAGACGCTCTCACCAACGGGCTCTATGAACTGTACATATATCACCTGCGCATATTTATAACGAACCACTTTTACGGCTAAATCAAATACTCATAATTTTTATATATTTTTATATATTTTTACAATTTTTATATTTTCCAATACCTCGTGAGGCTGATCACCCCGAGGTTTATTGGCTCTATAACCATTTATCCTATCCTTTTATGATTTTATGCCTTTTCCTTGAAGTTTTTTGTCTATTTGCAACATATAAACTGCTTTCTCAAATTTTCTATGATCTATTAGTTTATCACATATTTATTATAGACGATGAATAAGCTATATGTTTTATACCATTTTTCACCTATACAGTCTTCCTTGAGGACCTGTCACCCTTCTTTTTCAATATTCACTTTCCCCTCCTAGGGTATAGGAGAATTACAGGTTCACCTCGTTAGACTTTCTATCAGTTGATCTCACACATAACCTTTCCTATTTCGATGTCTTTTCTGATTGGAGTTGTTTTGTTTCTGATGCCTCAGATGCCCATGACAACTTCTTCCAAATATGGTGCCCCCATTGGTGTACTATATGATAATAATGGTCCTCATTGTGCCCCCACTCAGTAATAATACTCCTACTGTGATGCCATTCACAAATAATGCCCCAATGGTATCTCTACTGATTAATAATACTCCTCTAAGTACCTGTGTAATGTCCTCACCGTGACCTCATATAATATTAATGCCCCTTGTATTCCCATGCCATAATGTACCCTGAGCCCCCCGAGGAACAGTATCATATACATACCATGCCTCTGATGACTTCATACAGTCATAATGCCCCCTGTGCTCCCATATAGCAGTAATAAAGTCTCCTAAGCCCAATTTATTGATAGTGTTCCATACTGAAATAATGCTCCCAGTGCCTTCATATAGTAGTAATGTCCCACAGTTGCCCCCTTACAGTAATAATGCCCCCTCTGGGCCCTCATACAGTAATATAGTGATAATGTCCTGTGCTTTCCATTTGGATCAGTTTTTCCATTGACTTCCATTATGACCAGATGGTTGACCACGTTTTTTGTGTACGTCAAAAGCAACCAATTAAGAAGGATACATTAAGAGGACTGCAAAAATGCAGCGTGATCCAGTGAGCTAATACCTTTACATTCCCCAAAATAATAATATCCTCCTGTCTGGGCTCCCACAATGCATGGAGTATGGAGTAGCTGCTCTCTCTTCCCACGCCATGATGTCATATCACACCTCCTTGACACTAAAAAATATTTTTGATACGCCATAGAGACCATAATATAGTTGTCTGTGTAATACAGGGCAGGTACCCCACAGCGAGTGATACTCTTGATATCTGCTTTCCACAGGCCTAGAGACAGTGGCCTTGCTATAGGGGTTGCAGTTGGTGCAGCTGCGTCTGAGCGCATAAATCAGGGGGGCCTGGAGACCTTCTTACCTCAGGGCTGCGTGCTTACAGTATGTCTGGCCAGCTAAAATTCAACTCCAATGCTCAGCAGCACACAGAGGTCTGTGAAAAAGCACTGACAGGGGCAGAGGTGTCACACAGGTTAGAGGTCAGAAAAGTAAAGTCATAAAACAGGAGATTGCACTGACAAAAGCAGATGAGATAAGAATTGTGTGTTAGCCCCTTCCTGTCAATGTACAATTTTTTTTTCTATACACCTAGGCCAGTAACCGTGACAAAGGGGCATCCTCTGAATCTGGAGAAAGAAGGTTTCTTTACTGTAAGAGCAGTGAAACTGTGGAACTCTCTGCCACATAATGTTGTCATGGCTGACTCGGTAAACAAGTTCAAGGGAAGCCTGGATGTTTTCCTTGAAAAATATATAGTATTACAAATTATGGGCACTAGATTTCATGAGATAGGACATTGATCCAGGGATTTATTCTGCCATATTGGAGTCGGGAATATCAATATTAAGTGAACCCAGTCTATGGCTGTACCTAAGTTTTCCAGGGCCCTTAGGGCTGCATCCAATTTTTCCAACAGCCAAGGGTCAAATGCCAAACGTTCAGCAACTTCACTCATCACTAGTTGGGAAGGAAATTTCTCCCTGTGATGGGACAATTGGCATCTGCCTCATGAGGGGTTTTGCCTTCCTCTGGATCAACACAGTAGGTTTATAGTTTGAACTTGATGTACTCTTGTCTTTTTTAAACCTTATCAACTATGCAAATATTTAACATTGGACCTCTGCTTCACACAACTGGCAAAGTACTGGAACTGTGGATTGCAAATATGAGCTTACAAACTATAGAATATTCACAGCTCACAGAAACGCTGTTGAAATCAGTGATCAAATTATCAATTACTGGAAAATCAACGAAAATTGTCCTGCACAAAATACTGGGTGTTCTTACTGAAGTGAAAGGTGGCTCTGCTGCAGTAACCTAGCACTACACAATGTAAGGAGCTAAGGCTTCTGACTCCGCATAATCTATACATCTGGGAGCTACAGCTGTGCAGGGGTACTGAGTGTCATCCTGCCATTAAGATATTGATGGCCTATCCCAAGCATAGGCCATGAATACATTTTTACCCTTTCATTTTTAATGTTGACTGGGTGATGTAAATAGTGGTAAATAATAATGTTTTTAGCGCAAAATATGTGTAGAGACAGGATTCCTGGGGTCAGGATAAGGTGAGTGCTCTGGAGGGTATAGGGAAAGAAGAATCTTACCTTAATAGCTCCCTATTGTGCTCAGGGCACTGAGGATAAAGGTAAGTCTCTTACTTTCAGCCTTGTCATTGTTTCTGTGCTGTTTGTAGTTTAATCCAGTGTCTAGTAAGGCCGTTTGGTGCACTGGAGGCGGGGCTACTGCCTCAGAGCACCGATTGAGCTCAACCGGATTGGTGCATTCTCAGCACCTGGTGCGCAATAGGGAGTTAGCAGCAGGTTTGATTAATCTATCCCTTTAAGGCAGAATTCCGGTCAAAATGAAAAATCTGCTGAAGGCAGGGGGTTGCAGGAACCTAATAAAGAATTCATACGTACACCCTCTCAGCCACCCCTCTACACCCTCTCAGCCACCCCTGTCCGCCATCTTGGGACAATGATGTCATCTTCGGGAGGCCGTCCGAACCGCTAGTTATGCTCAGCTAATTGCACATGGCCTGCACAGGGTGGTCTACAGAGCTGTACTCTGACCCAGGAACTCTCCCTCACCAGGGCCAGACTGGCCATAGGGCACTTCTGGCAAATGCCAGAAGGGCCGATAACCTCCAGGGGCCGGTCCCGTGCTCCTCCTGACCCAGCGACTCCTTTCCCCTACCGTAGGGAAAAGGAGTCACCGGGCCAGGAGGAAGACTGGACCGGCCCACAGCGCTCCGTCTGTCCTCCGTATGATGCACGGCTGCCGGGGTTTTCACGTCCTATCCCCGGCAGCGCGCGCATCATAGAGCTCCCTGTGCGCCTATAACTTCCGGTACGTGCCGGAAGTACCAGGGAGCTCTATGATGCGTGCGTTGCCGGGGATAGGACGTGACCCCCCCCCCCCGGCAGCCGTGCATCATACGGGGGACAGACCAGGAGGACAGAGGATCGACTGGGGAGCAAGTTGTTAGGTAAGTTTTTGTTTTTTTTTACTTTATTTCTTTCTATCTGCTTTCCATTTATAAGGGTAGGGGAGAGGGGGGCAATCTATAAAAGGGGGAGATAGGGGGGTCATCTATAAGGGTAGGGGAGAGGGGGGGCCATCTATAAAAGGGGGAGAGGGGGGCCATCTATAAGGGTAGGGGAGAGGGGGGCCATCTATAAAAGGGGGGAAAAGAGGGGGCCATCTATAAAAGGGGGGGAGAGGGGGGCCATCTATAAAAGGGGGAGAGGGGGGCCATCTACAAAAGGGAAGGGAGAGGGGGGCCATCTATAAAAGGGAAGGGAGAGGGGGGCCATCTATAAGGGGAGGGGGAGAGGGGGCCATCTATAAGGGGAGGGAGAGAGGGGGCCATGTATAAGGAGAGGGGGTCATGTATAAGGTGGGGGAGAGGGGGCCATCTATAAGGGGGGGAGAGAGGGGCCATCTATAAGGAGGGAAGGGGGCCATCTATAAAGGGAGGGGGAGAGGGGGCCATCTATAAGGGGGTGCAATGGGGGGAGGGGGCCATCTATAAGGGTGGGGAGAGGAGGCCATCTATAAGGGTGTGCAACAGGGGGAGAGGGGGCCATCTATAAGGGGGGCAACATAGGGGGTGAGGGGGCCTATAAGGGGACAACATGGTGGAGAGGTGGCCTATAAGGGGACAACATAGGGGGAGAGGGGCCTATAAGGTGGGGACAACATAGGGGGGGCATCTATAATGGGGACTACATGGGGGCGTAGATAATAGGGCATGCATAGAGTGGGGCATATACTATAGTGGACTACACAGAGGGGCCATCTATAAGGAGGGGCTACAGAGAGGAGGGCCATATACTATAGGGGATGCACAGAGGGTGTCATCTACTATAGGGGAACTACACAGAGGGGGGCTCTCAAGTAGATGCACATGGAGCCATCTATATGGAAGGCTGAACAAGGGGCCACCTATAAGGTGGCTACATAGAGAAGGGGCATATACTATAGGGGATACACAGAGGGGGACCATCTATAAGTAGGCTACGTAGAGGGGGGCATATACTATAAGGGGGTCACATAGAGTCAGCGTACCCACTAAATAAGAGTGTAAAGCGGACAATACAGATGTGCAGTTAGTATAGAGATGAGGATGGTGCCAGAGTGTGGAGCCTAATATGTTTGTCTGGCAGATTCTGTGGATTTGTGGCACGGAGAAGTTCTAATGGCCCAGGGCAGATGGAGAAGAAGATGAAAAGGGAAGAACTCTGATCAGAGAAGATTTCCCTTGTGAGTCACCTGATGTAACTGTACTGTAATGTATATGGTGTACAGAACCTGTGTGGAGCTGGGTCTACCTCTATATAACTGTATGAGGTGATATTGGTCTTTTTAAAGTGGATTTTATTCAGTAGCAGTGGTGACATTAGTCAGCATGCAGTGGTATTAGTCAGTATGCGGTGACATTTGTCAGTATGTGGTGGTATTAGTCAGTATATGTGATGGTATTAGTCAGTATGCGGTGGTATTAGTCAGTATGCGGTGGCATTAGTCAGTATGCGGTGATGGTGTTGAACTCAGCACGGTGACCGGGGCCGGAAGCAGTTTGTCTCTGTACACTGTGTAGTAGTGAGGACTAGGGATGGTCCAAACCCTCTGACGTGAGGACCGCCTGGAAAACTGGGATACAGCCTATGGATATGGCTGTATCCCAGTTTTCCAGGCGGTCCTCCTGCTGGATCCGCCCGCTCCACGGAGCGGGCAGACAGCGGGGATCATTACCGAGAGTTCGGGTTCGTACGAACCCAAACCGAACTCGGTTCGGACCATCCCTAGTGAGGACCTGTAACTGCAGCTCAGCTACACAGTACAGAGACAGAAGCTTCTGACCCCATTTACTGTGTTATTATCTGTAATTCCAGTCATGGCTGTGATACAACATATAGTCACGCTGCACTCACAACATCGTTTCATAACTTTTCACTGCGCGGTGAGTGGGCCTGTGTGCTCTGAAATGCCAGGGCTGATTTTCAGTCCCAGTCCGGCCCTGTCCCTCACCCTCGAAATCATAGCAGATCCACTTCAGGCTGGGGCTTGCATTAGGGGACAGGGCTGTGGAGGTAATCTCTTCATAGCTGTAACCCCTTTCTCCCCGGACAGAGAGGGCTGCATTTATGTGCCCACATATGCCCTGCTCATTCCTTCATACTCCCTGCAGTCTCTGTCAGTCCTTGTGTTTCCCATCCTCTCCATTCCTGCTATAAAGTGCCTGCACTCACACTCAGCTATACACGCTGCTGCTATAATATTCCTGCACTTACACTCATATATACACACTGCTGCTATAATGTGCCTGCACTAACACTTAGCCATTCACATTGCTGTATATAAAGTTTCTGTCTCTGTCCTCCTGCACAGTTCTGTGATTTTCTCTTCCTGATTTGTCCATACTGAACACACACCCTTTTCCCATTTCTGTTATGTGACCACACAGACCTCTGACAGCAGCCGTGCTTCTCTATTCTAGGCTGTTGTATTACGCGACTGTATTATGGGGATCTGCATCTCCTTTCTGTATCTACAAACTGCTGCTGTTTTTCGGGTTTATGCACTTTTTATACAGTATACACCACACGATGATTGCTATACTGTACAGCAACATTTATTCAGAATAAAAAAAATTATTTTTGGGGTGTTAAACCTATTGTTTGCATATCAGTTATTTCTTTGGTTTGGTTTAACAGTGGATTTGGATTACAAGCGCAGTCCTGGAACAAATTATGCTCGTAATCCAAGGCACCACTGTCTGTCAGAAATCATAGTGCTGTGTACAGCAGCAAAAAACACACAATAGGTGAAAATTCAACATGGTGGCAGCTGTTTGTGGATTGAATTGATATTCCATCTGTCTTTTGTAGAAGCCCATGAAGGCTCACCATAATATGCTGCACAGTCCTCAACTGTGCTGCAATAAATGAAGCTTTACTCAGTGAATGACTATTATATTTGGTACTTTTAGTATTTATTGGATTGTGATGCATATTAATCACCGGTATTTCTGGTTCTTGGCTACTCTTGTGAGGTCTTAACTATACAACAAGAATTACACTAGCGTCAACCCATTTTGAGCAGTACTTCATGTCAAATTTTCTGTCTTCTACAGAGGTCACAACTTGCAAACATAAGCTTACTCCCTGATGTGTGTACTTCTTAGCAATGTTGGATCCCGAGCACTTAAAGAAATAAGCCTATCTGGTGGATATATACCCCATGGAAAGGGGAACACCCTGCGCAGGATGCTTAATGTCAGTTTGACATTAGTTCCACATGAGCACGCGCCTTTAGGAATACAGTCTCTTTTCTCTAGAGAACATTTAGCAATAAACAAATAGCATTTAAAAACAAATGGTGCGGGCCATATGTCACTCATCCAGATTTAACGTCAGTCACAGGATATTTTGGGTCTACTCAATAATACTGGTTCAGGCATGAAGAGCTAATTCTAATAGTGATATGTAGGGCTGAGCGAACTTTTGAAAAGTTCGGTTCGATCCGGCGAACTTTCGTGAATTTCGGATCGGTCCGAACCGAACCGAAAACGAACCTTGCTCTAACGGCTGAATAATTGCAGCTACAATAGTGGGAGTGTGATAGGGTATAGTTTCGTTAAGTTGCAGTTGATATTACAATGAAAAAAAGTGGGAAAAAATGTTTCCAAAAATGTTGAGAAAAAAAAAATAATAATAATAGAAATTAAAAAAATAAAATATAGTGAATCAAAGTGCCAAAATAGTGAAAAAAAAATTAGAAAAAAAAAGTTTACAAGGAGGATGCGGCAGCACTTGATTGCACCCAGGCCAGTATTGTTGAAAAGAGACAAGTCGAGAACCAGGAGGAGGCAGCAGTAGATTGCTCGCCTCTCAGTCCAGTATTGTTGAGAAGAGACAAATTGAGCAGCAGGAGGAGGCAGCAGTTGATTGATTCCAGTCCAGTATTATTGAGGAGAGGCTACTTGAGGAGGAGGCAGCAGTTGATCGATTCCAGGCCAGTATTATGGAGGAGAGGCTACTTGAGGAAGATGAGGCAGCAGTTGATTCATTACAGGCCAGAATAATCGAGGAGAGGCTACTTGAGGAGGATGAGGCAGCAGTTGATCGATTACAGGCCAGTATAATTAAAAACAGACTACTTGAGCAGCAGGAGGAGGCAGCAGTTGATTGATTCCAGGCCAGTATTATCGAGGAGAGGCTACTTGAGGAGGAGGCAGCAGCAGTTTATCTATTCCAGGCCAGGATTATGGAGGAGAGGCTAATTGAGGACGAGGAGGCAGCAGTTGATCTATTCCAGCCCAGTATAATTAAAAAAAGACTAGAGCAGCTGGAGGAGGCAGCAGTTGATCAATTCCCCTCTCAGGACCAAGGCTTGGAGGCATAAGCGAAATTTGGGGGGTGCAGGGGGGGCAGTGGCTCCTGGGCCGACACTGGCAGGGGCCCACTGAGGTCTCAGAGGCTTAATGCTGTCTGCAAAAGCTATTTCTTTTGCAGACAGCCTGCAGAGCGATGAGGAAGGACCTGTGGTGATGTCATAAGGGGGCGGGGCTGAGAACTGGAGAGGATTCTTGTGGATGAAGGACCTGTGGTGATGTCATGAGGGGGCGGGGCTGAGAAGATGCTGGTGCATGAAGGACATGTGTTCATTGTCCTCTTATATCTCCTCCTGTAATGTCATAGATAGATAGATAGATGATAGATAGGAAATGGATATCTAGCAGCTCATCACATATCTTGGATTGTACATGTATGATCACAACCAGCTCACCCCTTTGAGGCTATGTTCACACTGCGTATGTTTCTGCACGTAGTTTTGAGGTTGATGCGTTCGCTTGAAAGTATACGATATACGCCCGCACAGTTCACACTACATATGAGCTTACGGCTGGATTGTATATGGCGCCGTGAAAAATGAACAAGACCATTGTTTGAGGACGGAAATGTTCCAACTCACGGCCGTGGATTTCCATGCGGTCACGTACAAAGTACTTATTTCAGCCAAATTGAACTTGATTTTTCGATTCAAAAGGTTCTGTGAGTTTTATTGGGCTGGGCGAAGATTTCCAAGTAAATGACCTGTTCCAGATCGCTTCGAGTCAAGCTAGGGAAGCATAACTGTAGTTTTAGCCGCACATGTACGCCGGCGTACGAAATGCGGCCGGACTCATACGCAGTGTGAACATAGCCTTAATGTCTACAAGCGTATTACCTATACCACTATTATTTTTAGGCAAAGATAATCTGGTTAAAAGGGTTCTCCAGAATAAAGAAAAAAAAAACATAGTTGCTTTCTTCCAAAACAGCGCCACCCCTGCTCTTAGGTTGTGTGTGGTATCACAGCTTGGCACTATTCACTTCAGTCGAATACCACACACAAACAGGACAAGAGTGGTGCTGTCTGTGGAAGAAGGCAGCTATATTTTTCTAATCTTAAGCACTTTAAAAAATTTTGTGGTTCTATATGTGAAATGTACAGAAGCCTCTTACACTGCTCTTTATCCTTATCCACTATGAGTAATGTAGAAGAATATTCCCTTTATTATTCAGAAAGCCTTGTCACCTGCTGAGGTTCCCTATGGGTAAGGTTGGTTGGGGGCCCACTCAGACTCACTCGCCCCCCCTAGGCTGAACCCCTAGCTACGCCCCTGCTTGGAGGTAAGTGACTCTGCCTAGTAGGTTGTCTTCTACCCCTCCCTCTTGTGCCTCGCTTCCTTGCAGCAGTGGGATGTTGCTGCTTCGGTAGCACCTCACTTTCCTCCCCTGATGACACTGAGGATAATGGTGGTCGTCCGATCGGCGACATCATCATCACCACCACTGCTACTGTCCTCCAGTGGCTGGGACAGTATCTCAGGTGTGGCACTGGATGCCCCTCCCTGGCTTACAGCCACCACCTCCTCTGCAGTCTCTGCACGTTCTACCTGCTGCCTTTGGTGGACTACCTCATCCTCCTCCTCATCATCACTTTAAGAGTGGTGGAGAATCCAAAGGCAGATCAAGATTTGCCAACAGTTCCCTGGCAGAAGGTGCCCCAGAGGTGGGTGGCATAGTAATAACAGGGGACGGGGCAGAGGACTGTGGCTGACCCTCCCATGTAAGGGTGGTGTCGGATGATCCAGCCAACCTCGTTTGGGAGCTTCGGGCGGTGGAAGTGGAGGATTGGGTAAGCCAATCTAGAACCGCTGGCTGTGTGGTTCTTACAGAACCACTGGGTGTCTGGGGTAGCTGCACCCTGCTGCCATGCCTGTTGCCAGGGCCTGGTGCTGCCACTTCTCCTACCCTCACCGCCTGCCGTTACAGTCTTTGCCTGGGAAGTGCTGGAAGTAGGACGCTTGGACATAGTTCTTTGGTTGGTGTAAATTTTGGTTGGTGTAAATCTATTGGGCAGAAGGCACAAATTTTCAGTGACTATTGCTTTGTGGGTTGGAGGCACCCAGCAAAGCAGAAATTTGCAGGTTATCCTAAAAAAAACAATTTTTTATTTGTAACTTTTTTGGTTGCGGGTGGCTAGAGGGGTTTGACGGCAACCAGCAGAGCACAAACGGACAGCTTTTGTGGGGCGCTGACTTCGCCTAAAATAGAACAGCTGATCACAAACAAACAAACGAACCAACTTTTTTAAATTTTTTTTGAAGGTTTTTTTTTTTACTTTTTTGGTTGCGGGTGGCTAAAGGGGTTTGACGGCAACCAGCAGAGCACAAACGGACAGCTTTTGTGAGGCACTGACTTAGCGTCACCTAGAACAGCTGATAACAAACAAACCAATTTTTTTTTTTTTCTAAGATTTTTTTTAAACTTTTTTGGTTGCGGGCAGCTAGCCGGGGTTAACGGCAACCAGCAGAGCACAAACGGACAGCTTTTGTGAGGCGCTGACTTAGCGTCACCTACAACAGCTGATCACAAACAAACAAACAAACAAACGTCTAGCGTCTCCTCTCTGTCACGGAACAGTAGCTGGTTCAATGCTACGTGTCCTGACTCCTGAGAGACTCTTCTCACTTTTCTCTCCCTATTTCTTTTTTTTTATCTCCCTATCTCTCCCTAGATATCACGATTTTTGAGTTAGATGGCTCTCTCCCTCTCTCTACCTAACTCTTGATTTCTCAGACTCTTTCACTATGTATGAGCTTATCAAGCTTTCCCTGTATCTTGCAATTATTATTTTTTTATCTTTCTCTCTCCGGCTTCTCTCACAAACAATATATACTCCTTCTCTATCTCTCCCTGTACTTATCCAGTTGTTTTGATATGTAATCTATGTGTTTTCCCTCTCTGCCTAACGTACACCTCCTCTCTCTCTGCAGTCTAGACACACAATGAGAAAGAGCATGGACGCTCAGGCACTTCCTGTTCCTGGAGTGACGTCACACACCTTGATATTCACATAATAACAGGATACAAAGGATTATAGGAGTAATAATCCCTTGTAGCCTGTTCTATTCTCTGATTAAAGTACAGTTTTGCGACGCCGTTGCGATTTTAACGAACTTCGTCACAAACTTTTTGAAAGTTCGGTTCGGTACCGAACCGAACTTTTTGCAAAGTTCGTAACGAATCTGGTTCGTTTTGGTTCGTTCATCCCTAGTGATATGTAAACAAATAAACAAAAAAGCTTGAAAAAATAGCTTAATAAAAGCTGGGAAAAACTCACCAGAGCCTGTCCTGTAAAGACCCTGTAGAGTCATGGTCACAAAGCCCGCCATATAAACAATTCTCATTTATCATTTTTGGACTAAGTAATGTCTTTCTACAAAATATCACCAATACAAGCCATGCAAAGACTAAACTCGTCATGCTTGCCAATACCAGCTGTACACAGGAAGGCTTATCAAAACTGGCTCTTTACCAACCATCCTGGCTGCTCACATTAATGCCACTTCTGCAAAGACCCTACAGAATTTTAGCTCTTTATTACCAATGCTGTAATGTCCATACACACCCGTTATTTACTTATACTGGATTTGTGTAGCCCCTGAGGCTAGGTTCACACATACAGTAGTTTTCTGGCTTGTCTCTTGGCTCATGTAGGCACTCACTGTTATTGTTTTCAACGGATGTACATGCCGCAGTTCAGTTCTTTTTTTTTTTTAGAAGGACATTTTAAATGTGTGTTCAAGGTGCAGAAGGAAAAATATGTAGGAAAAAAGATCTCACTCAATACCCAATAGCCAATAGCCATGAAGAGACCCCATAGAATTCTTGTACGCCAATTGAGAAGTAACAGAAAGTGAAATATGGTTTCATGTGGTAATATGTTTCATCTGACTAGAACTAGATTGTCTAGTTCAAAATACTTAATTTTTCATTAAAGGGATTTTTCCAATATGAAACTTTTTTTTTTAACGGATCCTTTTTTTTTTTTATCGGTCAAAAAAGTAGTGTCAACAGTACTCTATTGTGCGTAAAAAAAAAAAAGCATCCGTTTGGATCCGTTTTTTTTTATAATGGAAGTAAATGGAAAAACGGATCAAAATTGGATGCACACAAATGCATCCTTTTTTTTTTGCAAAAAACACATCCGTTAAATAGATGCTGAAAACGCAGTGTGAACCTAGTCTTACCAAGCAAACTATCTGTAAACTAACTGTGCATACACCTGCCTCTTATAAGGCCTCTATTTTAAGACCTCCGCCAGAAGCTTGATTAGAATTTCAGCTTGTTGGGGTCTGAACCATGTAACTGCCCACTGAATGGAGACAGCACTCGCCACGTCAACCATCCAGCTCCGGCAGGTGTTATGTGCTCATAAAAATACAAAGCAGAACTGACCATGATCTCTATAATGTTTTTATTGACCTCCTCAACTGGTATGGGTCCAATGAGGATTGCCCACAGCTCATGCTTGTTGTGAGCAATGGCCATGTGTCGGCATTCAGCAGGAATGCTGGACTACAGCCACTTATTACGTAACAGACATAAAAAGAAGAGGGAGGCGCTAGTATTAAATGCATTGTCAAACTCATGGGCTACAGGCTATAAATCCTGGGAAAGCCCCACTCCATCACTACCTACCCAACTGATATTCATGCTGTAAAACAATATGTAGCCACACAAGCTATTCACCACGCGATTCACTATAAACAGCATAGTGGCGCATTGGCAGTTCTTAACACTGATCAAGTGCTAATTACTTTCAATGGGTGACATTGATATTTTATTGCTGTAGTTTTAGGTACGGTTTAAAATGTTATTGTTGCTGTACCCCTCCATTTATACGTATTGTTTCCTAGACGTCACATATGCAGGATTCTATGAGGGCTGGAATATACCCAAGACAGCTTTTATGCAGTTATAAAAAGAAACAGAAGCTAGTCAGTGATCTAGTAAATCTTCATATCAATTGTTCCCTCCACCAGTGAAACAAAACAGAACTAGATCTGACACATTTTACTAGTATTTTTGTGTAGTTCAGTATGTCAACTGAGGCTTATACACAGAAGTTAAACCAGGTTCGTGCAGTATTTGACCTCTGTGTTTGGTGTGTACTCTGGAAGCCTCTTACAACATAAATGTCTAACATGCCAATACAAAACCAAACGTATACTGTGCAGTAAATTTGCCTAAAGGCAGCACAAAACTAACTCATTGTAAAGTTTGGTGTGTAAACGTCACATTCTTCTATTGCTTTGCTCAAAATACCTTTGTCAAGGCCAGTGTTTATTCCTATACACTCACAGTAGCCGCTTCTGAATTAACAGTGTGTGCATTATTTCAGATCAGCAGTAATTCTGCTGTGACTCTTCTGAGGTTGAAGGCCTGTGCTGCTTGGTACTGCTTACTAATATTGTGATTCTGTCAGTGCGCGTGCGACACAGCATTAACATATGAAATGCTTTAAAGTTTAATTCCTTAATGTTTTTAGTTGTTTTTTTTTTGTACCTGTGGTCTAGAATTAAGAGTCGAGCGCAGAGTAGGTGCAGCATCCTCCAGCATCCTGACCTAGACATTGAATCGGAGATTCCTTCTAGTGAAAGAAAAACACAGCAGCCCAGGGAGCAGAGAGGCCCTAGGTGTGGTAATTTAAGACGGCAGGGCGGTAACCATGAATAAACCCTTTCACTCTGGTCCAGCTAAACAGGCCACTGCCATAGAAGCTCAAGAATTTCAAGGATTCCATTGCAAGAGCTGGAGAAAAACACTAGGGGAAATATGAAGACACATAGTTTTGGGTCATTAAGACATAATTCTATTACTCTTCAGTCTAAAAATTAAAATAGCCTTTTGAGCTATACATGGCTTCAATAGATGGGGTTATTAATGCAAGATACTTTATGGAAATAGTGCTTTTGTTAACCAATTATCAATGCAAGCCATTTCCCACACACATTTAGTTTTTTTTTCTATACCTTTACGAAGACTGCAAAAGTTACTCCATTTTAAATTTAGCAAAGCAGACTAACTATAAACCACTATTCTCAAGGGCATTGACAGATTATTTTTGTACCAAAATTTCACATACATCTCCTTAAAATGTGTGAGAAACAACCGAGCCATTGAACCTCATTGTGAGTTTTATAAACTCTGTATATATAAACAAGACCAAACGTGGAAGCAGCATGAATGAATGAAATGTAATGGAATAACTCTATATAACTATGGCTGGCTTTTACTCGCTTCTTTACTAGTTAGTTTACTCCTTTGTGTCTAAGTTGAGGTCCAAGGTGAATGAATGGATATGATATACATTTGTTTGGGAAGATGAGTAGCCACGGAGGTCAAACAAATTGCGAATTAACTGTGGGCCAGCTCAGAGTTTAGCAGGGATCTACAGACAAGAATCTTTGCCCTTTCCAAATACTGTAGCTGAAGTATCACACCTTACTTCTATATCAACCTGAGAAGATGGCAAATACAGTGCAGGTGACATTTCTTCCCTGCTTGTTACGAAAACTGAGGATGTTGATTTGCCTGGCAATTCTTTCTCTGGCAAGCAGAGAAGCCTCTAATCCCCAACAGGGATAACTCTGTCCCTGATGAGGAAGGAACGGCAATGCGAACAGATATTATATGCTTGTCTACCAATAGTTGGTTCTTCATGTACCATAGCTGCATATACAGTAGTGTCCTGAACTTGACAAGCAGCAGATAAGTGAACTTATTAGAATGAATGTGCCATGCTAGGCCTGACCTTATAGAAAAAGTTTGCTGTGGGCGACACAACACTGACAATATTTGCTAGACTTGTTATTTTAAAGCGACTCTTCAAGTTTTCCAGTTATTCTTAGCACAATAAAGCAAGTGATATAGAAAGTAAACACCGAAGCAAGGTTTATAGATGGCTGCAGCCTGTTGACAACACTGGATCTACTAAATGTCTGATTTGATAATTGTGAAGATGTGATTCTCAGGGGGCTGTGCTCAATGTAACATACATAATTAAATTGTCACTGTCATTATAATTTTCAAAATCTATATCAGCAGTAGATGTGATATAAAGAGAGTTTGCAAGTTATATAATATATTTTTTTTTTGTTATCATGCTTTAAAACATATACTTACCTGAAAGCCAGGTCCAGTCTCCTAAAGATAGCTTTTTAGTCTTGTGCTGATCAAAAAAAGAGACAAAACAAAGTAGATCCTGGCCAGTAGAGAGAGTTACGGCTCAATGTGCCCGTCAATCAAATGAGTGCCCTCTCCGTGAGCACGCAGATAACCGAGACTTCCTGTGTTTGGTCTCTTTTTTTTCCCAACCAGCAAGACCAAAAAAAGCTGCCTTCAGGAGACTGGACCTAGGTTTAGTTTATGGTTATTACAAATTAGCTTTATTTCACATGCCCTTTTGATTTAGATTTTGAAAGTTATAACGACATTGCCCTTTTAACGTTTGTTCTGAAATAATTGCTACTTTGTTTCCCCCTCATGCCACCATTGACACTGTATAAAAATGTTCTTATTTTTATTTGATTTAACAGTTATAATTCAAAGATGAACCTGATTATTGGAAGCTGGCTCACATGACCTTCTCATCTAACCTGTTCTCTTCCCTGGTGTAATGGGTCAGTTCTACAGGATGGTTAAAAGGGTACAGGAGGAACAGTACTTCTCTGTACTGAGTACCTCACTCACATAGATGCTATTATATTTATCTGGCCCCACATCTCGGACTTAATATTTTTTTTAGCAGCGGACTAAATATTTTTAACATATGCAAACATGCATGAGTTAAGCTGCTACAGCTTCTGTGTACCAAGGTTGGGACAATGTCTGCTTTCTCTTCTGAAAGCATCTGCCGTCACTAACACTGTTGCTCCTTTCACTTGGAAGTGGGAATCATTTTGAGTTTCATTTATGCCTTAACTGATTCTGGGAATTCTTTGAATTACAGGACAAGGCCATGCACCACACCTGCCAACCTGTACAAGGTGATGTGAAAATTTTATGTAAAAATAGCCTAAGCTAAAAGTTTTTTTTTTTTTTTTAGTCTTTAAAGAGAGTCTGTCAGTAGGTATATGCTGTCCTATCTCAGGGTAGCATAAACTAGTGACAGACAAGCTGAAAAGAATTATGTATCACTTACATTGTTCAGTGTAGCTGATTCAGAGATATCCTCCTGAATAACATAAACCATAAGTAGTCCTCTCCATTATGTGTATGTGCTCAGTAGTCCTGGATATTCATGAGAAGCAGAAAACTCTGCCCACTTGCTGCTGATTGACAGTTATCTATCCATTCTGTGTATAGGCAGTTAACTGTCAATCAGAAGCTGGAGAGCAGGGGTGTGTGTGTGTGTGGCAAGAATCCTGTTCTCCTGCATATTAAGAGAATGGCTGAACAGAATTATACAAGTAAGGGTCCATTTACACAGAACGATTATCTGACAGATTATCTGCCAAATATTTTAAGCTAAAGCCAGAAACAGACTATAAACAGAGTTCAGGTCATAAACGAAAGTCTGAGATTTTTCCTCATTTCAAACCCATTCCTGGCTTTGGCTTCAAATCTTTGGCAGATAATCTGTCAGATAATCTTTCTGTGTAAATGGAGGCTAATACACCAAATGTTCAGCATTCCCACCACTAGTTTATACTGTCCTTATTTAAGGCAGCATAAACCTAGTGACAGATTCCCTTAAAAAAAAAAAAAAAAAAGAGAGAGATGTGCAAATTGTTTGGATACAGTACTTACAGGCTTAGTTGTGTGTGAAGACCGTGGGTAAATACAAAACTACTTTATGCCTTGCTATAGCGGAGCTTGCAAGAAGTGGTAAACTGAGGCACTATTTTTCAGAGGGGAGGGTAATGATGGTAATTGTAGACCTTCAAATTGGTAATCCTCTCCACAGCAAGCTTAAACAAAATAAAATCAGCAGTGCCACATGGTCCTAAGTTTCTTCTATGTTGTCTTAGCCTAAAGCAGTGTCCTGATTTGATTAAAAAACTAGATACAGGCTGCTGCATGTATAAAATAACAAACAAGAGCATACTCACCTCTTCTTGCCTAGTGACAGTGCTCCTATCCATCCCATTGAATGAGTCTAGTTACCATGATGAGGTGCACTGCACATCCAAACCTACTGCAGCCAGTCACTGGGGCTGAGTGAGCAGCAGAATAGAAAGAGGGCACCACCAAGGCTAGTGAACACAAAACACAGGTAAGGTGGATTAGAGCAACAGTGCTGGACAAGAAAAGATGAGCATTCTCTAGTTTGTTACCTAACAACATGACAGACTGTGGTTAGGTGCTTAATTAAATCAGAATACTCGCAGAACACCTTTTACTTACATTATAAGGTGTTTGCCAAACATAATGGAAATGTAATATTTGCTGTGCATGTTTCAATGGGCTAAATTATTAGGCTGCTTGTACTGTATATGGTGCAGTCAAGTTAGTTTTGTACAAAATTCTTAGAAGTAGAGTTTTAGTAACTTTTTTAGGCTGTGTTTCATTAGAGTACTGTCAGGGTACTGCATTGTTTCAGTACAACAGCACTGCAATTAAACTAATCTGTGTGTGAATACAGTCCTACTTTTTGGAAATAACTTATGATATAGTAATTAGACATGTATTTCTTCTGACATTTGGAAAATCTATTACTGCGTAGTTGGCAGCTACAGTTGCTTTAGATATTTTAGCTACATGGCTTCTGGAATAGGCCTAGCTTTACTGCATTGTGTCTTTGGCAATCGTCAATCACCTTTGATCATATTTTCACTGACGGATTAACATTTGTAATATTATATTTTTGCATCTGGTTAATTTCTATGCTACATGTTTAATACCCACATTCTGCAATACAATGCATAATAATACGTCAAAAACAATGCCAACAAAATACTGCTAATCAGTACCTAAATAATGCTGCCATATAATGTTGGGAAGGAGCTCATGGTAGTTTTTGCTTTTTAAGAACATTGAAGGGTTTATAGTAGAGTCCCCGGTGGTCCATGGCAGTAAAGGTTCTATGCTCCACTCTTGATGTCTTCTGGGGGCAAAGTCTTGGGACCCCCTAGTAAATGCAGACTTTGGAAATTTCCCTGTATCCCTAAAACCTGCTATGTTTGTGAATATATTTTACAAGACTTAAGTGACTACTGTCTAGGAATCTAGTCATTTAATAACAGAAGCAATGCTCCACTTCTTGTGGATTTCAAATTGTGACATTTTGGCAACCTGATTCTGTCATTGTATAAAAGGAAAAGGAAATACTGTAGAAAATTCATGACTTACATAGGTCTAGACCAGGGGTCGCAAACTCGCGGCCCGCGGGCCAACTGCGGCCCGCGGGACACTAGTTTGCGGCCCCCACCTCACCCAGTGTGCCGCATTATATGTGGCCCGAGGCGAGACAGCGATCGCCCCCAGAAGATCCCCCCCGCTCCGGCACTCACTGTGTCAGCACGGCCCTCTCTCCCCTGAGGCCGGATCCCAGCACGTACAGCACGCTGAGGACGCTGAGTGACGTCATCCAGCCCCTCATTCATTGGATGGATGGCCGCGGCGGCTCCACGCTCCTGCGGCGCCTCTCTTCTGCCTCTTGTTTACACCGGACGTCACCCGGCAGCTGTTCCCCTGCGATCGGATGCAAGCTGGTGAGTATTCTATTGGCGGCCAGGGGGTGGGAAGGCTTGGGGGTTGGCAGTGTGTGTGAGGATGGTGGCCTGGGGGGGGGGGGGGTCAGGGGGTCAGGGGGTCAGGGGGGGGGGTCAGGTGGGATAGTGGGGGCACTAAATGGGGGCATTGGATACTATGTGGGCATATATGGGGGCATTGGATGCTATGTGGGCATATATGGGGGCATTGGATACTATGTGGGCACTAAATGGGGGCATTGGATACTATGTGGGCATATATGGGGGCATTGGATACTATGTGGGCATACATGGGGGCATTGGATACTATGTGGGCATATATGGGGGCATTGGATGCTATGTGAGCATATATGGGGGCATTGGATACTATGTGGGCACTAAATGGGGGCATTGGATACTATGTGGGCATATATGGGGGCATTGGATGCTATGTGAGCATATATAGGGGCATTGGATACTATGTGGGCATACATGGGGGCATTGGATACTATGTGGGCATATATGGGGGCATTGGATGCTATGTGAGCATATATGGGGGCATTGGATACTATGTGGGCACTAAATGGGGGCATTGGATACTATGTGGGCACTAAATGGGGGCATTGGATACTATGTGGGCATATATGGGGGCATTGGATACTATGTGGGCATACATGGGGGCATTGGATACTATGTGGGCATATATGGGGGCATTGGATGCTATGTGAGCATATATGGGGGCATTGGATACTATGTGGGCACTAAATGGGGGCATTGGATACTATGTGGGCATATATGGGGGCATTGGATGCTATGTGAGCATATATAGGGGCATTGGATACTATGTGGGCATACATGGGGGCATTGGATACTATGTGGGCATATATGGGGGCATTGGATGCTATGTGAGCATATATGGGGGCATTGGATACTATGTGGGCACTATATGGGGGCATTGGATACTATGTGGGCATATATGGGGGCATTGGATACTATGTGGGCAGTATATGGGGGCATTGGATACTATGTGGGCACTATATGGGGGCATTGGCTACTATGTGGGCACTATATGGGGGCAATGGATACTATGTGAGCACTATATGGGGGCATTGGCTACTATGTGGGGCACTATATGGGGGCATTGGCTACTATGTGGGCACTATATGGGGGCATTGGATACTATGTGGGCATATATGGGGGCATTGGATACTATGTGGGCACTATATGGGGGCATTGGATGCTATGTGAGCATATATGGGGGCATTGGATACTATGTGGGCATACATGGGGGCATTGGATACTATGTGGGCATATATGGGGGCATTGGATGCTATGTGAGCATATATGGGGGCATTGGATACTATGTGGGCATACATGGGGGCATTGGATACTATGTGGGCATATATGGGGGCATTGGATGCTATGTGAGCATATATGGGGGCATTGGATACTATGTGGGCACTATATGGGGGCATTGGATACTATGTGGGCATATATGGGGGCATTGGATACTATGTGGGCAGTATATGGGGGCATTGGATACTATGTGGGCACTATATGGGGGCATTGGCTACTATGTGGGCACTATATGGGGGCATTGGATACTATGTGGGCACTATATGGGGGCATTGGCTACTATGTGGGCACTATATGGGGGCAATGGATACTATGTGAGCACTATATGGGGGCATTGGCTACTATGTGGGCACTATATGGGGGCATTGGATACTATGTGGGCACTATATGGGGGCATTGGCTACTATGTGGGCACTATATGGGGGCAATGGATACTATGTGAGCACTATATGGGGGCATTGGCTACTATGTGGGGCACTATATGGGGGATTGTCTACTATGTGGGCACTATATGGGGGCATTTTCTACTATGTGGGGCACTATATGGGGGGATTGGCTACTATGTGGGGCACTATATGGGGGGATTGGCTACTATGTGGGGCACTATATGGGGGCATTGTCTACTATGTGGGGCACTATATGGGGGCATTGTCTACTATGTGGGGCACTATATGGGGGATTGGCTACTATGTGAGGCACTATATGGGGGCATTGTCTACTATGTGGGGCACTATATGGGGGATTGGCTACTAAGTGGGCACTATATGGGGGCATTGTCTACTATGTGGGGCACTATATGGGGGGATTGGATACTATACAGGGCACTATAATTGGGATTGGATACTGTATAGGGCACTATTCAGTAAGCAGCATGTGGTGACTGTAGTGGAGTGGCTATGGGGGCGTGGCTAGGGAGGGTCGCTTTTCTTGCATCGTTTTAAGGTGGATCACTTTTCTCTTTTCTATTACAATGATTGCACAACAACATTCAAATTATCAGATTAAAACAGGAATTAGGTAAACGTATTGTTTATTTTTTTCCTCTTAAAATTTTTGGACCCCCCAGAAAAAAAATTGCTGCTCAGCTCAGAGGCTAAACACAGTGCAGTGAAACCAAGTGAATATATATTACACAACCCCAAACATGTCTTCTTCTAAGCCTGCAGTGAAGAGAAAGGTTGGTGATGAGCACAGACAATTTCAGGAAAAGTGGGAAGTGCAATATTTCTTTGTTGAGCATAGGAGCATCCCGACGTGTCTTATTTGCACAGAGAAAGTTGCAGTGCACAAAGAATACAATTTGAAACGTCATTACATAACTAGACATGCTGAAGAGTATGAAAAATACCAGGGAGATGAGAGAGCAAAAAGGGTTGCTAATCTTAAAACAAATCTATTGAGGCAACAAAATTTATTTAAGAAAGCAACCAAAGAGAATGATGCAGCAGTCGAAGCTAGCTACGTGGTTAGTGAAATGATCGCTAAAGCAGGAAAGCCATTCAAAGAAGGTGAATTTGTAAAAAATTGCATATTACAGGCTGCAAGTATTGTCTGTCCAGAAAAGAAAGGTCAGTTTAGCAACATCAGCCTTTCTGCCAACACCGTAGCAGAGCGCATATCTGACCTGTCAAGTGACATTTATGATCAACTGTGTGAGAAAGCAAAATGTTTCAGTGTATACTCAGTCGCTCTTGATGAGACCACAGACATTACCGACACTGCCCAGCTTGCAATCTTTGTTCGTGGTGTTGATGACAATTTTGAAGTCATAGAGGAGTTGCTCACAGTGATTGCAATGCATGGCCAGACCACCGCTCAGGAGATATTTCATCAGCTGTGTGATGCCATTGAGAATGCTGGTTTGCCTTGGAGGAGGTTTGTTGGAATAACAACTGATGGAGCGCCATCAATGACAGGGAGGAAAAATGGACTGGTGGCACTTGTTCAGAAAAAACTGGAAGAGGAAGGTGTGGAGGAGGCCATTGCTCTGCACTGCATTATCCATCAGCAGGCCCTTTGCAGCAAATGCCTGAAGTTTGACAATGTGATGTCTTTCGTTGTGAAATGCATCAACCAAATCAGATCTAGGGGCTTAAAGCATAGAAGGTTTCGTGCTTTTTTAGAGGAAATGGAGTCAGAATATGGGGATGTGCTCTACTTCACCGAGGTGCGTTGGCTCAGCAGGGGAAACATGTTGAAGAGATTTTTTGAGTTGAGAGCAGATGTGAAAGCCTTCATGGAGAAAGATGGGGTTGCTGTTCCCTTGCTAAGTGATCCAAAATGGCTCATGGACTTAGCATTTTTGGTTGATATCACACATGAGCTTAATGTACTGAATAAGAAGTTACAAGGCCAGGGGCAACTTGTCAGTGCTGCCTATGACAACGTCAGAGCATTCTCTACAAAACTTATGCTATGGAAAGCCCAGCTTTCTCAGACAAACCTTTGCCATTTCCCAGCATGCAAGGAACTCATGGATGCAGGCACACCATTCAGTGGTGAGGAGTATGTGGATGTCATTTTGAAGCTACAGGAGGAATTTGATCACAGATTTGCAGACTTCAAGACGCACAGAGCAACATTTCAAATTTTTGCGGACCCCTTCTCCTTTGATGTGCAAGATGCCCCTCCTGTGTATCAAATGGAGCTCATTGACCTGCAGTGCAACTCTGAACTCAAAGCCAAGTTTAGGGAGGTGAGTGGAAAAGCAGACAAGCTCGGGCAATTTTTGAGGGAATTGCCCCCCAGCTTCCCTGAGCTTTCACAAATGTTCAAGCGAACCATGTGTCTTTTTGGGAGCACATATTTGTGCGAAAAGCTCTTCTCTACCTTGAACTTTAATAAGTCCAAGTACAGGTCCAGACTTACTGATGAGCATCTTCAAGCCCTACTGAGGGTCTCAACTGCTTCCTCCCTTAAGCCAAATGTGGCTCGGCTATGCCAGAGTAAGCGCTGCCAGATCTCTGGCAGCAAGAAGTAGGCAGAAGAAGCCATGTTCAATGTTTCATTCAGAAGTTTATGTTCAAAGTTCCATTCATGTTCAGAAATTTAAATGTTAAGGAACTGTCATTTGAATCTGAATAATAATAATTACATTTCTCTAGTCAGCAACTATATGTGGTTTTAACAGATGAAAAAATAAAAACATTTGATGACATTGGAATGTTTTTGTAAGAGCTTTTCTTGTGGAAACCCTGATGCGGCCCAGCCTCACCCAGACTCTACCTCCAGCGGCCCCCGGGTAAATTGAGTTTGAGACCCCTGGTCTAGACTTTGGCACACCTGTAAAGAATATGATTCTTTAATATCCGTCAGCATGCCTCTGCCTGCAATCCTGTAGTTTATTATATCCTAACACTAGCATACAAAGCAGTCCTCTATAAATGCTTTCTAGTTGTAAATTTCAAAAAAATATTTATGCTTTATAGTAGATATTAAAGGGAAACTAACAGCAGGTTAGAAGGCTTTAACCTGCTGTTACATACCCATAGAGCCAGGGATGCTGAGTATAAAGGTAACCCTTATCCTCAGCACCGTTGCCATTAAATCCTTTTTTTTTAATTTGTTATTTAGGTGATATGGGGCACTGGGGGAGGGACTTTTAGCCTTAATGCACCAATCCACCCCATCTGCCCTCTGCTTTCTCATGAATATAGAGGCTGGACAGCACTCCAGATGCTCATCACTGCAAAGTGCTAAATGAATATTCATTTGGAGTGGTTGGGTGGCTTGGTGCACTGAGGGCTGTAGTCCCATCTGCAGTGCACAAACCCCCTAATTTACATATTAAGGAACTTTAACTACAATGGTGCTGAGAAAGAAGGTAAGAAAACTACCTTCTTCCTCAGCACCTCCTGCCCAATGGGAATGTAACAGCATGAGTCCTCTAAACTGCTGTTAGTTTCCCTATATCTTCTATCAAACACGTGTGAAAGATCAAAAGCCAAACTTTTTTTATTCTCTTACAAATATTGGTTTTAGTTAAAGGTGAAGGAAGTCGGATTCGTTTAGTGTTGAACGAAGCTAAATGATCCGAATTTGACTCCCCCAGTCTGCCTGCTCTAGGCTCTGCCAACCATAGGCTTTGTCCATGTTTTTTAGGTATTTTCCAGGTGGTCCTTGAGCTGTATTCAGCCTCTTCACGGAGCAGACAGACTGCGGGATTCAATTACCAATCATACAAAGCTAAATGAATCCCGCTTTCATTATCTCTAGTTTTAGTCCTTCATCTGGGTACTGTCAAACATCAGTGTGTTTTTGCATCTTTCCTGTGTCATGCTCCTAACCCATCATCACACATAACCACTGTATCTCATCTAATTCTGTAATGTCCCCTTGACTATGCTAGTTAACAAACAGTGGGTAAAATCAACAATGTTGGCTGAAAATCTCTGTACTTCTTGGGTATTTCCTCGCAGTGACTTCTATTTGATCAGCACCTTCCAGTCATACGCAAGCTTGTCAACACTCCACTGCAAATAATGCTGCATGGAACAAAAACACTATAGCATGGATTGCTTCCTGCCAGTGGTATGGCCACCATCTGGTCTCATTCTGCTTATCCTGAGTTTCTTTAGCATTTAGGAGGAAGAAGCGCAGTATGCCAACTACTTTCCATTGTTCTTTCTCTTTAAAACTGAAATACTCAAATATATTTTCCACCAGGAAAAAAATGCCTATGTGCTTTTAGATTGTAGAACTTCCAAATGGCAGTTTATCGGAGGTTGAAGTTGTGAATTTGTCATCATTGTAAATCTGTAGTGATTACATCATAAATTGAGATCTACCAGTCGACCTCAGAGTGGGGACCACATTCATATGTAAAGGAGACCTGGAATACATTGCAGTGGAACAAGTATAAAAAGTAAGGCTCTTTTCACAACACATTTTTAACCTGTTCGCTTAATGTGTAGGAAAACTCCAGGAACACGCATCAAACAGAATTATAAACATTTATCGATTGGAGATCAGAATAGTGGCCTCCATTTTGTCAGTATACATTAGGGTTACAGTTTTTTACTGTATGGAGCACAGAAGACTTTACAGTTCCATACAGAGGCACCTGACCCAGGCAAAGGACATATTGTTTGAAGTGTTTAAAGGGGCATTCTCATCTTAACTAATGTTGTAGGGCTTGTCAAGTTAAATATTTTTGCAAATACATTCATTTAAAAAACTTGCCGCCTCATACCGACATGCTGTTTATTCCCTCTCATTGTTGGTTGTCTAGGTTACAGACCAAAACTCTGCTCTAAAGACAGTGGTCTGGCTGGTAAATATATTGCTATAATACAAAAGTATTGAGATAAAGTGTAAATATACTGCATAACATTTCCACCAGTCCACTGCGTGCAGTGTTCAAACAAGTGATGAATAGGAGAAACCCTGCCTGGGGCATTCCTAATGATGAATAGGGAAGGGGGGAGGGACAGAGGGGTGTCTAAGGCCTAGGGCACAGACACTCTAGGCCACACCAATTTTACACAGGGCTACAAGTTTAGAAGTAATTTTTAGGACAGGAACTGCATCATCTGCCGAACGGACCCCAGGACAGATCTCATATTTATAGCAGCTATCCAACGGTTCAAGCAGTTTGGGGGGGGGGGCAGATTGTATGTACAGAGTCGTTTTAAGCAGTATAGTTTGCCATGAAAAGAAGTTCTGACTACGAATAAGTGGAGTCTAAGAAATTACAAAAGTTCTGTGTACTGTAAGTTACTCTCTCTCAACCCTATTGGTCAGTTAAAGGCAGAGCGCTCACTTGCTGGTGACTGTAATATGACAAGTTAATCTCTAAGAACTTGGCTACACCCGGGGAAGTAATTAAGCAGTAGGTTTCCTCTTGATGGTGTTCTGCAATGCATCACACATGAGCAGGCATCAAGGGACCTTGCAGTGAACATATTCTTTGTGTACTGGGTGGAACAATCTTACCATCAACATAAACTTGTTTTCTGCTACAAAATGATTTTGGAACTTTAAAATCTTTCTTTGTACTAATCAACTATGAGTGAAACCATTGCTCTAAGGTATTCATTGTACAAAGGTTAATCAAGTATTAAGGTACATTTTCCACCAGATTAGGCTTCTTTTAGAATAATATTCATACAACATACAGTCAGTACAGTGTGCTTTATTAACCGTATGTATATCCTACACTGTCTGAAGCCCTCCCAGGTGTCTATCACAGGACCAAAACCAGTGAATTGTGGCCAACGTCAGCACTTTCATCACACACATTGATGAGAATCCTGAAGGGAACTATTCTATAAGAAATGTAAACACACAGAAAGTCAGTGGGTGCCATTGTTCCACAACAACCAGTAGGAGCTGATAAACTATGCGTTTACTTCAGACTATCTCTAGCACTACAATAAACACAAGATCAGTCTGTCTCTTCAGTACAGGAAGTGAAATCCTGTAGTTATCTTTTTACGTATAGCACACATTTATGTAACATGTGGTTCTGCAGCTAAAGTTTCTATTTATATCCACCTCTATATGTCAAGACTCAGCTGAGCATTGGGGTGATTTATCCTTCTGCAGTGTCACATGTGTCATGCAGATGGCGATATTGTTCCCTAGCTGCCATCTGCATTGATCACCAGAAATCATTTAATGCAGAAGGCATTCATTTGTATAGTAAAGTTACAGTAAACCCTTTTTTATTTCTCTGGTGACATTTTGTAGTTTAAGTGTAGTGTACCAGAGCCTCTGAAGGGTTATCATGATCAAAGCTCCCCTGGTGTTCTCTCTTACAGAAGAGAATAACCAGCACCGTGTGCACTTGCCCTTCATCTTACACCTGTATCTCAGATGTGTGACTGAACAAAGAGACCAACTAGCACATGGAAAGGAAACTGATTCTTGGCATTACTGTCAGTAACCAGGGGCTGTGACTTATCTAAACTAACTCATCTGTGTTCACTCGCTATCATTCTTGGTTTGCTTTCATTTGCTGGAGCTGTATATGAGGAGTGCTGTGTTGTAACGTGAAGCAGGCTGCACATTTTATATAATTCTCATGGATTTTTCAGAGCCTGAAGACTGCTATACCATAGTGGACTATATAGATTATATACTTATTAAAGGAAACCCGTCGGGTCATCTTGCACCCTAAGCCACCACTATGCCTTATTACATGCACTGAAAATGTTTATAAATCACTTATTAAAATGCTGTGCACTGTAAGCAAATTTCATATGAAGCATTATCAGGCCATGTTCCCACTGCGTAAGTTTCGCATTAATCACGGCCGTTTTAACAACGGCTGTGATTACTACAGAACTTATGTAGTGGTACCTTCTAAAGGAATCCCGGCCGCAGTGTATACACATAGTATACACTCTGGCCGGGATCCCTAAAAAGCCCAAAAGAACTGACACAAAACCCTGTCAGTTCACATATTGTGTGCTGTGGGGGAATTCTGATGTGGACGAATTCAACAGTGGTAAATATCATCTGGCCAGTACTGCAGTACCGGCTGGGATGATCTTTTTTGACACCGGCCGTTCCGCGAGTCCCTTACAACGTGTGAACATAGCCTCGAACTTGTAACAATATAAGGAAAAATTAAAAGATCCACGATTACAAAAGAAAAACAGATAATTTCTTGCAAAAAAAGCAACACAGCTCCTCAGGTTGTGTGTGGTATTACAATTAGGGTATGTTTACACTGAACAAAATCAGCGGAATTCCTCCAGAAGCAGAACCACTGTACTCTTTAGTTTCAATAAGGCTTAAGGGTACTTTCATACTGAGCAAAATAGTCGGAATCCCGCCTGCCTTAGTGTCTATGGGAGGGCTCGCACGGCTCTGCTCTCCGCGGCTCTCCACTCAAAGAATTGACATGTCAAGCGAGCAGAGGCGCGTGAGCCCTCCCATAGACACGCTGTTTAACACTGAGGCAGGTGGAATTTCAACGATTTTACTCAGTGTGAAGTACCCTTAAGCTCCATTGAAACTACGGTGCAAAACCACTCCAATTCTAAAGAGTACAGTGGTGCTGCTTCTGAAGGAAAGCAGCTACACACAGGGTCGGCGTTAGGGGGGGCAAACAGGGCAATTGCCCAGGGCCCCCGTCCCCTGGGGGCCCCCTACCGCAGTAGCAGTGTGTGTCACAGGCAGGAGCTCACAGCGTCCTGCAGCCTCTGGCAGTGATCCCTGGCTGCAGCTAGGGGCTGCTATCAGGGGTCACACAGAGGCTATAGGACGCTGGGCTCCCGGAGTGTAGCTCCCCTCCCCCTCCCTCCTCCTGCTATGACTCGTATAATGTTCAGTCGGGACGATGGAGGAGAGGGCTGCTGTATGAGAATGACAGCCTGCTGCTGCAAGGAACATGTGAGGATGCATCACTACACCTAGCATGCTCCTGCTGCCATGTACATGAGGGTGATGCACCACTACACCCAGCATGCTGCCAGATGGAGTAAGTATACTGTGTATGTAGTGTGTAGTGTGTAATGTGTATGAATGTTGGTGTATGATGGATGAATGTAGTCTGTGTTACATATCATGTGTACTGTATGGCCTGGATGGTTTGGATCTGTCTGTATAATGTGTTTTCATGGATGTGTTAGTATGGGTGTGTGTGCAGGCGTTTGTGTGTGTGTGTGTCATTATGTGGTGGTCATGCTATGGTGGTAATATTGGTCTGTATATGGTGCTTATATAGAGTCATTATATGGAAGTCACTCTATGGCGGTAATATTGGTCTGTATAGAGTGTGTTTTTGGGTCATTATGCGGTGGTCATGCAGTAATATTATTAGTCTTTACATGTGTGCCTTTTCTTCAGTAACAGTATGGCGGTAATATTGGTCTGTATATAGTGTGTATATAGAGTTATTATGTGGCCGTCACTCTGGCCGTAATATTGGTCTGTATATAGTGTGTATAGAGTCATTATGCGGTGGTCATGCAGTAGTGATATTATTGGTCTTTACATGTGCGTGTTTTCTTTAGTAACAGTATGGCGGTAATATTGGTCTGTATATAGTGTGTATGTAGAGTCATTATGTGGTGGTCACTCTGTGGAGGTAACATTGCTCTGTATAGTGTGTATATAGAGTCATTATGTGGCGGTCACTCTATGGAGGTAATATTGGTCTGTATATAGTGTGTATATAGAGTCATTATGTGGTTGTCACTCTATGGCGGTAATATTGGTCTGTATATAGTGTGTATATAGAGTCATTATGTGGTGGTCATGCAGTGCTGATATAATTGGTCTTAACATGTGCGTGTTTTCTTCAGTAACAGTATGAAGGTAATATCTGGTCCTGATATAACAATATTTTTTTTTCTAAAACAATGCAAATAACAAATTTTTTTGTGTGAGTCTTTTACAACACTAGAAGCAGTCTTGGCATGTAACCTTCTGAGCTGACTGACTGTGACTAAGGGTCCCAATACACGGACTGATAATTGTCCGAATCAGGCTAATACCGCTCCGTGTAATTAAGACAACGATCAGCTGAAGAGCCATTCATCGGATGATCGCTGTCTTTTGACAAGTTTAAAAATCATCGGCTGACGGCTGCACATCGCTACATGTAATAGTTAAAGCGGCCAATGGCTGATGATTTTGTGTAGAAATAATAAAGCTTTTACTTACCTGATAACGTTCCCCGGTGTCCTCAGGCCTTCTCCATGCGATACCCCAGTCAGCGCAGCTGCAGTTCTCACTTCTGGTCCCGTCTCTGAAGTAACAGGCCATTCAGCCCATAACTGGCCACGGTGGTGTCCTGTCTAAGCCACTGTTTGGCCGCTCACTTTAGAGATGGGACCAGAAGTGAGAGCTGCGCTGATCAGGGTATAACATGGACAAGGCCTGAGGACACCGGGGAATATGATCAGGTAACTAATAGCTTTATTATTTACTATTTACAGCAAGGGCTGCACGGACATCACTAATAATGTCTGTGCAGCCCTTGCTGCACGATTATCAAGCTGCCTAATAGGTTCTATAAACAAAATTTGCTAGATCAGCGCTAACTTATCCAAAATATCAGGCCGTGTAATACCAGAATCTGCTACGAAAAGTGTATGGGGCCCTTAAATTGTTGCTACAATATTTCAGCATTTGGGGCCCCACCTTCAACTTTGCCCAGGGCCACATTTAGTCTTAAACCGACCCTGGCTACACATACACACATGTGTGTGTTTGTATGACTTTATTGGTGACAGCATATTTATAAAACCATAGATGGGGGAGGGCCCAAGCCAAGCATCTGCATCTGGGCCCATTAGCTACGCCAATAGTGTCATAGAGTAATTTTATAATCCCCTAATGTGTTGGTAAGATGTGAGTACAGGTTTAGCATTTGTACTGTAAAAATAGCAAGTACCAGCCTCTGATTATATAGGTAAATGTATGTGTCCATGTTTGCTGCAGTAGTATTTAATATCACACAGATTTTTTTACTTAACACGGTACTTTTCTATTTTTTACTGTGCATCTGTTTGTGGTCACTTCAGTCCTCCTGTAGATACAGGAATGTAAATATTTACAACCAATAATAATTTGTTTACAAATGCAGAGTGACACTTGTTGCCTCATCTAGAACTTTTTTTTATTATTATTATTGCTAGCAGCAAGTGACATCACAGAGGACTGACAAACTGTGTGCACTGCTGTCATAAAGTACAGATGAGGCCAGAAGGTGGAGTCTGTCAGAAGGGATGCTGTATTTGATCTTATGGTTGACACTTGAAGGAATGAATGTGGAGCATCCAGGGAAAAATCAAAGGTATGAAAGTTGAAATGACCATGGGCTCTTTTTGAACATTTTTAAAGAATTAGGCCTCAGGCAAAAAAAACAAGTTCTTTAAAACACTGGTGGAAACTTTTAAGAATAATGATTATTTTTATGCTATCAGTATTGCATTCTTATGCTTAAAAATGTAGATTCACCTTTAATGAACCAAAGATGTGCAGCAGTTCCCTAATAAAACATGTTATCAGAACAACTCACTTTATGAACAGAGTGCTTGTGCTTGGGAATAGAGAGGTAAAACAGAGTGAGCTCCATCCACTTCGCCCCACAATGAAACCAAAAGCAATTCACCCACAATCACGCAGGACTCAGCAGATCACTGGATCCAATAGGCATATCAGGTGCTTCTGTATGGAACTCGGCTTCCTCCATTGCTGTAGCCAATGTACAATGCCTGGTGGTAGCAAAGCTGTAACAATGGCCTATGCCAAATGGGTGACATGTCAAATGTCTCCTACCCTGAGCAGATCTTTCCGTCTAGACCCTACAAACAGTGGTAAATGAGTTTGTTGACCCTCTGAAATACCACCAGATTATGAGAGGCTTGCAGAAGAGGTGTTCAAATGCAACAATTCCTAGACACCAGGGAAATATTAACTGCCATGACATTTTACTATATGCCAACAGAATCAAGGAGCTAGAAAAGTGAACCTCTAAGAGAATGAATCTACAGGGCTCTTACACATATACAGGACGTAATGCAAGTAAACATCAAGCTTATAGAGCAGGGGTGTCAAACTCAAATACACAGTGGGCCAAAAAATTGGACAAAGTTGCGGGCCAACCTTGATAATTATTGAAGTGCGAATGCCGTGGTGCTGGCACTGTTAGAGCAGCGTGCATTGTTCCTGGCACTGTCAGTGGTGTGCGTCTCCCAGCCCTGTGCACTATGATAAATGACATGACATGATAAATTGCTATGACATGATTAAACCCCAACCCATATAATAGCCAATCCCCCTAAAATTGCCCCAAATATTAGCCAGCCCTTCCAATAGTGCCCAAATAGTAGCCAGCCCCCCAAGTTCCCCATATAGTAGCCATCCCTCCCCAATAGTCTCTTATAGTAGCCAACCCTCCCCAATATTCTTATATAGTAGCCAGCCCTCCCCAATAGTCTCTTATAGTAGTCAACCCTCCCAATATTCTTATATAATAGCCAGCCCTCCACATAGTCTCTTACATAGTAGCCAGCCCTCCCCAATAGTCTCTTATATAGTAGCCAGCTCTCCCCAGTAGTCTCATATAGTAGCCAGCCCTCCACATAGTCTCTTACATAGTAGCCAGCCCTCCCCATTGTCTCTTATATAGTAACCAGCCCTCCCCAATAGTTTCTTATATAGTAGCCAGCACTCCCCCATTGTCTCCAATAGTAGACATGGCGGGCCAGATGTAATTAAAACTCGGGCCAAAAATAATGGCACCACAGGCCAGTTTTTGCCCGCGGGCCAGAGTTTGAAATGACTGTTATAGAGTATATGTAAGATCTTGAATATAATTCCTGTAGGAACAATATACATGCTGACGACCTTCCAGAAACCATCAAACAACAGCAGCTGCAAGCAATTTGCAAAGTTGAGCTACAGTATCAGAGGCTCCTGGCTTTCAGATCAGACTGCCTATCAGTATACAGCATGGGTGGGACTTATAGACAACCCAGATTAAAAACGTCATGTCGTGAATGCAATGATAAGAAGATGCTATGTCATTTTATAGCCCACAGCTCCCCATTGTAAATCTGAGAGGACAGAGTTTTTCTGTCTATTGACTATTCCACAGAGGTCATTTAAAGTGAGCCCTCAGCTTGGTATCTACCTCCCTGTACCATAAGAAATTTCTATTGCAATTTCCTGTGGGTTTGCAGACTGAGGTTGGTACTGTGCTTTCTGATTTTTAGAAAAAACGCCATAATTTCTTGTTCACCATGATCATAGAAGGGATGCTGGTGAATTCCACTGCAATATCGTTGAGAAGGACAAGCTCCTGTCACAACCAGAAGTGACCAGAAAACCTCAACGCCATGTGGTGTAAGGTAGCCCATTCCCAGTTGTCAGAACACAACTGTAACTCTTTTCCAAAAGAAAAAGCCCTATCTCAGGAATGGAATATTTTTCTAAATTGCAAGAACTATAAAATTTTATGGTAGTGTTTACACGACAGGTCAAGTATAGGCATATTCAGAGGACATTGGCAAAGCTATGCTCTTCTTTCTGGTCTGTGTTCTTTGCTTTCATCCTTAGTCATGAACTGTTAGTTCACAACACCTCCCCGAGAGTCAGCAAGGGGATGCTAATTTAATCAGGGGCATTGCTCATGGGGGAGATCTCTGCAGTGACGTTATATATATACATATGTATGTGTATATATGTTTTTACTTAGGGCTTATTCCCAAGTATTGTATTTTATGGATGCTACGGACGGGGAAACCCTGTAGTGGAGTGCTTCTCTGTTCGGCATCATGCATCAATATCGTGCTGGAAGCAGGGAAACTGCTTGAATCTCAGCATCTCTGTCACTACAGTGCCGGTGTAGCAGCCTAGGGTAAAAAATAGCCTAGACCAAACTATACCCCGGTGTGTAACATAGCCTGGAGTACACACATCCTGGCAAGAATACATCCATCTAATGTCGAACCAGGCCACAGCATACCCCGGGGGATAAACTCTATACCTGTGGGTGTAAAACAGCCTAGTCCATGCTATATCCCTCCGGGCCATAATGTTATTACTTCACTGTTTTTCTCACCCCTGGCCCAGGCCACAGTATACCCCAGGGCATATATTTTCATACCCTGGGGTGTAAAATAGCCTAGGCCCTACTATAAAGCTGGGTATAGTCTTAACCAGGCCACAGTATACCGGGGGATAAAATGAATATTTGGGGGTGTAAAACAGTCTAGGCAAGACTATATCCCTCCAAGTTATCATGTCATTGGTTTTCTCACTTCTAGCCCAGGCTAAAGTATACCGCAGGGGATATATTCTATACCAGGGGGTGTAAGATAGCCTAGGCCAGATTTATCGCTTCAGGTCATAATGTTATCACTTCACTGGTTTTCGCATTTTATCTAAAATTTTTTGAAAAGTGTGCAGATCTTTTATTTAAATTTTTATCATAGTCAGATACACAGCTGCTTCCTCTTGTTGGGAAATACAGTACAGTGCTTACATTGAGCTGACAATGGGTGGCGTTGTCCCATCACTGCATCATCTGCACAATTTTTTTTGAACAGGAGAAGGTTTTTATGGGTTGTGCAAAATTTTACGGTTGTTGCGCAAAAATCATCATTAGACGCATTGATACATCTTGCACAATTTATTGCACAATTTATACCGAAGGCTTTATTCACACATTAAGTAAAGTTGTCCATAATTGCTGATACATAATCATGGTTCAACTTAGAGCACATTGATTTCTATTGGGCTAGTCACACAGTCTGTTTAAATTCTGATCCGTATTCCGTTCCGTAAAAAAAAGGACATGTTCTAGTGCAGATTGTCATTGCGGTATGAATTACCAATAGTAGTCTATGGGATCCATGTTTTTTACGGATGTCACATCCGTGACGTCCATGAAAAACACGGATCAAATATATGCAGACTAGTACTATTCACATTTTACGAAAATGGATACAGAAAGGGATGCAATACGGATGCAAATACAGATGAATTTATATGAACCACGGAGAAAAAAAATAGCGGGAACTTTTGCGGTTCAGAAAAATTACTGAAAGTGTGAATGAGGCCTAAAGCTGGGTTCACAATACATTTTTTGCAGTCCATTTTTTTCATCCTTTTTTGCAATCAAAAAATGGATTGAAAAACGGATCAAAACTATGTTTTTTGTGTACGCTAAAAAAACAGATGCATTTTTAATCTGTTTTTTTATTATGAAAATTAATGGAAAAATTGATCGAACCAGAGGCACACAAACGCTTCTCTTTCATCCAATTTGCAAAAAAACGGGGAGAAAAAAAAACGGACTGCAAAAACACAGTGTGAACCCAGCCTAAAGCATCTTGGCTACAAATGATTTTAATGAAAACTAGTTAATAGAACAACCCCACTTCTCAACCTGTGCAAACATTGAAAAAAGGTGCAGGCATTGGAAATTGATGTAAAATAGCACACAACCCTTACTAAGTCTTGCACAGATGAATGAATTGCACAAAATCTCCTTAATATTAAGTACAAAAAAATCTCTTTATCTCTTATCTTAATGATAAATGTCCCTTATGGGGGAGATTTATCAAACTTGGTGTAAAGTGAAACTGGCTCAGTGGCCCCTAGCAACCAATCAGATTCCACCTTTCATTTTCCAAAGGATCTGTGAGGAATGAAAGGTGGAATCTGATTGGTTGTTAGGGGCAACTGAGACAATTTCACCTTACGCCATGTTTGATAAATCTCCCCTATGTGTTTAGATTTTTGAGTAGCTTCTCACCTAACTCAGCAGAGAAAGCTGGATCCTCAATAAATATGGTGAAAAATAAAGTAATTCTATAAAATGGCCTGAGGGGGTATAAATTGGCCTAGGCCAAAATATACCCTGGGTATAATCTAGCCTAGGCCATTTTAACCCTGTGTATAGTCTGGGCTGGGGGTATACTCTGGCCTGTTACACCGGGGAGATTCAAACATTTTCCTTCCTCCCAGCGTGACATTGATACATCATGCTGGGCAGGGAAACACTCCACTATAGGGCTTCCCTGTCTGTAGCATCTGTAAAATATGGGACTTGGCAATAAGCCCATATTTTTTATTTTTTTTTCAACAGATTGTCATACAGGCTAATATTTGAAATAATGACATATCCAGTGACCCACAGGTGATGTCTTCTCTGATTAGAGTTGCTCACTTTTCTTTTTCTTTTCCGTTCGGCTCAAACCACAACTCTTCCCTGCAGAATCGGCCACAGAAATATTTTAGGATTCTTGCCCCAGCACATACCATAAATAGGTCCCCTCTGTGCCTCATATGCCCTCTATGTTCTCCCATATAGAATAGGCATCCTCTCTACCCCTGCCCCCTCCAGGATTAGGCCCCCTCTGTGCCAGCATAAAATATAGGCCCCTTCTGTACCCCTGTATAGTATAAGCCCCCTGTGCAGCAGTCACCATATAGTTTATGCCCCCCTGTGCAGCATTCAGCATTCTCATTTAGTATCTTCCTCCCCCTTGCAGCATCCCCTTATAGAATATGTCCCCTGCTGTGCAGGATTCCTATGTAGAATACCGCCCCCCCCCCCAAGCACACACACACACACACACTGTGCAGCATTCTTATACAGTGGTGGATTAAAAGTACCCTGGGCCCCGGGCTGTCCACCCAACCTGGGCCCCCCCCAGTTAATTCGCCCACATTATAATCCGCTACTGCCCCCCCCCCCACACACACACACGCTGTCCCCAATAAACATTGCCTGCCTCCCCTCCCTGCTGGCCCCAATAAACATAATGTTCGGTCCCTTGCTGCTACCCCCAGTAAGCATTGCCCACCCCACCTCCACTGCCCCCAATAAACATATTGCCACTTGTTCCCCCACTGTTGCCCCCAATAAACATATTGCCACCTCACCTGGTCCCCTGATGTTGCCCCACCCCAAGGTCACAGCAGCATAGAGGATGTCAGGAGAGGAGGGTGCTGATCTTATAGGGGAGGTCGCAGGTTCCCACAGCATAGAGGATGTCAGGAGAGGAGGGTGCTGATCTAATAGGAGAGGTCAAAGCAGCACAGAGGATGTCAGGAGAGGAGGGTGCTGGTCTATAGGGGAGGTCACAGCAGCACAGAGGATGTCAGGAGAGGAGGATGCTGATCTTATAGGGGAGGTCGCAGGTTCCCACAGCATAGAGGATGTCAGGAGAGGAGGGTGCTGATCTTATAGGAGAGGTCAAAGCAGCACAGAGGATGTCAGGAGAGGAGGGTGCTGGTCTATAGGGAAGGTCACAGCAGCACAGAGGATGTCAGGAGAGGAGGGTGCTGATCTATAGGGGAGGTCCGAGCAGCACAGAGGATGTCAGGAGAAGAGGGTGCTGATCTATAGGAGAGGTCAGAGCAGCACAGAGGATGTCAGGAGAGGAGGGTGCTGATCTTATAGGGGAGGTCCCAGCAGCACAGAGGATGTCAGGAGAGGAGGGTGCTGATCTATAGGGGAGGTCCCAGCAGCACAGAGGATGTCAAAAGAAGAGGGTGCTGGTCTTATAGGGGAGGTCGCAGCGCCCAGCAGCACAGAGGATGTCAGGAGAGGAGGGTGCTGATCTATAGGGGAGGTCCCAGCAGCACAGAGGATGTCAGGAGAGGAGGCTGCTAATCCTATAGGAGATGGTCCCACTTTATAGATGGTCTCCCTCTTCCCCCCTTATAGATGGTCCCCCCTCTTTCCCCCCTTATAGATGGTCCCCCTCTTTTCCCCCTTATAGATGGTCCCCTTCTTCCCCCCCCTTATAGATGGTCCCCCTCTCCCCCCCCCCTTATAGATGGTCCCCCTCTTTCCCCCCTTATAGATGGTCCCTTTCTTTCCCCTCTTATAGATGGTCCCTCTTTCCCCCTCTATAGATTGCCCCCCCTTCCCCCCCTCTATAGATGGTCCCCCCTTCCCCCCTCTATAGATGGTCCCCCTCTTTCCCCCTTATAGGTGATCCCCCTCTGCCCCCCCTTATAGATGGTTCCCCTCTTTCCCCCCTTATAGATGGTCCCCCTCTTCCCCCCCTTATAGGTAATCCCCCTCTGCCCCCCCTTATAGGTGATCCCCCTCTCCCCCCCTTATAGATGGTCCCCCTCTTTCCCCCCTTATAGATGGTCCCCCTCTTTCCCCCCTTATAGATGGTCCCCCTCTTTCCCCCCTTATAGGTGATCCCCCTCTGCCCCCCCTTATAGATGGTCCCCCTCTTCCCCCCCCTTATAGATGGTCCCCCTCCTTCCCCCCTCCCTTATAGATGGTCCCCCTCTTACCCCTCTTATAGATGGTCCCCCTCTTCCCCCCCCCCCCCCTTATAGATGGTCCCCCTCTTTCTCACCTTTATAGATGCCCCCCTCCAGTCAGTAAATAACACAAAAATAACAAAATACAACTCACCTGCCGTTCGTTCCCCTGTCGATCTTCTCTCCCTCTGCAGTCTCCGGCTGATGCGCGGCTGCCAGGGGTGTCCCGTCCTCTCCCCAGCAGTGCGCGCATCACACAGCTCCTAGTGCCGCCTGGGCCCTGACTTCCGGTACAGAGAGCGTCAGTACCGGAAGTCAGGGCACTAGGCGTACAGGGAGCTGTGTGATGCACGCGCTGGCGGGGAGAGGACAGGACACCCCCGACAGCCGCGCATCAGCCGGAGACTCTTGTGACCGCAAGCGAAACAATGCTTGCGGTCACAAGAGTGCAGCGGCGAGGGGGCCTCCCGGGCGGCATTATAATGTGGGCGGCGTGGCATGGGCCCCCCCAGAGCCTCGGGCCCCAGGCGGCCGCCCAAACCGCCCACATTATAATCCGCCACTGCTTATATATAATATCCCCCACACACTATGCAGCATTCCCACAATACAACCCCCCCCCACACACACTATGCAGCATCCCTACACACAATTGTGCAGCATCCGCCCCCCCCCAAAAAAAACACAATCATACACACACTATGCAGCATCCCCTCCCCACACACACTCACTATGCAGCATTCCCAAAATACCCCCTCACCGCCCCCCCCCCCCCCAGCTGACTGCCCATCTACGTGCTGTGCAGCCCCCAAGTGGACAAAAAATAAATAAAAGTACATTCATTTGGCTCCTCAGCAGTGTCTTCCTTCTCCTGTAGCCTGGCTGCACTTGCTCATCGTTTTCCCCTCCTGGCTCTTTAGAAGTGTGTTATAGCAGACATGCCTGTGCATGGCACGTCTGCTAAAATGGCAGAGATTTTAAAGGGGCTGAGCGACCTTAAAGGCTGCAGCCCTGAGGTATACTGGGGGAGCTGGACACATCACCCGGTGGCCACATGGACCCAGCCCCGGAGTGTGCAGCCGCCCCTGCCTCCCACAATGTGCAGACTCAGACAAATGCTATGAAAGTATGTGAAGCAAGAGCAATTCCTTAGGCAAAATATTTGGGGCATTGACCTTCCTATCTGGGGCACTGGCACCGAATCTTAATGTCTAGAAACATCTCTGAATTTAATACATGTTAAGGTTATAAAAATAAGACATTCTCTAAAAATAAGGCATAGTGGAGGATTTACAGGATAGCTTAAAATAAGGCATTCCTGAAAATACGGAATCCACTGAAAGTAAGACCCCCACTGCTACCATTCCACTACCCTGTGCCACCTTCCACCATCAGCACTAGTACTCCACTGCCATTGCCGCAGGCATACCACTGGTGCATGGCCCGCTGCTGGGTGACGTCATGCAGCTCTGCTCCTGCCTGCAACAAGCACATACTAAAGGCCCAGAACTTTGGTGAGTATTCTTCTTCATTGAAAAATAAGACATCTCCTGAAAATAAGACATAGCACATCTTTGGGAGCAAAAATTGATATAAGACATTGTACATTCAAGCACCATTAGTCACCACCATGTATGGATTGAACTATTATGCAGTTAACCGTTGGAATGTTAAAGATCTCTATTCACTTAATAAACTGATGATGAGATGTTTAATCTGGAGGAAAGGCATTGTCACCACATAAAAATGCTTTGGCAGGGGTTATGGCTCTTTTGCTAATAGGCCAAAAATTAGGGGTTCTTGAAAAAGACACTTATGGTGAAGGGAAACCCCTCCAATATGTGATAAACACCCTGTATGCCCTTAACAATGTCAATGGTTCTTCAAGCAATAAATTGTCAGACCCTATTTGCTCTAAAATACTGTTGATAGGAGGGGAGAGTGCCAGAATACAATCTCAACACTAAGGGTCCAATTACCTGGAGCGATAATAGTCTGAATCAGGCCAATACCGCTCTGTGCAATAAATACATCAATTAGCTGAAGAGCCAATCATCGTTCGAGCTTTGTCTTTCTGGAAGTTTCAAAATATTCTGCAGCCGACCGCACATTGCTGCATGTAATAGAGCAGCCTAGGGCTGATGATTGTGTATATAAAATAATAGAGTTATTTAGAGATGAAAGAAGCGAATCTTACTGTCAATTTGTTTTGTTTTGCAAAGTGAATTCACAGCGATTCATTACCAAATTCGCTTATCATGATGACCACACATGTTATCTTACAGTACTGTCACTGGGTGAGAGCAAGGGAATATCCATTTTCCATTTCCCACTATTGACGCTACTATAGTTTGACTGTTTTAATGAGATTTGCTTTAATGAGATTTGTTTGCATGTGTTCCATGAATCTGACCTAAAGTTTGCAAACCTTCCAAAAATGAATTTTCAGCTGCTTCGCCCATCTCTAAAGCTATAGCCTACCTGTCCAAGCTCCCCCGGTGTCCTCCAGCCCTGTCTGCCAGATCACCTAATCACCACAGTTGCAGCTCTCACTTCTTTCTGGCCCCATGTCTGAAGTGACAGGCTGCTTGGACAATCACTGGCCGAGATGGGACAACACCACAGCCAGTGATTGTCTAAGTAGCTTGTCACTTCAGAGATGGGACCTGAAGTGAGAGCTGCAGTTGTAGAGACCGGGGAATCCCACAGACAAGGCTAGAGGACACTGGGAATAAGATCAGGTCAGTATATGTTTATTATTTTACACCAAAGCAAGATTCTGGATAATCGTAACGTGTAATAGGCTCTGTAGATGAGCACTGATCTAGCAGATAGGTGCTCGCTTATCGGGAATATCAGGCCATGTAATACGACCTTAAGGAACTGGATCTTAGGTTCATGTTGGGAGAAAACACAACCTGTTAATTCTTGTTTATCCATCCTAGTCCAGTATCAATGTCTACAAGCTAGTACCAGTACCATCCACTGGATCTGCTAGTACGGTTATGTTAGACCACTCCCTTGTTGTACTGTCCTTTTTAAAATCTTCTTGAGAGATAATGACAGGTTCTAATGAGACACAGATTAGTAACAACCTCATTTTTAAATGCTGCCAAGGTAGTCCTGAGAGGCTAAATAATGTTATATATGCCACAGTAAAAAAAATAGGCAAAGATAAAATGCAGTTTTTAAAGTGCAGCACTCCAGAAAACAAGCAGAAGGAGCAGGAGACAATGTGAATCAGCACAGGGGCCATTTTTTCACTTCCTGGATTTCAAACAGCTGCCAGTGTGGTAGAACTATACAGATACAGTAATACATTGTATAGACACATCTATATAACTTTTAATGTACTTTTAATAGAAAACAAGTTTTTCTTATCCGGAGTTACCCTTTCAGGTACTACGAAGAAAAAGTGAGCTGGTAAAAAAAACTCTATTTCTAAATCAAAGCTTCCTCTTCCCCTACTGTTAAAAGAGGCTGAACTGCCAATCATTGCTGCAAATCAGCAAGAAAAATTGAAAAGGCCCATTAACTGTAGCAGACATAAACCATGCAATTAAGCTGGAAAACCTTGGGATTTACAGAACATTTGATGCATTCCTAAAATTTATATTATACACTGAGCTGAATGGCAGGGTCTATACATCAACTTTCTTGTTTCCTCTAATAGATCTTATGAAAGTGGCACCTATGCACAATCATTCATCCGACCCCATAGTTAGTCTGTGTTAAAAGCCAGCGATCAGCCCATGGGCGAGCAAACACTCACTCAATGGCTGATTTGATTTTTTGTGTGGCTGGTAAAATAGTTATCGGACACACATCTTTATGTTTAAACAGGATGTGTGCAGCTCATTACTTTTATTTAAATGGCCACATAAACAATGTAGCGACTGTTCATGGGGCACGACGCTCGATCAGTTGTGCCCTGTAAAGGCACTGCAAACAAGCACGCTAGAAAAAACTAAAGAAATGCTGGAAACAAATGCATAGTGCACACTCTATAATCCACACCATGCTGCAAAAGCCACTCAGGAACTGTACTGTAAACTAGCCCTAAACTACATAGTCATTTCCAGTAATACATGTGAGACATTTGCATAGCAAATGCCCCAAACTAAGGAACAAGTGAAGACAGAATAGCAGGATGATTCCTGATATTTCTAACAAAAAAAAATGGAAAAATGGACCTTGAATACGTTCCTAATCAAGTCTTGTTGATTAACAGAAGATTTAGAGAATGGTTTCCCCTGAAGAGGTTTATTTAACTTGCTAATAAATCTTAGAGCTTTCACTTGTGCTTCAGATGTGGGTAAAGGTCTTGGAAGTGATGTGAAGTACTGTACAAATTTATAATAATTTAGAGGAATGCAGACAGCCTAACAGGTAGGTAGACAAAACAGAGAGATTACTTCTTTCCTCCTGTGCAGGGACACAGAGTCTTTACTCCCTGTGCTGCCAGGATTCTTTACATCAGACATTTTAGCAGCTCTATACACAGTAGTCAAAAAAATGCAAGTTTAAATTTGCTGGGAATGTCTAGATGTGATTAGTGTAGGAAGCATTGCTATAACGCTTTAGTAGTGAAGTGCATTGCACAAGATGGCGCTAGCTGTGTTCTATAATGGATAATATTTGGGAAATATTTTTACTATGAGTAAGAATGTTTTATAATAACTTGCAAGTAAGATTAGTTTGTGTTATGTTTTAGTTTGGAGTATTTTGGTTAACAGTAATTATCAAATATAATATAGTACAGTCAATGGAAAAGCTGAAATACAATAAGGGCAGAGGCAGAACAGTATTATTTTTGCTGTAAATTGTGAGACTTTTGAAGAATTCCAGAAAAAGATCATTAGTACCCACAGCTGTGCATATATAACATACATTGGTTCATGACAGTTGCTAAATGACATCCAAAAGTTAATATGCTTTTCTATGCAGGGTTACAAGGTTGGATTGGCTTTTCTCTTAGATCATTGTGTATATGGTGCCTAGTCTTGTTGCTTCAGTAAAAATTGATGGTGCTGCCTAGATCTTAGAAGTGGTATTTATAGCTATGATATTAAGATCCTATAACATAAATATAGAGTAATTTTACTAGATTATATAAAGGAGTTCACTTCTTAACACAAACACCTTATGAATTAAATGCAGAAATGATAGTGTGGGAGGTTATAATCAACATCATTTTACAGTTCACATTAATTTCAGCCTATGTATTCACATTATTGTTGTTCTGCAATTTCATTAATAATTCAGTGGCTGGTCTACAGTCATGGCCCAAAGTTTTGAGAATGACACAATTATTATATTTTCACATGATCTGCTGCCCTCTGGTTTTTATGTGTGTTTGTCAGATGTTTTTATCACATACAGAAATATAATTGCAATCATATTATGAGTAACAAAAGCTTATATTGACAGTTAGAATGAGTTAATGCAGCAAGTCAATATTTGCAGTGTTGACCCTTCTTCTTCAGGACCTCTGCAATTCCCCCTGGCATGCTCTCAATCAAATTCTGGACCAAATCCTGACTGATAGCAGTCCATTCTTGCACAATCAATGCCTGCATTTTGTCAGAATTTGTTGTTTTTTGTTTGTCCACCCGTCTCTTGATGACTGACCACAAGTTCTTAATGGGATTTAGATCTGGGGAGTTTCCAGGCCATGGACCCAAAATCTCTATGTTTTGTTCCCTGAGCCATTTAATTATCACCTTTGCTTTATGGCAAGGTGCGCCATCATGCTGGAAAAGGCATTGTTGATCACCAAACTGCTCTTGGACGGTTGGGAGAAGTTGCTCTTGGAGGACATTCTGGTACCATTCTTTATTCATGGCTGTGTTTTTAGGCAAGACTGTGAGAGCCGATTCCCTTGGCTGAAACGATGTTAGCTGGTTCTTTTAAGGCAGGGCGGCAATGATGTTGAAATGTGCTTGGGGGATAAAGTTCATTTTCTAGGCAAATATTGACTTTGCAAGTAATTGATGTTAAGCTGATCACTCTTTATAACATTCTGGAGTATATGCAAAATGCCATTTTAAAAACTGAAGCAGTAGACTTTGTAAAAATTAATATTTGTATCATTCTCAAAACATTTGGCCATGACTGTATTAGCTTTATTGTATTGGAAGATCAATGAACATGGATGAACATGTAAGCACCAGAAGTTAGTATGTAGAGCTGTTCTTTTATCTTTTACTGAAGTATGGAATCTGTGAATTGAATTTAACTAAATCTAATTTACAATAATGGAACGTTTTCCTACCCTATGGCTTTGGGGCATGGAGCTTGTAGAGTCCACACCAGGTCCCTACTGGTATGTATAATGCTTCTAGGGGAGAATACCTGCATAATATGGCATGCAATAGAACATGCCACTGTTTATTTTTTCAAGAATTCCATGTGAATATGTATAATATTGTAGGCTCACAGAGGTACAGCCACACCATTATCCATCTGAATAAACCCTAGTGAAATAACTCCCTTTTTTTCATACCCGCTCTTTCAAGCCTAGTGAACAACGGCCTTAAACAAAGTTTTAAGGCTTATTATACAAGTATTAAATATTCTTATTTAAGTTTTCTCCTAAACAGAATGAAAAGATTATATTTACACATAACACCCAGCACATATGCAGAGTACAGAAAAAAAGGAGAAAGTAAAAAGGCAGCTAATCCCTTCATATTAAAAAGGCATAACCCAGTACTTCGCATGCTCACCTGATGTGCTGTCTGCACAATATGAATGTAAGCGTATCATATCCATGGAAAGGAAGGGGTGCTTCCTGCACCTGACCAAAGGTGACCCAGCTGGAAATGAAAAAAGAAACCAGAAACAAGCATACAAAGCTAAAATGGGGTTATTCCACTTTTCACAATTGATGGCTTATTGCTAGATAGGCCATCAACATTTATTGATAATCTGTTTGGTAAGATTATGGCACTTGTGCAATCCTGTGCAATTTAAGTGAACAGGACAATGCAGCAATGCCTTGACCACTGCCACAAGTATAAGCTCGTCTAAAACAGATGTAGACTTTAGAGAGGCTGCATTGCTCATACAAGTGCCACAGCATCTTCAAACAACAGATTGTCAGGGGTACTGACTGGATAAGCAACAATCTAATTTTATATGCCAGAACGTCTAAGTTACTCCCTTATATTATTTATTTATATAACACATTAATCAGTTTGTGTCATTTAGGCACACAATCTATATTTTAGATTAACCCCTTAAAGACAGGACCAATTTCGATTTTTACGTTTTCGTTTTTTCCTCCTTGTGCTTAAAAGGCCATAGCACTTGCATTTTTTTCACCTAGAAACCCACATGAGCCCTTATTTTTATAAAGTACACTGCAAAACCAGAAAAAATAAATGTATGGTGAAGCTGGAAAAAAAAACAAAACATTTTTTTTTAATTTGAGGGATGTTTGTTTTTACGCCGTTCCCCCTGGGGTAAAACTGATATATATATGTTATATATGTTCCTCAGGTTGTTACAATTACAACGATATGTAACATGTATAACTTTTATATTATTTGATGGCTTGTAAAAAATTCTAACCATTTTTAACAAATATACAGTATGTTCCTTAAAATCGCTCCATTCCCAGGCTTATAGCGCTTTTATCCTTTGGTCTATGGGGCTGTCTGAGATGTCATTTTTTGCACCATTATGTGTTCTTTCTATCGGTACCTTGATTGCATATATGCGACTTTTTGATCGCTTTTTATTACAATTTTTCTGGATTTGATGTGACCAAAAATCATCAATTTTGCACTTTGGCAGGTTTTTACGCTTACGCCGTTTACCGTGTGAGATCAGGAATGTGATATTTTAATATTTCAGGTGATTATGCACGCGGGGATACCAAATATATTTATTTATTTTTATTTATAAAATATGAAAAGGCGGGTGATTCAGACTTTTATTAGGGGAGGGGATTTCTTATTGATGAAAAACCTTTTTTTTATTTTTTTCAACTGTAACTTTTAGTCCCCCTGCATCACTGCAGTGTACTTACAATTCACTGATCAAAGAGATCAGTGTTAGATTGCTTAGGGCTGCTGCAGCCAGAAGTAACCTATTGCCGAGCCGGGATCAGCATCATACAGGCGCTGAGGCCCGGCCGGGTAGGAAGAAGGGATCGCCCCTCTGTGTTCGCGTCGCGGGGGGGGGGCGATCTCCCCCACTAGACACCAGAGAGGGGGCTGTAACGTATGTTAGATGGAGCTGTCAGCTTTGACAGCTGCATCTAACTAGCTAATTAGCCGGCTGCGGCGATCGGCAACAGCAGCTAATGAGTGTGGTCCCTGGCTGTACAAAACAGCCAGGTGGCGAGCGCTGCAGAGAGAGACGGCGCCAGGAACCCTTTTTGCATCTCCTTAACGCGGCATGACGGGTATACCCGTAATGCGTCGTTAACGGGTTAATCTATTAATATGGATTAATTATGGATTGTGGGAGGAAACAATATAACCTGGAGGAAAAGCATGAGCTCTCTATGTACATACTGCCCTCCTTCAGATCAGTACCTTCTTAAGAAAACCTGGACCTATGTACCTATATAGGACAACACACTGGCATAGTGGTTAGTATTGTTCCCCAGAGCTGGAAGGTAACAACTAACCACTGCATCATTGTACTGCTCAATGTTTTCCTTTGTGCTATATACACTTATGCAGTGTATATAGGTAGCCACCAAATCCTTAAAGAAAAACTACTAAATAATTGAGATTATGGTTTACTATAAAAAATATTCTTAATGCTATTCTAAATGGGGCCTGTTTGGCTGCAGTGAACCCTTCAGTTTAGTACATTTTCAGAGCAGCTCTTTTCATTGGTGGGTGTTTCTTATCCTAGAAACCTCCTTGTGTTCACGTTCAGGCCAGAGACTATGACATTATTTGCAAAATCAGAAAAATAATATTCCATTGGAGATGAAAGCATGGAAAAAAAATCAACAGAGTACAAGGAATCAACGACAGAATGACAGTCGGCGGCTACTAGTCTCCCTAAGGAAAAGGCAGTATGCACACCTGTGCTGTTGCTATACACAGCTAGAGGCGACCTTGGCGTGTGCTGGTGATATCACTTCATTAGCATGCTCCTTCCAGCTCCCTTGCAGGGTCTGTCACTGACTTATAAGGCTTTTCCAATTAAATCAGACATTAACTCTTGGACAGCACTGCAAAAAGCTGCTGTAACACCATGGAATTCAAGCTTCAATGCTAAGCCCCATAATTGGCTCTAAAATTGTAATATTGTGGCCAAAACGCATTGTATACCATTTCTTAACGCAGCTCTGCTTGTGCCTTAAGATTTTAGCTTATCCAAAAAATATCTTTCCGTAATACAGCCACAAAAGAAGATATAAAAAGTAAAAGTACAGCAGCTTTGTGGTGACCCAGATATTTCCAGCAATTCTGAAACTAATAAAAACTTCCTCCACTCTGCATTGTCTGAATGATATCAAGCTTCTGAAATATTCATTGCTGTGTGCTTATTGCGACAGTGTCTCTTGAATATACACTCTCCAGATGTTTATTCTTTTGAGCAGACACAGTCTATTTCAATCGTTTCTTTATCAGTTTGGATTTTGATGGGATCCCCAATATTAACCTAATGTGTATAGACATCTTAAGATGTGCCACTCTGTTATGGAGAATGTTAGGTGGAATGAGACTGTACAACATTGACCCCTGTCATTGCTGGGAAATGTAATAAACTTGTCATGAGCCTTTAACTCTCGTCTCGCCCTGTTCTGTTCTCTAGGCAACCAGCTAAATTTGTGAACCATAAGGAAACAATGTTTAAACCTCAATGAGTTTTACTATTTTATTAGCAAAAAGTGCCTTTATGTTTAATCATCTAAGTAAATCAAGTGGATGTGTCAGACTCTGGCTTTCATCGCAAAGGTAAATCCCATGAGTACAATGACTAAGCTGATGCCCATGTGTTGTAACTAGAAGAATACACAAGGTCCTAAACACAAAGGATATGCAAAAAAAAGAGCCTGTGGAGCCTCATTTAAGAGTCTCAAAACACAGGACTAGCCATATATCCCCCCTGGTAAGGACCCAGCCAAGGGGTGGCTCCTGTAGGGAAACCACCAAAACCACCATATTAAGTGGCCCTATAAGTCAATGTAATGACAAGGGAAAAGCCAAGTCAAGTATCCATCCACAGAGAGCTGTTTCAGGGTGTTGCCCCTTATGAGTGTGGAGCAGGATTTTGGCTAGGTGGGAACAATGCTTAGAAGAGCCACAAGAGAAACAGATCACTTATCTCAGGGAGACCAGCCAAAGATAACACTGCCGGTTGCTAGTTAAAGCGCTCAATGCAGTGAAATCCTAGGTGAATTTCTTCCTGGGAAACATGAATATGCAAAAAAAAAGAGCCTGTGGAGTCTCATTTAAAGTCTTGAACACAGAGCTAGCCAGATATCCCTTTGGGAAGAACCCAGCCATGGGATGGCTCCTGTATGGAAACCACCAAAACTACCATATTAAGTGGCCCTATAAGTCAATGTAATGACAAGGGAAAAACCAAGACCAGGTATCTATCCACACAATGGGAAAAATTAACCATCTGCAGTGTATGTACCTCTCTGCTTATACCAGCAAGTACATGTGTAGCCTCATCCTGTTCATCAAAAGTCACACGCAGCTTGATGCATTTTTGTATATTTAATGGTCGGCTTGTATGTCTATTCGGAAAACTTTTAAGATTGCTCTGAGCTTGTGTAGATTTGCACAAAAAACTGCACAAAAACATTGCATATAATAAGTAGCACCATTCAAAAGAGGAGGTATAAATATAAGATTTTGGGCTGCACCATGGCCTAAAAGTCAAAGGCAAAAGAACAAACAATTTATTGCACAAAATTGTACAACCTTTTAGTTGATTATACAACAATTTGTTACTTTTTGACACAAAACACATGGCAAAACCATTGATGAATTCCTCCAAGGATTAAATTTTCTTTCTAGAAACATACAAAGAACCCATACTCAATTTTAAAGTTACTGAATAAATTTTGCAGTCCATGCAGACACTTATCAGAGCAGAACTTTCTACAGTGGAGCAGTTTACACAGCACACACTACTTTCTTTTAATGGGAAAATTAAATAAGGAAATTGTGATGTCAGATGATATTCCCGAGTGAAAACAGTCATTTCATGTGAGTTTATTATTAGAAAAAAAAGCATGTCTGTATCCTCCGTATCCTCCATAATGATACATTCAGATACCTGCTTGGCTGAGTTCTTCTTCATCACGAGGCTGACATCACAAGTCGAATATGCAAGAAAGGGGTCTGTGGGGCCTCGGTTGCAAGTCTCAAAACATGGGAATATCCCTGGGGATGGGGATATCCCTCCAGAGAAGGAAACCTGTTACCAAGGGGCATCTCCCAGTGGGGAGATCACCAAACCACCCTGATACGTAGCCCCTTAAGTCCCACTCAGTTGCAAGTATTGGGACACAAATAGGGAAATACCTGGGTGGCCCCTATTGTGTCAAGGTCTAACTCAGTTGCAAGTATTGTGATATGACAAGGGTTTACCAAAGCTAGGCATCCATACACAGACAGCTGTTTCAGGGTATTGCCCCTCGTCAGTGTGGAGTAGGATTCTAGCTAACGGCGGCAATGAGAAGTAGACCAACAAAGCACAACAATTACTGAGCTCAGCAAATAAAAAAATCCAAAGGAGAATTCATTCAAGAGTCTCCCTGGTATTTCCCTATTTGTGACTGTAACAGCCACGGCTGCGGCACATACCTCTTCCTGTGGCTGCACTGTCTTCCCTGGCGGCAGCCGGGCTCGTTCCTCAGGCGGCACATGGTCCTGGACATCCCCAGTCTGCTCCTCCTCCTGCATGGTCCGAGTTGTGCATCCCTGTCTCCTAGGGAGTGCACGCACCGGCTCTGCTTGAACTTAAAGGCCCAGTGCATCCTTAATTGGGTGTGCCATAATCACTTGCCTATAAAGCTGCATCTGTGCTTACATTCCCTGTTGGAGCCTCTACATGTTTCCCATTAGTGTGTGGCCCAGTTTCCGTGTATCCAGCCTGTGTATCCTGCCCGTGTATCCTGCCTGTATATTCCTGTCCATGTATCCTGTCGGTGTATCCTGCCTAGTGCTTCCAGCCATTCCTGGTTCCTGCCATCTGACTGCTGTCTCAATTCCAGCCGAGCCTCCTGCTGGGTTCCAGCCTATCTGCCTACTTGTCTCCAGCTGCACCTCGCCACCACCATTATCAAGCCAAGCCAGGGGTAGCGACCTGGGGGTCGCCTGCCGCAGCAAGCCCATCCCGCCTTGCGGCGGGCTCTGGTGAAGACCAGCGGCCCCTTAGACTCCGCTCCCTGGTGCGGCTTACATTATCGCTAGTGGTGACACAGCAGATCCACAACACCCATTGTTACAGTGACTCAATACTTGCAACCGAGTAGGACTTAAAGGGCTATGTATCAGAGTGGTTTCCTTCCCTGGAGGGATATCTGGCTATTCCTATGTTTAGAGACTCACAACCGATGCTCCACAGACCCCTTTCTTGCATATTTACATTTTATAGGGGGCAATGTATCAATAAAGACTCCTGAATGAGTACTCCATTGTATCTTTTTTTTTTTTTTTTGCTGATCTCCCTGAGCTCAGTGATTGTTGTGCTTTGTTGATATCACAACACTCACACTATTGGCCAACTGTTTGGTGAAAATAAGTCGAGCATCTCAGTCTTTCACTACTCGCTCATCTCTTATAACAATCTCAGTCTTTCACTACTCGCTCATCTCTAATGACAAGCAATAGGAACTTCTTCAAAGAGCTTGACATAACCAAAAGGGAAATGATTTATCTTGCAGATGGAAGCAGCATAAATGCAGAAGGAAATGGACATGGAATCTTAGTGGGTTCAAGTAAAAATTTACACAATTTAGCCATACCATCCAGGATGTATTATACTGTATGTTCCCAGTTTAAAAGGTGGACAGTTACCCATGAAACACTTGACAGCTAAGGGTCTTACTGTCCAATTCCAAGGTGATGAGTGTGCTATCCTGCATGGAAAGCGGGTAATAACCAGTGCCAAATTAAATGAGCACTTATATAACCTCAACACAGTGATGGGACAGGTAACACTATACAGACATGGACACAATGACTATCCACATGTGGCACAGACAATTAGGCCACAGACATCCTCACAGCATATAGAAATTACAGAAAAGGAACCCGACAAAGTATTTTATATTGTCCAGTTGATCAAATACCATCAGGGGTGAGTGCTGCATTAAATCCGAAGCTACAAGGGCAGCACTTCCTGAAGCAAGTGAAAACAGTGCCTTATGACCCCTTGCTATTATACACATTAAGGTGTGTGTGGTCCCAAGAGACTAAGCACTCACAGTAGAAACATATATATAGTGACCTTTATGGATGACTATTCAAGGTACACAGTTATTTACCTAATGAAAAGCAAAAGTGAAGTTTTGGATAAACTACAAGACTACATAGCAAAGACAAGCAACAAGTTCAAAGGAAATTTCTTATACTGTGAAGTGATAATAGAGGTGAATTCACTGGACACAAAATAGAGAGCTATCTAAATCAACATGGCATAAAGCATCAAAAGACAGTCCCCTACACACCAGAGCAAAAAGGGTCAGCCGAAAGGAAGAACAGAACCCTGACTGAAATGATCAGAGGTATGCTAACAGATTCTGGACTACATGAGAAATATTGGGTTGAAGCCGCAATGACTGCTACTTATTTACAGAGAAAACTTTTCTGTAGAACAATGGAGAAAACCCCATATGAACTGTGGCATGTTGAAAAGCCAAGGGTAAAACACATAAGAGTTCTTGGTTGCAAAGCATTCATGTATATCCCAGAAGAGAACCCAGATGCCATGAGTGAGATGACCGTATCTCAGATACAGAACCAAGGCGTTTAACTAGATAAAACAAAGGTAAATTACCGGCATGTCTTTCATATAAGGCGAGTACAGGTAATGCTCATGAACCTGCATCCTGGAAAGAAATGTCACAGCTTGCGGACAAGGAAGTAAATGGATAAAGGAGGCAAAGGAAGATATTAAATCTTTGCATGACACTACAACCTGGATGCTGACAGAACTGCCAATAAGAAGAAAAGCTATTGGCTGTAGATGGAGTTTTAAAGTTGAATACAATGCAGAGGGCACTATTGAACGGTATAACTTGTTGCCAAGGGATACAAGGGTATATATAAAGAAGAAACACTCTTTAAGGGCCAGTTCACACTGAGCAAATTTGGTGAAATTCCGCGACGGAGCTCTCCACCAAGGAATCCCGTCTGCCTTAGTGTCAAACAGCGACTAGTTTTTTTTGGCTCCATTTTGATGCAAAAGCCCTTTTTAATGCCTGGAACAAGCACAAACCAAACGCTTCTAAGCAGTGACATGTCACTTCATTTTAAGCATGGCTTTCAAACACTTTTGGAGCCTTCTCTCATGAAAATCAATTGGACATTACAACTTGCTTTTTTTGCTGTGAAAAACATGATTTTGAGGCAGATTTGGCAGCAATAGAGACCATATAGTCCTACTATTATAGCTGCAATCATTAAGCTGTTTTAATGTGGTTTGTTTAACCCCTTGCCTCCGCAGCCTGTTTTGGCATTAATGACCAGGGCCTATTTTGCAAACCTGACCTGTGTCTCTTTATGTAGTGATAACTCTGCGATGCGCTTAACTATCGTGGTTATTCTGAGATTGTTTTTTTGTGACATATTCCTCTGTATGTTTGTGGTATACTTTGGTTGATACCCTAAGTATTTTTTTGTAAAAAACACAACATTTTCCCCAAAATTAGAAAAATTTACAATCCTTTATATTCAAAATTCTCTTTTCCTAAGAAAGATAGTCATGCCACATGAACTAATTATTACTGCAACATCTACAACATGTCTGCTTTACGGTGACGTCTTTTGGTGAACAACCTTTTACTTGTTAGGATGTTAGAGGACTTCAAAATTTTGCAGCGATTTTTCAAATATCAGGAAAATGTTAAATTCTGATTTTTTTAGGGACCAGTCCAGTTCTGAAGTGGATTTGTGGGGCCTGTATGTTAGTTATCCCCATAAATCCCTCCACTGTAAAAACTGCACCCCTCAAAGTATTCAAAGTAACATTTCATAAGTGTATTAACCCTTTGGGTGTTTTGCAGAAATTTAAGCATGTTGGAGGAGAAATTAATTTTTTTTATTTTTTTGGCAGACATTCTATGTTAATCTATTTTTTCCTCTAACACAGCAAATAGTAACTGAGAAATACCACTCACTATTTATTCCCTTTATTCCAGTGTTACTAGAAATCCCCCATATGTGGCCGCAGTGCGTCACCTGACTCAACCACAGGCCGCCGACATGACAGAGACCTGGTGAATTTTGGGGCCTTTTTTTTAGCCATTATACCATGTCACAGGGCCTTGCGGTGATAAAATATTTGTGTAAGACAAGTTGACATTTCCTTCGGTACCATTCTGGGGGACATTTGACACCCTGATCAATATTTATTTAATTTTTATGAGGTGGTACGAATAAAAAACACAATTTAGCAGCTGTTTTTCACCATTTTTTTGTACGCCGTTTACTATACATCACCTATGACATGTTTTTGTTATTTGTCAGGTTGGTACGATTACAGTGATGTCCATTTTATATAACTTTTGTTATAGTTTATGGCATTTATACTATAAATACTGTTTGTGTCTTGCATATTGTAAGGGCAGTAATTTTTTAATTTTTTCGCCAATGAAGATATGTGAGGGCTTTTTTTTTTTTGCGGCATAAGATGACGTTTTTAGCAATACACCTTTTGGGTACATGTGACATTTTGATAGCTGTTCTCTATATTTTTTAGGGGGCAGGATTAACAAAAAATTGTCATTTTGGTTAGTTTTTTATTTATTTTTTGAGCGGTGTTAATCTGGCGGTATAATTAATGTAACAGGTTAATAGACGGGGTCATTACGGACGCAGCGATACCAAATTTGTGTATCTTATTTATAGGGGATCATTTATAAAGGGAGGATGGGGAATGTGTATATTTATTTTAATTATTTATTTATGTATGTATTTATTTAATTATTTAATTTATTTGTTTTAATTATTTATTTATTTATATATTTGTGTGTGTGGGTGTTTTTTTTTTTTTTTTACTTTTGCAGGTATATATATAATGCATTACAGCACATAAGCTGTGCTGTAATGCATTATACAGTGAATGAGTGTCAGTGACACACACTGACACTCATTCAAACTATCAGGTCCCTGCGGCTGATTCAAATGATCAGTGCAGGGACCTGATCGTATAGCACGGGGGGGAGCCGTAGCCCGGGGGATGGGGACGGGGGACAAGGGGAGGGAGAGGACGGAACGGAGCACAGGGAGGTAGGCACGGGGGGCACGAGCAGGGGGGGGGAGCACAGAGGGCAGCACGGGAGAGCACGAGCACGGGGGGGGGGGAGAGCACAGAGGGGAGCATGGGAGAGCACGGGGGAGCACGGGGGCGGGGAGGACGAGCACGGGGAGGGAGCCGAATCCGGAGGGGAGGGGGACAAGTAGAGGAAGGGAGAGGAGAACTGGGGAACAGTAGAACGGGGGGAGCTGGATCGGGGCGGGGGGGAGCCCGGACATTACAGGTTGAAGGAAGGGGGACCTGGGGAGAGCATTACAGCAGTGGCGACAGGAGGGGGCAACGTGCTGTAGCCTCCTCCTGCCTTCCCATCAACCTGCTGCACAGAATCTCCCCATAGACGCTGCGGTCACACTGACCGCGGTGTTTATGGGGTTAACTGCCCGGGGGGGAGCATGGCTCCCCTCCGGGCAGTGGCAGCAGGAGGAGGCTGTGTGACACAGCCTCCTCCTGCTGCCCGATCTCAGCCAGGGACAGTGGGGGGAGGCAGAAAAGGCATGACGTCCAGGGACATTCTGCCACTGCTTTTCATGACGTCCCTGGACGTCATATTGGGGGAAGGGGTTAAGGTTTGGTTCAGACAAACCAGAAGTTTATGTCAAAAATTTGTTAACCTGACAAACCAAACTTTTGAAAAGTTTTCTCATCTCTAGTTTTAACATCTAAGCCAAAATACACCTACTAAAGTACAAATGGTTTGTCATATTGTAATTCTTCATTAGCACCTCTTTCACCATAATAAATGACTTTGCTATGTCTATGTTTGGGCTTTCATTTCTTTTTCTACTGCAGTTTTGAGGCCCAGGGTAAGGTCCTCCATTGGACTTTGAGTCTCCCAGAGATTTTGGTACTTGTGAAATCATGAAGGACAATGGACATTCCAACAGGTCTACAAAATTAAATATGTGAAGGTTCGTGCATGTCGGCATGTTCATTTGGGCACACAAACGGATTTTTTATTATTATTTTAGAAAATAGTAATGTCACATTCCTGACTAGATATGATCCAGACATCTACACACACACACACACACACCACTCCCTGAACTGGTCTGTCAAGGCACAGACATATGGAGGCCAGAAATGTATCCATTTAAAATAATAGTGTCAAAAACTGAGAATAAGAATATTAAGGAAATATGAAGATGTATACACTGGCACTCCTTTTTTTAGTTCTTGCTAATACATGTCATCCTAGTATTTAGTCAGTGTATGTATTTCACAGAAAAGCAACATTTTGGTCTTTTGGAATTACCCTTAAGAAGGGAGGGGGGTTTAGCTTCATGTAAATTAGGGTTAATTTTTGTATAATTTTTGCAACTTCCTAATATTCTTGAGTTTCAGTTCTTACCCATCTTTCTTGTGTCTAAAGCAGAACAGAAATTATATGTAATGTGAATACCCTTTTAAAAACTAATCCACTGCGATATAATGGCCTCAGGATGACCTTTTGGCCACTTGCGGTGCTTGATGGGGCATGTAAATAAATATGTTGTCTGTAATAAGGTCAATTCAACGACTCATGTGACCGTCGCTTCACATACTTAGCTAAATAAACATACCTAATTCAGCTCCATGAACAAGTAATTCCAGCATTTGCCATTTGCCATTTATTATAATAACTTATTCCAGTCTGGAATTTCAGTTTACAATATGAGAAAAGTATTGTGCCAGTATTCAGTTGTTTAAGTTAGTCCCTTTAACATAGTCAAGCCACTACCAAATGGGTTACTCTAAAGGACTTTGTGTATACCAGCATGGTACTTTGATAGGATGCTTCCACAAGTCAGTTTCTAAAATATCTTTCCTCTTAGTTCTTTCACAATCAGTATTTAGGTGGTATTTAGAAGTGGGAGCGTTTAGGGACCACAACAACTGAGCCACAAAGTGGAAACCACATAAGATTATATAATCGGGCTGCAGAGGCAAATGGTGCATAAAAAGTGTTCTGTGGCGTAATAAAATATCCCTTTCTATCTGGTCTGATAGATGAGACTGAGTTTGGTGAATGACAGGAGAAAATTACCTACCTGACTGCATTTTGGCAACTGTTAAGTATGGTGGGCGAGAAATAATGCTATGGGGTTGTTTTTCAGGGGTTTGGTCTACTCCCATTAATTCTAGTAATGGGAAAACTTATTGATTCAACATACCAAGACATTTTGTAAAATTGTGTACTTCCAACTTTGTAGGAACAGTTTGGGTTTGTTTTTTTAGTTTTTTTTTATTTTAACAGGACCATGCCCAGTGAGCAGCTTGGTGTTGAAGACCTTAATTGGCCTGCACAGAGCTTTGAACTCAACCTCACTGAACATATAGGGGGATATTTATCAAGCCTGGCATACTCGTACACTAGTCTCAAATAAAGCCCTTGCCCCTTTTTCCAGGCCAGATTTACTAAGAGGCGCATGCCCTTAAATAAACCCATCTGGCCCTGCGGCTGGTGCAAAAAATCAGCTACCATGCAGGTGTTGATTTGTATCATGATTTTTGCTTACTGCTTCCCGCCTTGCCAACAACCCCCCACTCGCCCAACTGGTGTATGTCAGGAAGAAGAGGTGAATCTGTGCCTTCTCCCTAAAATACGGCCAGGCTGCAGCACTTATAAATCTCCCCCCTAGAGTTAAACTAGAATGGAGATTGTGAAACAGGCCACCCAACATTCAGTTCTTGAAAAGGGTGTGTTGGAAGCAGGGAAGATGGGCAAGTATAAAGATCTGTGACATTAACAAATTGTGGTACCTCCAAATGCAAGTTTTGTAGGGTGTTCTCAGTGGTCAATGTCACTGGTCAACCCTATAAAAAGTGATCCAAAGAAGGTGATGATAGAAAAGTGGATAACAGTAGGCATAGTGGATACCAATAGGCACATGAGCATTAGAGATGAGCGAACCGGCCGAGGTTTGGGTTCGTATGAACCAGAACTCTCGGCTTTTGATTCCCACTGTCTGCCCACTCTGTGGAGAGGGTGGGTACAGCCTGAGGACTGCCTGGAAAACTGGGATACAGCCTATGGCTATGGATGTGTCCCAGTTTTCGAGGCGGTCCTTAGGCTGTATCCACCGTCTCCACAGAGCGGTCAGACAGCGGGAATCAGAAGCCGATAGTTCAGGTTCATACGAACCCGAACCTCGGCCGGTTCGCTCATCTCTAATGAGCATCAGAACTAGACCAGCGAGCAAGAACAAATGTGATTTGGTCTGATAATTTATGTTTTATTTTACATCTTGTGGGTGGCTATATAAGCCAAGTGAAGTTACTGCTAAAGCTGTTTGGTGTATGTCTATCTATCTATCTATCTATCTATCTATCTATCTGTCAATCTACATAAAATACAATAATCTCTATAAAGGGGCAGCCTACTTATCGCAATTGTCTGATCTTTAGCAGGTACTGTATAATACTTAATACTTTGTTTACTTAGTATTAATGATATGTAGAAGGTAACTTCAGCAACTAAGCATCGGATCAGTCCTACAAGACCTGCTATTTGGCTGATTACTAGTAACATGAGCCAGCTTGCCCAGTATCCAGCCCACACCCTGCTCGGTGGCTTGACAATAGAGGGAGCCTGTACTTATGGTAAACCCTACAGCAATGATTATATTAACAAAGAGGACTTGTAACACATAGTTTCCATCGTGCATAAGTAAAAGGAAAGTGCTATTAATCAACAACTCTGGCAAATGTTGATGAGACAAATGAGTATCAATCCTCAGCCCATTTACTGTTACATTCTGCTTTCATTCAGATGTCGGATATTTGCCAGAAGAAACCTTAAACCGCTATAATCTTCAATCACTTTCTATTTTAGTACTTTTCCTCGGCAATGTGTAATCCTAAGGGAAATCTTACAAGTGATTGTACAGGAGCGTATCTGATCGCATAAACACCCCAAGTTTAATTAGTAACAATAATGGGAGGCAGGTCTGCACACAACATGGAAGAGAGAAGTTACAGTGAGGGGGCACATACTATTCACATCAATAAAACACTATTTTCGGATTAAATTTTGAAAACAAATTTCTACTTTGACACACCTAAAATGACAGACAATTGTCTGCTGTGTGTACACAGCTGCTTAAGGCCGGGTTCACACGTACCATATCCGCAGCGGATTTTATGCTGTGAGTTTGCAGTGAAATCCGCTGTGGATACCTGCCAATTCACTTCAATGGGATTAAATACTCGCAATGGAATTGTCATCTGGCTGCGAGTACAGTATGTCAAAGTCAGCGCCCTTAACCCAGGTGGCTCGGGTACATACTTTACCGGGTCCCCACTTCGTCTTGCTTTGGGGCTTTCGGCGTCTCCTGGCGCTCAGCCAATCAGTGCACTGCCCCACATGTATGTCATTCTATTGAAGTGAATGGGCAGGTATCTGCAGCGTAAAAACACCGTACAGAGTACGCAGAGTAAAATTCGCTGCGGATACGGTACGTGTGAGCCCAGCCTGAAGAGGTCTTCTCCTTTTATTTATTCCAAAAATAAATATAACGGCTGATCTAAGCATCTGCATTACAAATCTGAATTTTTTCACTTTTGTACTTTTTTTACTCAACAAGCAGCATATGTAAACAAACCCATATTGTCATGGTTTTAACCTATAGAAGTCAGTGGTTGCATGGATGAATTTAAAGATACTCCTTTTCGATCATTTAAAAATATATCTATTTTGATCATTTTTTCTAATATGTATATATATATATATATATATATATATATATATATATATATATATAGTCAATAGAAAAATGGATCCAAGTGGATTGTACACAATTGCACCCATTTTTCATCCTTTTTTTTCCTTTTCATAAAACTTATAAATTAAATGGACTACAAAAACGCAGAGTGAACCCAGACTGAGGGTCATTTTGCATGCAGCAATTTCTTAGCCTTAGGGGCCGCATATGAGTACCAATCAGTGAGATTGGCGCCCCTTAACTGTGCCCTTACCCGCTGCGAGAAATAAAGTGCATGGGCTGAATGAACGATCAAGGTATTTTTCTTGCAGCCTTGGAAATTGACAGCAGAGATACAGCTTGCTGCCGGCAGACTGGAGAAGTCAGATGCCGATTCACAAGCAGCGTGGTAAGTATAGACTGCCTGTGATCTGGGAACTGACAGATATATACATATCCATTCTGCCTGTTTCCTTTTATTGTTATTGGCCCCACAAACCCCTGTTAACACAGGGAGATTTGCGGCAGATAAAGATAAACTTTAAAGCATGTTCTAAACAGACGATCAGCCAATAATCGGACTTGCCCAGTCTTCCACTCATTGCTGTCACTTTTACAGGGGACAATGATCTGGTGCAGGAGTGTTTCTAGCAATGCTCCTGGACTATAATAAGCCCATATAAAAGGCACTTAAGTCTGAAATAGTACAATCACAGGAGTAAATTCTCTGGGTACAAGTTTGGGCTGCTGTGACCAGTGGGTGATATTGTCACTGTGGTCTTTTATTTTTACTACTGGGTTTAACCACAATATGTTACTCAAACTCATAGGTGTCAAGGAAACTGAGATATGTTTGGTGTGGTCTTTACACTGCTGTGCAGCATTTACTGACTCTGAGCCTGTCTGGCATGAAGGTATATAGTTGTCTCGGTTGCTAAGGTGATCTCATGAATGCCTGATTCATGAATGGGTAGGGCATTATACATGTAAGTTGTGACTTAGACCCTTATTTTAGACTTTCTGATCTAATATATACCTTCAGTCATATTTATGTAATTCTTATGACTCAACAAGTAAATGAAAAGCAAATCTTCTATTCATTGCATATTACTTATTGTTTTCTTCTGGGGAAAAGAATTTACCAAAACCAATTATTTATTATGAGTTATTTGTTTTCAACATTAGTTACTTTCAAGAGGTTATCCAGGATTAAAATATAACATAACCACTTTCTTTCAGAAGCAGTGCCGCTCTTGTGCTCAGTTTGCATTTCGTATTGCAGTTAAGATTTTTTTTGTTCATTTTTTAAAACCCCAGATAACCCCTTGTTGTATTAATAGAGCGTACACGCACAATTATAAGGGCACAAAGGTGGCATGTATCACTTTGTGGGGGCACAAAGTGGGTACTGTGACTGTCTGGGGGAGCAAAGGAAGGCAAGATTTCTGTGGGGCACAAATTATTATTATTTCCTAGTGTGCACAGTTGTGATTTATGACTATGTCTGACTACTGCTCTTTTGGAAACAAATGGGGGCACTAGAACTGTTTCAAGCATCACTATTATTGTATGTAGGCATGGAGAGGGCCATTGGGGGTAGCAGTAAAGTGGAGAATTTATTTAATTTTAGAAAGTGAAAGAACACTTCTCCTGTAAGTCAGTGGATTTTAACCCCTTAACGACATCGGGCGTAAACTTACGCCCTCGCGCCCTGGCCAGGCTGGGTTCACACTATGTATATTTGAGGCTGTATTTGTGAGGCTGTATAGCAACCAAAACCAGGAGTGGATTGAAAACACAGAAAGGCTCTGTTCACATAATGTTGTAATTGAGTGGATGGCCATCATTTAATGGCAAATATTTGCTGTTATTTTAAAACAACGGCTGTGGTATTGAAATAATGGCCGTTATTTACTGTTATATGGCGGCCATCCACTCAATTTCAACATTGTGTGAACAGATCCTTTCTGTGTTTTCAATCCACTCCTGGTTTTGGTTGCTATGAGGACCTGACATGAGGACCAAATACAGCCTCAAATATACATTGTGTGAACCCAGTGGTACTTGGCGCATCAGGGAGTAAATTTACGCCCGATGTTTCCCCGATCGCTGCGTGTTCGCACACAGCGATCAGGGAAGATGGCCTGCTATAAATCATAGCAGGCCATCTTAGCTTCTCGGCACGGGGGGTGGTTAACACCCCCCGTGCTTACGATCGCCGCTATAGGCTGATCAATTCAGATCAACCAATAGCGGCGATCGGAACCTTTCTGGGTCATCGGTGACCCGATGACCCGGAAAAAAATGGCGGTCGGTGCTGTCCGAGGACGGCACCGACCGCCATTACTGTAAAAAGTAATGGTGGTCACCGTGCCACTGGCCCGATCGCCGTGAACGGCTGTCCGGTACCGGCCGGCCGTTCACGGCGATGGGGCCGGTGGCACGGCGATCAGAGTCCCACAAAATAGTAAATACCTGCCCTGAACCCCTCAGCTAGATAGCCGAGGGGTCCAGAGCAGGTATTTGTACATTACTCACCTGTCCCGGGCTACATACCCCATATACTAGTCCCCGTATAAAGATGACCCCCAGGGTGTTTTCGGTGTCAGAGGAATATGTTATTATTGCCTCCGACACCGAAACAGCCAGTAAGGATGAATGGGGGGATCCTTCTTTCCTCCATTCATCCTCATCATCCTGTGATGTGTCTGGGGGTAGCGTAGCGTACGCTGCCCCCCAGACACGTCTTTTCCGCCAGTACCGTCCCAATAAGAGATGACGGTATGGCGTGAAATTCTACAAACTGTGTGAGCGTACCTCTGGGTACACTTACAGATTTAGGGTACGTGCACACTGCGGAATGGCAAAGGATAACTCTTCGTGCATTCCGCAGCTGGCACCCGCCGGCGGACTGATGTGGGCGTGCGTCTCCGCCTGTGTCATAGACTCCATTCTATGCACGGGCGGAATCCGTCGTCCATCCAAAGAATGAACACGTTGGACGGAGAGCGGAATCCGCCCGTGCATAGAATGGAGTCTATGACACGTATGGAGACGTGTGCCTGCATCACTCCGCCGGTGGGTGCCAGCTGTGGAATGCACGAAGGGTTATCTGTCGCGATTCCGCAGTGTGCACGTACCCTTAGAGTGTATGTAGGAAGGGACACCCGAATGCAGCCGCCAGATGCCCCCTCCCCCCCCCCATCCTCGGAACAAGTGGGAAGATCGTCCGGGAACTGATCTTCCCACTGCTGGATAAAGGTTACCACCTATACGGGGATAACTTTTATACCAGCACCCCCTCTTCTGGTCCGTCGCTGCCCGAGCTACTGTAGATTGCGGCACGATCCGAACATATCAGAAGCCGTAATAAAGCCCTAAGATTTAGCAGCCATGGAGCGGACCCAGCGCTTCTGGATGTGAGGGACCCCGTATCGCACCAGGACAACATTTTCCAGGTGACGTCCCCCACACTGGAAAACAGCAGACCCCAGAAGAAGTGCAGAGTGTGGCGTAACAGGGGGATCAGGAAGGACACCATTTACCAGTGTGACACCTGTCCTGATCCCATCGGCCTCTGCATACTGGATCGCTTCAAGGCGTACCACACGTCATCGGAGTTCTACATTATCTAAATTCTGTCCCTTATTCCTATTTCAGGGGTCACGTTGATCCGGGGATTATTCTGATCGCCAATATGGAGTCGGGAAGGAATTTTTCCCCTGTGATGAGGCTACTGTCGTCTGCCTTACAAGGGTTTTTTGCCTTCCTCTGGATCAACACAGGTTGAATTTGATGGACACCTGTCATTTTCAACCTTATAAACTAATAATTGGCCTAATACCCCCAAATAAAATAGAATTGTCCCTTTTCCCCAGCTAAGTAGGCCGCCATTCCCATTAGAGGAGGCCATGATGCAATTACAAAGCCTCTGTGCTGCCAGGACAGTAGAAACCCCCCACAAGTGACCGCATTCTGGAAACTAAACCCGATAAGGAATCTAACAAGGGGGGCAGTGGGAATATGGCCCCCTGGTGACGGCCACATTTGGGACGTGAAAATGAAAAAAATTGTATTTTTTATTTTCTTGGCACATGTTCTACGTAAGTGCCCGTCACCAGTGGGGTCCATATGCTCACTGCACCCTTTGTTAGATTCCTTATGGGGTGTAGTTTCCAGAATGGGGTCACTTGTCGGGGGTTTCTACTGTCCTTGCAGCACAGGAGCTTTGTAATTGCGACATGGCCTCCATCCTCCATTCCAGCCTCTAAATGGCGCTCTGTCCCTTTGGTGACTTGCCCAGTGCCCATATGGCACATTATGCCCACATGTGGGGTATTTTCGTACTCAGGGGAAACTACCCTACACGTTTTGTGTTTATTTTCTTTTTTAACCCCTTGTGGAAATGGAAAAAAATCAAGGCTAGACCAACATTTAGTGTAATTTTTGTAAAATTTTTACTCTAAATCATTAATCTTGTCATGATTTTTTCATTTTCACAAGGGGTTAAAAGATAAAAAAAAACATTTAATGTGTAGCGCAATTTCCCCTGAGTACGGAAATACCCCACATGTGTACATAAAGCGCCATGCGGGTGCAGGGTAAGCCTCCGAAGGGACGGAGTGCCATTTGGTTTTTGAAGGCTGGATTTGGATGAAATGGAGGCCATGGCCGAGGGGCCATGTTGCATTCAAAAGGCCCCTGTGTTGCCAAGACAGTTGAAACCCCCCACAAGTGACCCCATTATGGAAACTGCACCCCTCAAGGAATGTAACAAGGGGTGTAGTGAGCATATGGACCCCACTGGTGATGGGCACAAATGTGGAACAATGTGGCGTGAAAATGAAATATTACATTTTTTACACTATAATGTTGGTTTAGCCTTGAATTTATCATTTTCACAAGGGGTTAAAAGAGGAAAAAAAACAAAATGTGTAGAGCAATTTCCCCCGAGTCCGTAAATACCCCACATGTGGACATAAAGCGCCATGTGGGCACAGGGCAAGCCTCCGAAGGGAAGGAGCGCCATTTGGATTTTGGAGGTTGGATTTGGCTAGAATGGATGATGAACGCCATGTCGCATTTACAGAGCCCTCGTGCTGCCAAAACACTGGAAACCCCCCACAAGTGACCCCATTCTGGAAACTGCACCCCTCAGGGAATCTAACAAGGGGTGCAGTGAGGATATGGACCCCTTGATGATGGGCACATTTGTGCCATGAAAGTGAAAAAATGAAATTTTTCCCTTTCACGTCAAATTGTTCCACATTTGTGCCCGTCATCAGTGGGGTCCATATGCTCACTGAACCCCTTGTTAGATTCCTTGAGGGGTGTAGTTTCCAGAATGGGGTCACTTGTGGGGGGTTTCCAGTGTCTTGGCAGCATGAGGGCTCTGTAAATGCGACATGGCCCTTGAAATCCTTTTCAGTGAAATTCAGCTTCCAAAAGCCAATTGGCACTCCTTCCCTTTGGAGGCTCGTCCTGTGCCCCCTTGGCACTTTATCGCCACATGTGGGGTATTTCCGTACTCGGGAGAAACTGCGCTACACATTTTGTGTCTTTTTTTGCCTCTTATCCCTTTAAGAAAATGAAAAATTGAAGGCTAGAACAACGTTTTAGTGTAAAAAATGTTTTTTTCTTTTTTCACGCCATATTGTTCGGAAAATCTGTGAAGCACCTGTGGGGTCCAGATGCTCACCGCACCCCTTGTTACATTCCTTGAGGGGTGTAGTTTTCTGAATGGTGTCCCTTTAGGGGTGTTTTTTAGGTTTTGGCACCCCAGAGCCTCTGCCAACCTGAAGTGGTACAGTCAAAAATGACCAAATATAACGAAGGCGTTGAAATTCACTAGGCGCTCCTTTATATCTGAGGCTTGTGGTTGCGTCAAATAGCGCAATAGGGTCACATATGGGATATTTCTATAAACTGCAGAAACGGGACAATAATTATTGGGGTGCATTTCTCTGGTAATAGGTTTATAATTATGAAAAATATTGGATTACAATAAAATCTCTGCACAGAAAATTAAAATTTTCAAATTCCTTACACACTTAGCTTTTATTTCTGTGACTCCCCTAAAGGGTTAAAACACTTTCTGGATATGCTTTTGCAGAGTTTGGGGGGTGCAGTTTCTGAAATGGGGTGCTTTGTGGGGCTTTCTAACATACAGGCCCCTCAAATACACTTTAAACCTGAACAGGTCCCTAAAAATATCTGATTTTGAAATTTTACTGAAAATTTGGAAATTTGCTGCTAATGTTTTAAGCTTCCTATCGTCTAAAAAAAATGAAAGATAGTTTAATAAATGCTGCCAACATAAAGTAGACATGTTGCTAATGCTATTTAATATATAATTTATGTGGTATAACCACTTTCTGTATACGCAAAAAAGTTTCAAAGTTGGAAAAATGCATTTTTTCACATTTTTTCACATTATTTGGGTTTTTTTCATAAATATTTGTTATGAGTATCGACTCCAATTTACCAGAAATGTAAAGTACAATATGTCACGAGAAAACAATCTCAGAATCAGCCGGATAGGTAAAAGCATCCCGAAGTTATTAATGAATAAAGTGACACTGGTCATATTCATAAAATTTGTCTCTGTCATTAAGGCCATTTCAGGCTCTGTCCTTAAGGGGTTAAGGGGTTGTCTGGCAAACAACATTTATCACTTATCTACAAAACGTTACCAAAATACTGTAGGTGGTATGAATACTGGAGGTGCAACTGATTGGACCTGATCATGAAACCAGTAGGACAGAATCCCTTTCTTAAAGCATCACTTCGCTCACTATTCATGGGGCTACCAAAATATGGTATATGTCTGTCTCTCAAAGGCCAATAGACTTTACATAGACCATAAATAGCGCTGAGTAGCTGTATGCAAGCCTTTGTCTTGCAAAAATAGTCTTAAATGTGCATATTAACCCAGCAATGCAGCTAAAAGTTACTAATAGGCTGCAGCTACCACGTATGAAAATAACACGGGGACAACAGACAAAACTGAACCTAAAAAGTTGTGTATGATACACTTGAAAGCATCTCAACAGCAGCCACCCATCCTATACTGCAGGATCTGGTCACATTGTGAGGTTTTTCTTTTCCTTCAATGTTTAATCTTATTTTATTGCTCTATATTAATATACTTAGAGGTCAAGGAAGGTTTACAAGGATGGGATAATGTAATCAGTGGCATGATGCCAGGGTGCTTCTTTCCTCAATGAAGCAAGAAGTTTTCTTATAGCCCAGAGCTACAAATTTCCCATTTCATGAAAATCTACTTCTCAGGTCAATGTTTATAAGAACACCTGCTCAAGTTTCTCCAAGCCCAGGGAATTGACACAACTTGTCTCAGCATGCTTGTGAGACATGTCCCAGCTCAGGTAGAGTGTAAGTCGAAGTAGCACAATTATTCTATGCAGTGCAATAGATGGCCAAGAGGCACTTCTCAGCCTCTAGTGTCATGCATCATTCATAATTCAGTTGGCCTAGGGTGGAGGGTGAGTGTCTTTTTGACATGTATGTGAACCCTGTACAATGGTAGTACATTTTGATAAGCGTTTTATGAGAATAATAAAGTGTGAGGAAGATAAGCCCTCTTATAGACTGTGTATATCTTCTACTATGTAAGTGTACTGAGAACATGATCACTTACATAAATATCCACTACAACCCCATTATTGTCAAAACAAAAGTGATTTCAGCCAACTAGGTAACCATGTAATACTTGTATGTGTCACATTATTCCTTATTAATGATGAGCGAGCATGCTTGTCCGAGCTTGGTACTCATTTGAGTATTAGGGGACTTCATGGTGCTCGTTACTCGGACGAGCATCTTGCAATACTCGAGACAATGGCATCTTCCTCTTCCTGGATGTTTGGCGGCTTTTTTTCAGCCAATCATCATGCAGGAGAGTATTTGGGAGCTCTTAGCATCACGTGGGAACCCTACATGTCGATAGCAGCGATTGGCTGGCCAGATCAGATGACATGGGCATATAAGAATAAGGTCCTGCAGTGCTCGCTTCAGACGCAGGCTGGATGAGCATAGGAAGAGAGCTGCTGTCTGTTAGGGAGAGTGTTATGCAGGGAATTAGTGTGCGGTTAGGCAGGAATCCAACACAAAGAACCTAACAGTCCTAAGGGCCTAACATTTTTAAAACATTTTTTTTTTTGCTACTCTTGGCTGCTGGCTTGAACTTGTAGTGCAGCTGTCAGTAGTCAATTTTTCCAGTTGCTGACATTCTCTTGGCTGGCTGGGATCTGTAGTTCAGCTATACCTATCCTCACTGTGCAGTGTCCTGTGCAACGGGGGCCATAAAAAAAAACAACAGCACCAGTTACACACATACTCTATACAACTACCCCCAAAACTGCTGTCAGTAGTCAATTTGTCTTGTTGCTAACATTCTCTTGGCTGTCTGGGATCTGTAGTTCAGCTATACCTAGCCTCACTGTGCATGCTGCCCCTGCTGTTTCCTGTCCATTTCTGTGTTGTTTCCATTATTTTCTGAGGTTTCCAGGTTTTCAGGCATGCTTTTCTTTGCAGAGCTTTGGTCCCCTGCAAAAATACTCAAATTTCCCATTGACTTTAATCGGGTTCGTTACTCAAAACAAGCACCTGAGCATGGGGAAATATTTGTCTCAAGTATCGAGCACCCGAGCATTTTAGTAATCGCTCATCTCTCATCCTTATATACAGATATAACTGTGTAGTCAGCCCTGCTTTCCTTCATAACACATACGGCACACCAAATGTGGTGAGCGTTGACAGTGGTATTGCTGGCATGAATTGATTTTTCTCAATGCTTGTGGTTCATCACCAGAGGCAAAGCTGTACTTACTGGTTTTGTCCAGGCACGTTTTTGGGGGTTTTCTGTTTTTCATCAATTATTTAGAGTCAGCATATTTTTTTGTTCTTCCAGAACTCAATAACAATTTGGTTCTTAGAATTTCCAACACTTTTAGAACTATGAAAAGTATATCCAGTAGTGCACGTCCATACTAAATGTTACGAGCTATATATGTAAAGTAGACTAAGCTAAGCTACTGTAAATTCTAATTCTTTATGAGCTTGTTTTTCGTTTAGTTTGAATATGCATTTTTGTTTGTAAACCAGATCTAGGACTGAGTAGAAAAGTATAATTCTTTATTGGTTGATTTTAATAGTCTAATTTTAATATACCTCAATTTGCACATCACTTACTGAAGTGCAGAAAAAAATTAGGTTCTTTGAGCAGTGATGCCAGGAAGTTAACCCTCAATGAGCTACTCCCAGAGCAACCTGATATATTTTGTCCATAGCACTACTGTACACAGCTCTAACTGCAGCTCAGCTCCTATTCACTTGAATGGGAGCTGAGCTGCACTTAAAGGGGTACTCTGGGCCGGGGGGTATTTTTGAGGATCACCGGGGAGGGGGTGGAAATTGAAGCCAGAGGTCACTTACCTCCCTCATTCCAGCGCCAGTGCCTGGATCGCGCCGCCTATTACTCCCCGTCCTGTGGTTGCTTCCTGATCAGAGCTGCCGCATGAGACGTGACGTCTCAAGGCATCTCTGCCATTCAGGGGCCGAGCCGGGACCCCATTAACGTGTAAACATATGATTTGTTGGTGCCAAAGATGATCAGCTTGCGAAACGACTGAGATTCTGTTTCTACCACCCTTACACTTCTGATACTTGGAATATTTGGTAAAATCCTATACCTTCATAGTGGCTTTTAAATGTAGTTGCATTTTGGTTGCTTGTCTCAATAACCTTTTTATTTGAAATGGAAAAAAGGGGGGGGGGGGGGAATTTATCAGTGGTTTTGTGCATGGTTGTTGTAAAATTGTTGCACATTCTTCAGTAATGGCTTATTTGCTTTAAAACTTGTGACTTTTCCTGCGTTTTGTTAAATATTTTTCTGGTAAAAGCATTGATAAATAACCCTCCTATAGTATCAATAGTGCATTTCTCATAGTCCCATAGTCTCAATCAGGGGTGTAAGTAGGATCCATGGGGCTCTATAGCAAAAAACTGTAAGGCCCCCCCTCCCCTAAGCACAACAAAAAGCAATAAAATCTCTTGTGGCCAGAGGCAGAATCCTGCCTGCAGCCACAAGAGTGACTGGCAGGGAAGAGAGCCAATGGCCTGCTTGCTCTGTCAGTCCACTGGTTTGAACTATTTGGACCCATTAGAAGCCCTTATAATTAAATACATAGGTGTAGGAGCAGACTACTTTCAGCTTAACCCCATTATGTACTGCAGTGTGTAAGTGACCCAAAGTTCAGAAGACAATAAGATATCTGCTTTACTGCTGGTGCACTGAAAACCCCGACCACTGCACGGAGCTTTGCACACTTTTCTACTTGCAGCAGGTGTCTTCTGTCTTCTGCATGTTAACTCTTTTTTGTGTTGCAGCATGTAAGTGAACACTAGGTCACTTACACACTGGAGTACATAAGGGGTTAAGCAGAAGGACACAGGGTGGCTCTTACCTTCTCTCCCGGGGCCCCCTGCTGCACGGGCCCCATAGCAGCTGCCTACCCTGCCTCTATGGTAGCTACGCCACTGGTCTCAATAGTCTCACTTTCCATGAGCTTTCAGATTACATAAAAGATGTACATATGATCCATGTGAAGCACAGATGCTAAGAATTGCCAGTGTATAGATCGCTGTATAATTTCCTGAATCAAAATATAACTCAGACCATAAACAATTGTCTTCCTTTACTTCAGACAGATCAAGGGGTTTCAGGAAACCTCATAATCATTCCTCGATACAGACTTCACGGTAAATTGCCTGTTTTTTTTCCGTCTCATGCTTTTAACGTTTAACTTACTTACATATAGCAAAATGCAAGAAGCAGCTGCTCAGATGTTGCATCTTTCATTGTCTGTCTTCACCACTATGAGTGATGCTCATGAGCCTCTTATTTCTATGAGTGATCACATGTGTTTTACTGACCATTATTTACATAACATCTCAGTCACAAGACATCTCCCAACACATGTCAGGAAACATCCATTGTTTGGGAAGGGTAATCTTCAAACCTTACTGCTGTAGTCAAGGAAGCATATGCATCGGCCCTTTTCAGCAACTCCATACTATAAAACTAGTGATCTGCAGGTGGAAGTTATAAGAAATCAGATAATTGGTCCAAATGTATCAATCTGTATGAGTTTCCCACAGCAACCAATCACAGCTCTGCATTCATTTCCTAAATTGCTCTGGTAAAATAAATAATTGGTTGATATGGGGAAATCGATCAGTTATTGTATCAGATTGATAAATCTGGGTGGATTGTCGGAAACAGAATTCTTTTTCAAATGGACTTGGTGTTCTCAAAACATAAACCTCTCATGATACTCTGGTAGGCATAAACTGTAACTTAAAAACAAGCAGCACAATACTAGATCAAGGAAATGATTTCAAATATCCATTTATTGCCCATGTGGCATAGGCATTATCCTGCTGAAAGTGTCCTTCTACTATGGAGCAAACAGCTGCCATAAAGAGATTATCTTGGTCAGTCACTATGTAGAGAGAGATCCTACTGTCTAAACATCCATCTACAGGTATCAGAGGACCCGGGTCCATCAGGAATACATTCCTTACACCATTACACCAACTTCACTAGTCTGACCTGTTGACATCTTACAGAAAGGATTAATCAATTACTGCTGCATGTTTCAAAATTTGATCCTCCCATCTGACAATCAGAAATTTTTTTCCCAGTTTTCAGTAATGCAATTATTGTGCTATTTTGTTCAATGGAGTCTTGCATTTCTGTTTCCTCCAGATGGCAATGGCACTCTAACTGGTCATCTGCTATTACAGTTCACCTATGCTAAGGAGGGATGGGTGTTCAGAACTCCTTTTGTTGGAAGTTTATCCTTAGTCACAACACTTTAGGTTTTTACTCGCAACAATGTTGCATGAGAAAACCCTTCAAGATTGACAGATTTTGGAATCCTAGCTAGTCTAGCACTGATGACAAGTCCTCGAGTGATGTGCCATGAAGGCTAAAAACCTGAAAAGCAGATGTCCCTAATGCTGTGCTTTCAGTTCCAGTCCTCATGGCTTACCGATAGGTCATGTTCTGGATATCCAGTGTAAAGAATATCTCTGTTAATACCTGATGCACTACCTGATGCATTATAATTATCACATGAGGAAATCTTCAAAACATGACAGACAAACAGACTTGAATTAAAAAGCACTGCCCTAATGGCTGTATTACAGAGCCCAACCCCAGCACTGATCTCTTAAGCTCAGTTATTAGATTAGAAAAGCTAAACTAAGAATCACTGGATCATTTCTTTCACTCATGGCTTAAAAATTATTAACCTGTTAGGCCAATAGTAACCCCATGCAATAGGGCCCTAATAATGTGGCAATTCTGAGTGTGTGTGTGTTGTAGTTTCTTGGTCCTTTTTACTGAAAAATAAACTTGCAAATTATTGGGTTGCAGGCTGTGAGCCATCTGATGGTTTGGACTGTTGATTTGGACTCTTAACTGGATTTTAGAATGGGACTAAAGGACTCTCTGCTTTTCCCTTTTCATGGGGTATTGGCTATCACTATGGGAATCTCCAGGTTATTCAATTCAGAATAGTCTCTGAAAGCAAGAGCTGAATTGTGAGATAATTTCCAGGGCAGCCACTATGGGGAAAACAAATAAGATGAAGTCAGATCAAGGCGGACAATAATAGGACAACAACACAGATAGAACTTTACAGAGCCCATTGCTGTGCAGAAAGTAGGCACTGGCATTATCAACAAGAATGGCACTACATGTTTCCTTTTTCTGTATACACACAGGTAAAAGTGTCTCTATCAGGTGCCACAGTTACACAGTTAGTAGAGTTAACTGTTGTGTCCTGCTCCATCCACTAGGTGTCACACTCCCCTAGAGCACAACTGCAGTCACAAAGGAAGGTTTAACTACCACTCCCCCCCCCCCCCTTTCTGCACTCTACTAGCAAACCTTCTTGCCTATGCTGTGGATTCTTCTCTCTGGACAGTCACCCCCTAAAATAGGAGAGAACAAGTAAGACTGGTCCCCAGTAGAGCACAGTGCTAGATAGCGGCTGTCTACTGAATTTCGCTCAGCTGAATAGGGGCTAGCTACCCCCAGAGACAAAGGCCTGGGACCCGTAACACCAATCAGGACAGAAACCCGACACTGAGTGACAGAAGGCGGTCCAATAAGATAACTAGGACTTATCTATATGTGAGTGAGATGAGTTCTTCAAGTCACTATACACACCACCACATCTTGGCAGAGTTCACGCTACATTAGGGAAGGGGCCCTCCTATCCGGTCCCTGACACCTGCTACTACTCTATTCTCCTTACATCTGTTTTGCTACTATTGTTTGCAAATTTTGCACTAAGTACCTAAGTACTGTTATTTTTATTGCACTGAAGAATCATTCCTAGTAAAGTTGAATACTGTTTAAAGTGGGACTCTCTACTACCGCTCCTGCTCCCACACTCTGCACCTCACATCAGTCCTACCTAAGGTCCGGTTGCCGTGTGTGTGAAGGTGGGTGTTACCACTCCTGGCCATTGTGACAAGTAGCCCCAAAACACCAGAGCCCATCAGCAGGTTCAATACCAGTCCCAGCAACCCAGGCCATAGCATGTGGGCTGGCTTTTATGCTCCATAATGCTGCATACACACATACCAAGATCAGCAGAGGGCAGCAAAGAGGAGCAGCAAGCCAGCTCTAGCCAAAGAAACTGGAGAATAAATGAGATAGGCTAAGTAAACTGTGAACTTATGTAGACTAATGAGAAACAGTGCGTCATAAGGTCAGAATAAGTCAGAATACTTGGCTGCATAAACAGAGAAGTACAGTGTTTCACCTTAGATTTTGCAGCTAGGCAGCTAGGTTTTCACTCAATTTTTTTTAAATTGCAATAATAGATACACATGCCCATCATCAGGCAGGTGGTCAAGTAAGGAATTCTTTACAGTGTCTAAGTGCTAGAGCCACTTGATAAAACTCAGTCTATTATAGTATGCTATTATGTTCTCAGGCCCTTGCATAGTTCTCAGATTTTAGCTTCTGGGAGAAGTACAATTTCTGTTGTATAGTTTTACACTATATCAGGGTCATGGTCTTCTGTCATTTACCTTTTTGGAAATTCCTTGAGTAACTGTAATAGCAGATGAAAAGCCTGCGGCAGCTATCATACTTCTTGTCCTATCCATCCTCATTACTGGAAGATATTTTGCTTTACACACTCTGTTCATTGTTTCACCCTATGACCCGGCCAGGGCCATCTTTCTCTCACATCACTGATTGGCATTCCAGATTCCAAGCCTCAAGGTCTGATGTGACCACAGGATTACACTGAATCTCTATGACAGTGTAGATACTTCTTGTTTTGTGTATCAGACCTGCTATACATCTATCATCTTTTTTATATGTATTTAAAAGTTTTATATATTTCAACCCGACCATTGCTTTTAGAGCAGGGTGGTGGTTGGTAACCTAGACAACAAGTGGGCATGTCAGGGGAAAGAGACACGCTTGCTAAATAAATTTATTTGCAAAAATCTTCAACCAGATGAGCTCTACAAATGTAACTATATGTAAAGATGAAAAAATACCCCCGAAGCTCCTACCAAATAATGGTGTATGTGTACACGTACGACATTAGTCGTCTAGGGGTTAAGGGGTAAAAAGTAATCTTTAATAGGTGTAAACTATTAAAATGCACAAGTGCTTGGATAAATCATAATGAGTTAAAAAAAATATGTAAAAGATTACACATATAATAAAACCATGACCTTTGACTCATGGCAGAGAGAAAGAAAGGGGTAAACCAGTTCAGAAAGGATTATAAAAAGGACCAACATATGAACACCTGTAAGGGAAAGCCACAACCCTCATAGGGAACAAACAAGTGTTTAAAATATAGCAAATAGTTTACAATACATTATGAATAATATGCAAATCAAGGCTGATAGACAGTAGTAAAAGTATAGAGCAGAGTTTTGTGGCTGCACAATCACAATCTGCGTAAATACATACTCCACTTGTGCAACAATGCACAGCCTGCAAAAGCGTAAACTGAACAATATTAACAGGTTGAAATAGGGCAAGTGAAGATATAGTGGCAGCTAGTAGAAATATGTGAAATGGAAGCCCAATTCCTAATGTATGATTTGCTGCGGACTGTGTGTCATCCGATGTGTCAAAAGTTACTGATTGAACCAGGTCTCACTGCTGAGGCCTGCTGCTGTACAGAGGTACAGTCGGGGGGAGAGTATGACAGTGAGCACCATTCCCCCGGACAGCAGGCATATTCGTCTTTTTCATTAAATAAATTGTAATGAAACAAAGAGTTTATATTTCATTGACAGCCAGGTACAGACACAGCTGGAAAACCTCTTTAGTTTTACACAACATTTTTTGGTGCATGTCACATGCCAGCTATGTCTCTTTTACATGAATAGACAAAAAAGAAGAAGGAGACAGCACTCCATGGCGAGGATCAACCAAATAAAACGAAGGGGAGGAAAAAACAAGGTAACCCTCACCTGGTAAGGTTGTGCTAGCTAGGAGGCACAACACTCAGAAGCACATGTGAGACAGACCGCAGCCGCTCCCGATATCCTCCAGGGATCAATAGAGCAACGATTCCTCCAACCACAAACACACGGGTGCACGAGGGACTCTGATTTTAAAGACCAGTCTAAAATTTCATATAACCGCTTTGTAGAAAAAGGTTACCCGAAACGATTATTGTCCAATGCATATAATAAAAATGAAATGAAATATTCCAGACTCTGGGGGTGTACAGTTGTTCATCACAGTGTGTGATATACCTTCTTGAGTGCCCTTGTGGATTACAATACGTGGGCCGCACTGTTCAGACAGTGCGGTCCCGTATGAACAAACACAGAGCCAATATCAAGAATGCTTTTCTATTACACAGCTTCTCTAGACACTACTTTTTGAAACATGATGCGGATCCAGGTAGTTTGAGATTGACTATTTTGGAACAGATTGTAGAACATACATCCGATAGATACAGACAGTTTATCAATAGAGAGTCCTATTGGATATTTAGAATGGGTACTCTCTTTCCAGGGGGACTTAATGAGATGCTAGAAAACACCAGAGTCTGAACTGTGTCTTATTTGCTGGTCATGTTCATGTGGTATATATATTTGATTTCATGTACCTTTTTTTATTCATTTTTTATTTGATTTATTTATATTAATATTTTTTATATATATATTTCTTTTTATATATATATAATTTTTTTTTTTTAAAGGGGAAAGGAAAAAAAAAAATTTTTAAATTTTTTTTGAAGGATTTTTTTTATTTATTTTGTTTTAATTTTATTTTTATAATTTTTTTTATTATATATACATATATATATATATATAATTAATTTTTTTTAATTTTTCAATTTTTTTTTCATATTTTTCAATTTTTTTTTTGTCATTTTTATAATAAGTTATAACTTTAGTGTCATTGATACATATATTGTGATATTGGTTTATTTATATGCCTAGAATATTTTGATGTAATTCTTATGTCTTAAGGGTTAAATCTCCTTCTTCGTCCAACCCCCTCTGACATCATGGACTATTTTTTGTATAAATTGATTGTTAGTTCAATCTCCATGACTCTTGAGAAAGGAATGGGAGCGGTTCTGAAACACGTTGAGTCTTTTAATAATAAATTTTATAAATATATTTTATACATATTTTTTAGTTTTATTAAATATTTTTTTGTTGGACCTGCGCCCTTACACCCTTGTGTTTGTGGTTGGAGGAATTGTTGCTCTTTTACATGAAGACATGCCATTCTATGCAAAGTCATGTCATGTAAGCCAGTTTTGGTGCAAATTAAACCAGAATTCTGGCGCATTTGTAGTAGTAAATCTGCTAAAATATTTGCTAGTTTAAAATATGATTGCAAAAACTATGTGTAGACCTTGTGAATATCCTACCATAAAGGTTATGGCGATCTTTATAGAAACTGGTCAGAGCAGGGTATTGTCTTGTTGAATACTATACTGTATATCTGTAAGTGTCTGATCTGCACCAGCTATATATTTAATAAAATAATAGAAATAAAGTAGAAGACATAATTTCTATAGACATGTTTCTTTTTATTTCATAAAACATGTTTTTATTTTGCAAAAGTACTAATACACGAATGCATGGCTAATTTAAGGGCCTGGGAGCTTGAAATGCATTTGCGATCAGGGATTCTTGTTTTATGCCTTTCCCATTTTAAAAACTTATTCAGGCAACTTAGGGCAAAGATATAAATCAAGAACCCCTGATTGCCTCTACATTATGGGCTCACAAGCCCTTATTGAGCCATGAATATGAGCTTGTGAGCTCAAAACAAGATTGCAGTAAGGGATTCTTGCTTTATGTCTTTGCCCATCTGTGAAGTTGTCTAAATAAATTTTTTACACTTTACTGGAAACACTGGAGTTTTACTTGCTTCTCCTATAGAGCAGATAGACTCCACCTCTGGCCCTTTGGCTTGAGAGATGTAATAGATAGAGATGAGCAAACCGGGTTCGAGTCCATCCGAACCCGAACAATCAGCATTTGATTAGCGGTGGCTGCTGAACTTGGATAAAGCTCTAAGGTTGTCTGGAAAACATGGATACAGCCAATGACTACAGTATATCCATGATTTCCACATAGCCTTAGGGCTTTATCCAACTTCAGCAGCCACCGCTAATCAAATGCTCGAGATTCGCTCATCTCTAGTATTATCAGTCACTACATGAGGCCGCTTCAGTACACTCGACTGCTTCTGTCATGTTTATTGTTGCAAGTGAAGGATCCAGTATGGTGGATGAAAGTAAAAAAAAATGGTAAGCTGTTGATAAATAAGATTAAGTGATTTGTTTACAGTGTTGTTTTAGTCATTTTGGTCAATGGGATGGCTTAAAAACCCCAAGGCATAAGCACAGTGCTTCTTTAAGCAGAGTTTGGGTTAAGGGGTTAAAGGTAAAAATAGCGTAGAACCATTTATTTTGTAAATTACATACAAGCACATTGATGGACTTTGAACTGATCATGCAGAACTAAGAGAGACTGAGTATAATCTATCTCTTAAAGTATTATGTAAGAATGGCTCTTCCTTTCAGTTATACCCCAGGGGAATCTTGGTTTGGCAAATAACTTATTATAATGAAAGTACACAGATTCACATAAGAAAGATATAGTTACCCCAGGTCTGGTGTAAGCCAGTGGGGTTCCAGAGGAAATGAGGAGGTGGTTAGCTTCATAGTACAAAGTAGGATTGTTCAAAATATCTAGTGTCAAACTGGAGAAGCTATTAAGACCTACCTCAAGGGACCCCTATATTATAACATGCTAAAACTAACAGGATTTCGCTACTTTGTTTACTATCCAAAATAAAAGTTTTTAATCCCACTGGAACAATAGAATAGGTGCGATAAAATAATTTGTATTATCTGGATGATAAGAGATGTACATTATTTTGCCTTTAACAGGGGATCTGTGTTAAATGTATGGCTAGAGCAGAACACTGGAGCCTAAAAGCTCATATTCTAAATATTACGTGTGCATTCCCATTGGAAACATAAATCGGTTGTTGAGTGTTCTCACATAACAACAGAACACCTCAAATAAAGTGAAATATATCAGACTCAGAAGTTCAGCGGTGATAAGTTTTGCCTTCATCAGGCTAAGCAGGAGCAGCCCAGTTGAAATCTCTGTGGATTGAAATGTTAATGCCAAACCAATTTTTTTTTTGCTCTATTAAAAACCTCGAGCTATATAATATGAGCTGTTTTACTTCATACGTTTCTCTGTTAAGAAATGTTTAAAATGAAAAGAAAGAGGTTCCTTGCTAAGACAAACCTATTAATTTGCTTCCACTTCTGCAGATCCAATTACCCTTTATAAATTTCTAACCTCTTTTGCCTTAAACAACGTCTTATGTTAATATCACAGAACACTGAATTAAAACATTTTAAGATGATCCCATTGATATAAAACATTGTTGGATGCACATCTAGTTCTTGCCAGTAAGCAATTTCATCAGTTGTGACTCAATCATAAAATATCAAGCTGCAGACAGATGAGCAGGACTTAGTCAGAAGGAAATTCACTCTACCTGTCTCAAGTAGATGATAAAGTAGCCAGACATAGCTGCCAGGTATTGCTGTGTGCTGCATTCTGCCTCTGAGCTTCACTTGGTATTGTGTTTTACCAGACGCCACAAATGGGCTTAGTGCTGGGAGGTCATGTCTGACATGTAGACTTAAGACACCATCAAGGATGTATCGCAAGGTCAGCATCAGACAAACTTTAGGGGAATCTCAAGTCACTGTGTATAGTATTTTGCTTTCCTCAAGGGCATTTTGGTCAGTGTGCATATAAAGTATGCTCTCCTTGAACTATTGTATTGTGTTTCATAATTTAAAACCAGAGGGCTTCACAGATCTTTGGGATTCAATCTCTAGGTTACACAAGGTGGGGTTTTCTTCCTCTGATTTTTTTTTTAAACAACAGGTGAAGTGTACCTGGCTGTCATTATATATATAACACAAAAGGAAATGCAAAATAGCTCTCACACCTTTGACCCACGTCGATAGACCTTTCACTAGCCAGCCAACACCCTGCTGTGCACTGATGAGGGGCAAAAACCCCTAAATAGCTAACTTTTAGCTATTGGAGAGATTGTTTGGCTTGGCATAAAATCCCCAGTCAATGTTCTAGGACTCCTTGACTGAGCGAGACTTGACTTGAAGGGACATCTCTTTACTCAAGCGTTGTGAGAGCTATTTTGCATATCCTTTCTTCCCAGAATTCTCAGTGGAGCAGCAATGGTCCGTTAGTCTCCACACCTCTTTATGACGAGCTCTTAAGGAGAGTCACTACTCCTTCTACCCTATATAAAAAAAAAAACTGTAAATATAAAGTTAATGATTGCCTTATGTGCCTTAACCTGCTGATAGCTCTCTATAGGGCATGGGTTATGCTCACAAATGCCGTCCAGCATTTTCAATTAAAAATGATGGACGTACTTCTAAATGGCGCTAAAAAAATGTTGTGAGAACATAGCCATGGGGCGCTGAGGATGAAGGTTAGATACGCCCTCCTGATAGTTTCCCTTTAAAATGTCTTATTAAAGAATGATAATATAAATCTGTGACACAGATCTGTGATCTGCTTATTGTAGATATAGCAGTTGGGAGAGGAGAGATGGTTACACGGCAGCTAAGATTGTGGGCAGAAGGGCGAACACTGTGTGTAAATGGTGATTTAAGGGTATTTACTGGGTACATCCTGGTTTTGTGCTTTAGCCTCCACATCTACCTCAGGATAGTCTGGTTCATGTTACAGGACAGTATTGATGGATTCAGATATAATGGCAGATCTAATATGGTGAATGGTGGAACTGACATTAATTCACAGAGAAAAACCTGAAAACTCCTGATATGCAAATTGTCTGCAGCTTGAAAAAGATTCAGACACTTCTCACGAACAGAGCAAAGATGTGTGTTACAGTGTGTCAGCTTTAATAAAGATCTTCACATCTGTTCTATACATCATCTATGACAGATACTTTCCTAGTATACCAGATTACTGAATTCATTATGCAGTACCTTAAGGAATTGTTAAAAGTATAAAATGTATTTGAAAAATGTATTACTTTATAATTGCTATTTGTGCCATTTCAGCTGAGTAGCATATGTGCCATGCTGTCTATATAGATATTTGCTGTTTGCCAATGAAAAACTAAAATGATGACTGGTTTAAAAAAATTTAAAGATACTGTTTTGGTTGGCATTTTGGGAGAACTTCTGAAAACTTGTGGATATCATAAAAATCTCATCCACTGATGCCAGTTTATTAATTGCCCATTACCTGACCAGAGTACTCCCAATAGGACAGAAGCAAGAGCTGTCAATTTTAAGGTAGATTCACACACAGTAAAATAAAAGCTGTAAAAAGTAAAATAAAGCTGTAATTTTGAGTGACCATAAAACAATGTGTAAAAAACAGCCATACTCTGTCTGCATTGCTGCCTAATTTACCATTGACTTCAATGGAGTGCATTACTATATTTAAAATATATCCGTATTTTGACCTCATAATTATGGCTTTATTTTATGGTGCGCCTTTTGAACACGTGATGCCTGAAACGGCTATCTCAGGTCGCGTCCTGCACCTCTGAATCATCCCTCCCCGCACCCTGTGTTCCATGGAATAAAGTAAAGTTTGTTCCATTTTCGAGTGCTGACATTCATCTATTTGTATATCATCGTATATATCTCACCTCTGTCTCTGCTACCCTGGTCGGCTGTGTGTGATCACAGAGGAGCTTGTGAACTTTGTATCCAGAGATCCCATTGATTTAAGCTAGTGTGGTAAGTGGTGCGGGTTAGCTGTATCTCCTCATCACAGTCCCAATAGTATTATCTAGTACATGGATTCTGCACCATTTTTTTTTTTTAAATAAATATATTGAAAAATATTATTTGGGGAAAACTTATGCCACTCTAGACACAGTGGACAGGCCTTAGCAAGAGGGAAAATGGTCTTTTCCCTGCATATTTTTTGCAATTTACAGCAGAATTTGGTGTAAACTATAGCTGGAAAAAGACAGCATACAGATAGCAACTGATGCGTTGTGTGCCTCTTTATATGTTACAGCTAATTTAAAAGCTGGGTTCACACTACGTATATTTCAGTCAGTATTGTGGTCCTCATATTGCAACCAAAACCAGGAGTGGATTGAAAACACAGAAAGGATCTGTTCACACAATGTTGAAATTGAGTGGATGGCCACCATTTAATGGCAAATATTTGCTGTTATTTTAAAACGGCTGTGATATTGAAATAATGGCCCTTATTTACTGTTATATGGCGGCCATCCACTCAATTCCAACATTGTGTGAACAGATCCTTTCTATGTTTTTAATCCACTCCTGGTTTTGGTTGCAAAATGAGGACCACAATACTGACTGAAATATACATAGTGTGAACCCAGCCTAAAGGGGTTCTTTTTCTTTCAAATCAACTGGTGTCAGAAAGTTATATATATTTGTAACTTCTGTTTAAAAATCTCAAAACTTCCCATACTTATCAGCTACTGTTTGTCCTGCCGGAGATAATGTTTTATTTTTATTCAGACTCAATGCTCTCTGCTGACATCTCTGGCCGAGACAGGTAATGTCCAGCGCACGAGAGGTTTTCTATGGGGATACCCATAGAAAATCTTTCCTGCTCTGGACAGTTCCTGTCTGGGCCACAGATATCCGTAGAGAGCACTGTTTCTGTATCTTAACACATTTTCTGTTTTGCACTTAGTTTTGTTGACAGGTTAAAGTGGAAAAATAATATCAAACACACTTGAAATATGATGCTCATGGAAACAAATATAAGCGTATGTCCAGCCATGTGGCCAGTATGTTTATATTATGAATTTGACACTGTAAAGAACTGGTGTCAGGACAGGGAGACACGGACAAGATGTGACAGTGAACCCTGACTCTTGTCCCAACCAATGTCCCTGCCTACTTGCAACTGACGGCCCTAGACTGCTGCGGACAACCTTGGTGTCGGTCCCTACGCTGAGTAAGTGACACACAGAACGCAGACAGACAAACAAACACAATGGAGGGAGGTCAGCTAGCCAAGTCAAAACCAAACGGGCAACGCAGTACAAAATCAGAAAGAGAGCGGATAGTCGGAGGTCAGGCAAAGGGTCAGAAAATGGGCAGAACAGTAGCAAGGGTATAGTACAGGGGAACGCTGGGAAAGGAGCAGGGGAGCTGGGCCTAGTAAAACTAATAGCCAGCAATGAGACTCTGGCCATGACTTTACTTTATACTGGATCAGGAGCCCGGACCAAAGGCTAATTGGTCCGGCCTCCTGAATCCAGTTTCACTGTAGCTGCAGCACTACCGGCTCAGTGGCAAAGAGATCTGCCACTCAGCCTGAGCGTGATGGCGCTCAGCTGCACGGCCGGCTGGGTGTGAGTGAAGTGAGCCTGCGGCATCCTGGGTTGCCAGGGATGCCGTCGGGTTTCCATGACATCACTCGGCTCCGGCAGGCGGGGGGTGATGCCGCGCTGTCACCCCAGCTGCCAGAGCTGTGCCCGAGGAGGACACCTCAGTATCGAGTATAGGTTAGTTCCTGACAACTGGGTAGTGTAATGGTCTTAAAGAGATTACTTCATGTAAGAAGAGGTAAGGGGACAAAAAGCGGATCGCATCGTATCCAAGATTCCCTACAGCACCACCATAAGGGAAATTAGGAATTACACATTACACAATTAATGGGTTACATGTGTAATGCAGGGCAGGTCAGGTCCTCCAAAGCAAAATATGCCCTTTGTAAAAGCTTTCCAGTCTAGCAGGAGGTAAGCATTCTGAACTAGGGAGATCATCTATGAACTCAGAATTCTCTAATAGATATGAAAATGAGCTTTCTACATTGGATAACCACTTTATTGCTCTCCTTGTATATAAGATCACTAAGTACCGTATGGTCTTGTACTTTCATGCTCATTGTAGGCACTTTTGGCGGTTGACGGGGTCAGTATTAGTCACACAGCTCTGTATGCAGCTGCACTGCAATGCAATGTACTATGACACCTTTCTATTGTAGCTAACATTAACTTTCAGAAATTACCACTAGGACTAGACCAGACAGGCTCACATTTGATTCATTGGTCATATCGCCAGTTCATCTGTTGTCTTACCTTGGGCCACTTTGTTAGGTTCTAACCACTTCATACCAGGAAATCCTCTTAAAGGAGAACTCCGGCCAGGCATTGTCCCACCTCTGTTGCTAGATGGCTGAACGGGCCTGCCATGTCACATCCCAAGTCTTGTCTCAAGACGAGGAAGCAGATTAGTAGAAGTTATTGTTTTTACCCACCCCTTTCTGGGCGTTTTGAAAAAATAAAAAAGGGTTCTGGTTGGAGTTTTCCTTTAAGACCCACTTGATAATCATGTGAATGGGGCTGCATGTACATCATTTGATGAAGATGTTTTACTTACCTGTCCATGTTCCCCTGTGTTCTCCTGTCTTGTTTCTGGGATTCACCACAGCTGCTGCTGACACTTCTGAACCCGCCTTAGTTAGCAATTTAGCAGCCTGTCACTTTACAGACCCGTCCAGAAGTGTCAGCAGCGACTGCAGCGAGCGGGGGAGTGTAGACAGGTAAGTAAAACATCTTTATTATTTTTTATACCCCATGAACCAATGAATTTTCAACATGTTGAAAGACAACAATGAGCAGTTGATCGGCTCCTCAGCTAATCATTGTCTTTATTACTTGTAGCGATATCTGCCTGATTCCACAGATAATCGCCCCATGTAATAGAGCCTTTACACTTTTTGATGCTACCAACGCATTAACTTAAAGAGTGAGTGAATGCTTGCTGCATAACATACCTTATACATTGACAGACACCACTGTCATGAGATAATAAATGTGCTTCACTTTGCCTGTCAGCAGTGCATTCATAGACATTGAAGTCCACATTATGTTGATCAATGGAGATTCTGAGAGTCTCCATATCACACATTGATGGCATTGCCTAAGTAAAAGTTAAATTATGCAGTTATTGATGTTATGTAATTTGACTTCTCATTGGCCAATTCTAAAAAATTCCCTGTCAGTAAAGTTCAACTGGTTTACAAAGTAAATTACAGCATAATTATGGGACATAGAGGTGGGGGCCAGGCCTTTGAGATAAGTGCTTATTAAGACCATCAGATATTATCCACCTGTCAACACTCCACATATGATGACCACTGATTCCTATCAACATCTGAGGAAGGTCACAACAAGATTCTTTCAGCATACCTGGTGTTCAGTGCCCCCATCCAGAGGCAAAACATCACCTATTGAAACACAGACCAAGCTGAGCTAGGAGTCATTTATTTTACATTGTTTAATCCAATAAATTCATAAATTTTAAATATTGGTACACCGAAAAGTAAGATTCAGAACAAACAGTTCTATATAAGTACTTGCCTGTTACATTGATTTTTTTATTTTTTTTTGCAAAATGAGTTAAATTTTTGATTTACTTTGGACATGTAACCTGAGAACAGCAGATTAAGCAAAGATTGGGGATTGTTCTGCTTCTCATGTGGGTTTTATGTCCAGTATAGTAGTTCAGAAATCTTTCGCTTTTCATTAAATACATATTAATCAGGAAAGGAAAGCTATTTGTGGACACCGCTTTCAATCTGAAAAATATCAAGTAGACCAATTACACTGAATTACACAGGTCAGTGTCACAGCAGCAGTACAAATATCTGTAGTTTAGTTAGTGGACCTAAAATCTGAGGACAATTATCAAAGCAAAACTATAGTAACATGATATGATAACTACAGTAACATGATAAATAATAAGCACCCCCATGAGAACTCCTACCTGCATAAGTGATCGCTTACTCCAGTTAGGTTTATCAGTCTCAGAATACTACAGACATACTGTGAGTAGTTACAATCTCTGTACTTTATTGACACTACATATGCACCAAGACATAATAATAATAATAATAATAATAATAATAATTAAAATAAATTGCAAATCTATCCAGTGAAAAGTGAATAATATTTACTAATGGACCCAACCAATCCAGTGACCCAGTGAATTATTCTTGTATTCTTGACATTTATGTGCCAGATAAAATAAACCTTAACGTGTTACTGTCACTTGCAAAACCTTTTGACATGTCATCAAACATTTTATGTGTCTAAAGTTATTGACCACAGTGGGTCCCACTGCTGAGACCTGCTGACATCCAGAGATACAGCTGGGGGAGTGCATGGAAGAGCATGTCTCTTCCCAACTGTCAATCAAATCCCACTCTTTTTCTTCATTAGAGTCTATGAAGTGAGTCGGATCATCAGCCAAGTGGGGCACACTGCTACACATTCCCCCTTTTGTATCACAGCGGATCTCAGCAGTGTATGAATATATTCCAGAGCACTAAGAGACTGACCTTTTCTTCTACACTTTAGTCTAGACAGTGTTTTCTCACGACATAGGGTCTATGCTTCACTTAGGCAGATTATAAATGAGAGAAGATTGTTAAGGGGCCTCTCTAAACAAAATCATATTTCTATAGTACAAGGAATTTCTTTTTTTCATTTATAATGTAACATCTTCTTTTACCAGGAAGAAGCCATTTTGCTGTTGTTTGTAATTTCCCAGTCGTTTAGGGGCCCTTCATTGTATGAACAGAAGCTGGAAATATCACAATGGCTTTGCTGCATTGGAAATCAAACAAATATCACAAAATTTTCTGCAGACATAATGATAGGTAGGCAGTTGGATTGCTTCAGCATGGCTTCAGCCATAAGCAGGGGAGGATAGCGGAGGTTTAACACTTTTGTAGCTCTGTTCTATTGGTCTCACTGGGAACTTATATCACATCCCATTGATTTGAAAACCATATACATATTCTGAGCTAGATGCCAACATTCCTCACCTTTACAGGCCTATCAACAACACTGTTACTGTAGTCAGTTCCTCATTTCTAGGAAAATGTCTAACATTGTTAGAGGGGAGCTGCTGGAGACAGAAAAAAATTGGTATCAGAATAATCTATGCAAAACACTTGATTTATGAGATCCTAGTAGACAGTCTTCATAAATCTTGCCTCTGTCCACAGCTGTATGGTCAGTTTTAAACTATGTGCTCTCTTGCCACTGTTATATATCAATGGTTGCCCATAGACTTCCATTATAATTGACACCTGCAGTTCAGAGTAAAAATGATGGGTCAGCGTACTTGCTGCTGACATTGTCTGTCCCTTTTATTCTAACAATTGGTGGGGGTCTCCAAACCAGGACCTTCATGATATACACTTCTGACCTGGCACTATGACAGTTGTACTTTTACACTTTAACACCTATAACGCAACCTGTTTGATTTCCTCAAATCATTCCATATTTTAGCCCATGTGGCTCATAAAGACATACAGTACTCATTGATAATCCAGAACTAGGGATGTCTGTATATACAATAAAATGTTCACACCCATCTGTCATTCACATTTGAAAGTAATGAACTGGCAATCATCCATGTGTCAGTTATAAGGGTTAACCCAGGATTACAAATATATGGCCATTTTCTTTAAGAAACAACACCATTCAGGTCCTTAGTTTGTGTGTGGTTTTGCAGTTATAATGTGAATGGAGTTAATTGTAATACCACACACACCTGAGGACAGCTGTGGTGCTGTTTTAGCAAACAAAATTGTGTTTTTCTAATATTGTTGTCAGTCATCATTTTCTGATTAATGTACTATTGTAAATAATGCCAGTTGTCAATTTCCGATCAGTTATACATTGCCAGTTGTCAATTTCCGATCAGTTATGTATTGCCAGTTGCCGGTTTCTGACTAACTCTTAAATATTACCAGCTGTCAGCTTCTGATAACTTGCGATGTGTGCAGCGAATCGGTGGAAAAAAGAGAGTGAGCAGATGTGGAGATATCATCTAGAGGGATTAGAGGCCTGTTGCCAAATCATTCGATAGAATAAGAATAGACGCTGAATAAAAGAAACGTTTCTTTTTGATTAATAGGAAACATATGATCCTTAGGCTGAAGCTCTGTTTACACCTCCAGCTAGATGAGTATGGCACTGGGCCAGCCATAGATGTCATGTCAGAGGAGAAATTAGCGTAACACCTTATTATTTTTAGGTGCTCCTGAAAAGGTAGCACCCGTCGAACTATTAATGCATCAGTCTGCAGCATTTCTATCAGCGCCAAGCTTGGCTTATGATTTCAAAGCATACTTCTGTCCACAGCATCATAGCTCTGAGCTGTGTTTCAGACAGGCACATTTGCATGATCATCTGCTATAGAGAAAACGGGGCACCGATGGGGCACATTGTAAGTTCACTCCACGGTCGCCGTCCTAATTAAAAAATGGTGGATTCTACACTGGAATTTAGGAGGGAGACAAGAGGTGCACCCTGTAAGAGTAACAATTCTCATACAGTCATCAGCCTGTTTCAAAGTTATGATATAAAATAAGCTCCCTCGGCTGCAATTTTTAAGGTGTTCTTTGGAATCCCTTGTACCTTGGTGATATTTTGATGTCTCGGTTATTTCATAGCAAACTGTTAAAAGGAGGCTAAATAATTTTTCGTTGAGTCTAAGCAATTATAGTTATATCTTAGGTGATGTATACTTGCTATTTATTTTCGTTATGGGAGGCTGTATGGATACTAGAGAAGATTGAATCTCAAGCCTATGGCTGTATCCATGTTTTTCAGGCAGTCTTAGAGCTGCATCAAACTTTTGCCGTACACTCAGGTTTAGATGGACCTGAGCGTGCTTGAGATTCATATTAGACATTCTGATGCTCCCTTCAAAATCAGTGCTTTTCTAATCTGTATAGGGGGCCTTTAGTTACATAGGCAAGCATGAGCTCAGCCTGCATATTGTTTTAAGCTCAGCATGATTCTATTGTAAGCACAAATGAGAAGCCTGAAGATCCAAATAGGAAACAAGACTTTGTGATAGAAAATAATCTATCTTTAGGGAGTAAATGATGACTTGATGGACACTTAATGGTGTGACAAGTGCTGTTCACTAGCTGTGAGCACTCTGGATGGCTTGCAGGTTATCTCACAAGCATGTGTCGGGATTAGTATTAACATATTGAAGAATGTAGATGGGTTCATTCATTGACATCCCCCCTTGTACATAGCTTAGTTGGAAACTTAAATGTCAGAAGGTTACAATTTTAGAAATGAACCCAGATAAATGAGAGAAAGTGATTTCTACCTGAAACATTGCAGCCATTCCCTGGATTCCAAGCCTTAGCAGAGTTGATATCACAGGGGTGCCTGACCATATGTAAAACTAAAGAGGCCTGTAAACATGAAGTGCATTGCAGTCTTTAGTCCCTTCCTGGAAATGGTCTTCCACATTAATAAAAACAGGTTTATTTGTTCCACAATTAATGCCGTCTCATCCTCTGAACGACCAACATCAAACAGTTTGATAAATCCTCCCTGTTCCTCTATTAACCAGCTGCAAGATATTAGACCCCTCTGTCATGCTTTGCCAGTACCAAATCAATATTAACCTGTTCATTGCCTGGTCATGTTACACAGTTCTACTCATACACAACCCATCTTTCACTTGCCTGATAATCACTGTAATGATCCAAAGTAATTATTGCATATAAACTATGCCCTGGGTAAAGAAATGGCTGGTGTAGAGTTTGACACAATCAAGATGCATAAATCCTCATTGTCATTCAAAATTCTAGGGAAAATGCAGATGAATGCTTAAAGGGACTGCACCATCAGGCCTGGGCTGAAGCACTAGAGGCGGGCTGATCCCAGTGGGCGAAAACCTCCACCCCTCTATGACACTGCTCCATTAGAATCAATGGAGCTGTATCATAGAGGAATGGGGGTTTCCTCCCACTGGGGGTGGATCAGCCCGCCTCTAGTGCTTCAGCCCAGGCCTGATGGTAGAGTCCCTTTAAAAGAGTCAGACAAAGCCTAAAAGAAATGTGAACTATTGTTTGAATCACATTCTTATGTTAATCATAGTTTTACCATCCTAATTTTACCATCTGTATTATATAATAATGCTGAAATCTTAAACTTCATTCTGACCACTAGACCTAATAAAAAGTGGAAACTTCCTGTTTTGTTCCGGTCACTTTCCAGCAGTGTCCTTCTTATCACAGGTAGGATTACGATGAAATCAGACACTAAAAGTCCAGATCATAATAGTTTTTGCTTACAGCTCAACCCATCCCCCCTCCCCCACCTCCTGCACAATGAATTATGCACAGGTCATAGGGCATGCATAGAAAACTCTCCTATAGAAGTGAATAGGGTCTGATCCAAACTATTGCGTCTATGTTCATAATGTTGCTGTATAACATATCTTTTAATGGTGTTAAAACCGCTGAGACAATATGACTGCCTCCATGATGTACTTAAAAGTTTCGTTTTCTGACTCATGTATACATCCATGTTAATGCCTCTTCTGTTTGATTGCGAGGACCAGGCCTTCCCCGTGTATTCTGTTGCAGCCCATGGATGTATATGGCCAGCTTTAGTGCAGCACAGTATAATTTGAAAGTTATCTCCTTCCTGGAGGAAAGTTTAAATTATTCTGCAAGCTGCTGATTACTGCAGTGATTCTTTTCAAAGTCTTCATTTCTTTGGCTGGAGAAATAGGTTTTAAGCAGCACACTGTAAGTACATCATTTCCCATCACATAGCTAAAAAACATTCCATTTCATTTCCAGTTTCTCGTGTAAATCCATAATTCTGGAGAATGGTCACAGTAGGAGAAAATATTTTGACTTACCCTGGTCAGGACCTGTTCACAGCCATACCAGGGCTACAGCAGCAAGAAATGGAGCCAGATTTTTCAGGTTGCCTTTAGTTAGTTTTATCACCTGAGGACAGGATAGACAAAATAGATATGTTAGTTTTCAAAACAGGTAAATAGCATAAGCATAATCTACATCATTATGCCATGTTCCAGAATAAGAATTACCTAGGCAGTTTTGGCTTCTAAAAGCAAAATATCTTCCCAGTTTCACAAAGTAGAAAATGACTGTGCTCGGCTTCTAGTAAATTTGCTTAGCTGTGAAAAATTCAGTGCAGAAAAGGAAACACAATCAGCACTCCACAAATCCATCTTTTTCTTTAATTCCATAAAAGTGCAAACAATAGTGCATGCAGGCAAAAAGCAGCATCCAAGTAACATAATAAGGTACCCAGTTGACAGCTGTTTCACATGAAGGTTTATTTAGACCTGATTACTACCAGAGGATACTTACTGAATACCACTCCTCCAGGTGGTCAATCCCTCCCACATTGGAAATTTTTTTAAAAATAATACACAATTAATTAAAAGAAATATTATTTAAACCGCTAACTACAGTGTAACTTCTAATAATCCATGAAACTTTGTTTCTTATATGTACCTTATGACATTCATTTCTGTATTTTTCTAGATTCACTCTTTCAATGCCAGCGAAACAATGTAAACTAGCATCCCCAACATGATTGCTTCTGACATGGTCGATCAGACAAGAGGAAACTACTCCTGATATCACTGATTGATAAGGAATCCTTTAAATTCTTATACTGATAATAGTTTTCTCGTAAGAAAGCTATGATCAGTAGTATCTGTGATCAACTGATACAGGCTCCAGGAAAAGCATCTATGAGTTGATCAGGCCTCAAAGCCCACACAAATACATGTAAAGCTTGTGGCCTATGGATGCAAGGCCAATCAGGGATGGAGTGGGTACTGGACACTGCCAATCATCACTAGACTATTAGGCACCAGATTTAAAGGCCCTTAGAACCCGTTTTAAGATTTAAATAAACCAGTGGCCCTCTGCTAAACATGGTAACAGAATATCGCCCAGTATAACTGGAGATCGACAACCAACCATTGTACAATAACGTCCTGGTGCAGCTAAGGGTAAATACTAATTATTTTATTCTGATTTAATTATTTGTTTAATTAGAATCACATGAAATAGGAATATTACATGTAAAACAGCTGTCACTTGTACACCCTATTCTGTTACTTAGAGCCTGCTTTTTGCCTGTGTGAACAGTTTGCACTTTCTATAGAATAAAAGAAAAATAATGAACTTCATCTGGTGGAGAGTTACACTTCTATTTCCTTTTCTGCACTGAAGACAAATTATTTAGCTGCCAAATGTAAATACATATATAATGTATGATATAAAAAAAGGGTTTTCCAGCAAAGAAAAACATGGCCACTTTTTTCCAGAGACAGCCCCACTCTTGGGCGGGGTTTTGCTGCTCAGTTCTATTGAAGTAAATGGAGCTTAATTGCAAACCGAACCTGAATTGGAGACAAGAGTCATGTTGTCTCTGAAAGATAATGGCCATGTTTTTGTAGCACTGGATAACCCCTTTAACACTCTGTGATATCTAAATCCTTTATCAGTGATTGCTAGTTAAGTGTCTTTGATGGATACATCTCACAATGGCATTGATCTCTTAAATGACATGGTCAAAAGCAACTGTCTAAAATGTTTCACAGAGGGAAGAACTGTCAGCCTAAAAGGGCCCTGCACCCTAATCCTTGGTTGCAGACATATTACCATGCCTAACAAAGACCCCCATTTGTGCCAATGGTAAATGCATTTCAAAGCAATATAGAAATTATGAAAATATTGCCATTTCTAATCCCCTAATTAAAACAATAATAAAAAAAAAAATAATAAAAAAAACTCCCCTAAACAAAATACAGTAGATTATTGTATTCCAAAATACACTACCGTTCAAAAGTTTGGGGTCACATTGAAATGTCCTTATTTTTAAAGGAAAAGCACTGTACTTTTCAATGAAGATAACTTTAAACTAGTCCTAACTTTAAACAAATACACTCTATACATTGCTAATGTGGTAAATGACTATTCTAGCTGCAAATGTCTGGTTTTTGGTGCAATATCTGCATAGGTGTATAGAGGCCCATTTCCAGCAACTATCACTCCAGTGTTCTAATGGTACAATGTGTTTGCTCATTGGCTCAGAAGGCTAACTGATGATTAGAAAACCCTTGTGCAATCATGTTCACACATGTGAAAACAGTCTAGCTCGTTACAGAAGCTACAAAACTGACCTTCCTTTGAGCAGATTGTGTTTCTGGAGCATCACATTTGGGGGGTCAATTAAACGCTCAAACTGGCCAGAAAAAGAGAACTTTCATCTGAAACTCGACAGTCTATTCTTGTTCTTAGAAATGAAGGCTATTCCATGTGAGAAATTGCTAAGAAATTGAAGATTTCCTACAACGGTGTGTACTACTCCCTTCAGAGCACAGCACAAACAGGCTCTAACCAGAGTAGACAAAGAAGTGGGAGGCTGCGTTGCACAACTAAGCAAGAAGATAAGCACATTAGAGACTCTAGTTTGAGAAACAGACGCCTCACAGGTCCCCAGCTGGCATCTTCATTAAATAGTACCCGCAAAACACCAGTGTCAACATTTACAGTGGAGAGGCGACTTCGGGATTTTGGGCTTCAGGGCAGAGTGGCAAAGAAAAAGCCATATCTGAGACGGGCCAATAAAACAAAAAGATTAAGATGGGCAAAAGAACACAGACATTGGACAGAGGAAGACTGGAAAAAAGTGTTGTGGACGGATGAATCTAAGTTTGAGGGGTTTGGATCACAAAGAAGAACGTTTGTGAGACACAGAAGAAATGAAAAGATGCTGGAAGAATGCCTGACGCCATCTGTTAAGCATGGTGGAGGTAATGTGATGATCTGGGGTTGCTTTGGTGCTGGTAAGGTGGGAGATTTGTACAGGGTAAAAGGGATTCTGAATAAGGAAGGCTATCACTCAATTTTGCAACGCCATGCCATACCTAGTGGACAGCGCTTGATTGGAGCCAATTTCATCCTACAACAGGACAATGACCATAAACACACCTCCAAATTGTGCAAGAACTATTTACAGCAGAAGCAGGCAGCTGGTATTCTATCGGTAATGGAGTGGCCAGCGCAGTCACCAGATCTGAACCCCATTGAGCTGTTGTGGGAGCAGCTTGACCGTATGGTACGCCAGAAGTGCCCATCCAACCAATCCAACTTGTGGGAGCTGCTTCTAGAAGCGTGGGGTGCAATTTCTCCAGCTTACCTCAACAGATTAATAGCTAGAATGCCAAAGGTGTGCAATGCTGTAATTGCTGCAAAATGTGGATTCTTTGACGAAAGCAAAGTTTGATGTAAAAACAATGTTATTTCAAATACAAATTATTATTTCTAACCTTGTCAATGTCTTGACTCTATTTTCTATTCATTTCACAACATATGGTGGTGAATAAGTGTGACTTTTCATGGAAAACACAAAATTGTTTGGGTGACCCCAAACTTTTGAACGGTAGTGTATATTTTGAAAAAAGTAAACATTGGTGTATCCCAAAATAAGAATTTCAACTTATTCTTTTGTATTACTCTAGTGTATACATTTGGGCATCTTTAGTGTAATGGATTAAAATCCTTATTTCAAATGGTATATCATCTTGTTTTCTAATATTTTTAGACTGACAGACTATTGAAAAGATGTTTTTTTTATTTTTTTTTTTGTTCAAATTTTGTAAAAGTGTAATCAATGTAAAAGTGGCATCCGTTTTATTGAACTCAAAGAAAATTGCCTCTCTCTGTTTTTCCACAGTAGAAGTAGAGCTGTGCCGGAACCACACATAAGCTGGTCAGGCTTCCCTTCAAGACATGATATTAGTAGGGTTAATCCTCACCATAAAACCACAGCATTCCTGGACTTAAACTGGTAACACGACACACAGAATATCTTATAGCAGATACTGCTTTACTGTTGCTTTGAGTCATTTTCCATACACAGTCCATCCACAATCTTGTTTTTGTAGCATGATTTAAAAATATATCCATCAATTTTACAGCAGCTGTCCTGCCCAGATTCCCTGCTGGATTACATAATTGACCATGGGAGGTTGTTCTGTCTGTATCATCATTTTACCCAAGATTTCAATGTTTCACTAATGAATTGTTTATTATGTATGTAGCATAACTGTCCTTAAAAACAGAGAAGTACAAAACTAGAGAAATAGGAGCAGCTGCACCTCACACCCATGGTTGACACTTAAGCCCTCCAGCTACATTTAAAAACCAACGCCAGAATGTTGGTATATAATTTAATCAAACCATATTGCCTCCTGTACCGTGTGCAGGTCTTCTGGCCCTATGAGTCCCTACACTAAACCAACACTGTGTCTGTTGTATTTTGTATGATTTACCCTTTCTGAGTGGCTAGCACTCCTCCTTGTAAGACCCATGTGACCCCAATTGGCAGGAAGCACCTGTGTACTTATGGTAAGTACCTCCTCTTTTTCCCATTCTACCTGTTGGTGCATTGGTGAGTAGTAACACCTTGTTCACACTTGTGTTGCTTGGCGGCTGCCTTCTCTACCAGAGGCGCCTGCGGGGTGTGGGGGGGGCCCAGTGGGTTTGGTCCTGTGACAGGGGATTTGCAGGGCTATTCTGGTGCCCCCCTCCCCTGTTGTCGCTTGCTTTGTGGGTTTGGCAGTCGCTAACTGACACAGTGTTGGTTTAGTGTAGGGACTCATGTGGGCCAGAAGACCTGCATGCGGTGCATGAGGCAATATGGTTTGATCAAATTATATACCAACATTCTGGCGTTGTTTTTTTAATGTAGCCGAGAGGCACTAATGCAAGCCATGGGTGTGAGGTGCAGCCACTCCTCTTTCTCTAGTTTGCATCTTTGATATTTGGATTCCATGGTAATCACCTTATGGGTCAAACTCCAGACAGCCACAAGCAAACAGGTATAGATAGCTGCATTATCTTACTACACATTTCTCAGCCCAAAGTTGTTGTGTAGCTGAGGAATACCTTGCTTAGAATCTTAACCCGTTTTGGGGTATCATATGTTTGCTTTTTGTATGGCTACTTTACTTCACTGTACCATACACTGCTAAATAGCATACATGGTCACAATTCATGGTGACAATTCATAGGGGCAGCTTCCTAGTGAAATGAGCTATGAAGTCCAGCTATGCGGAAAAAAAATTTAAATGGCAGGGGCAGGCAGAACATAATAAACTATCCCAACTCACCTCTACCCATGCCCCTCCAGCACTGGATCACCACTCCAGGACCCCCACCAGGCTCCGGCATCTCCTGCAGAGCCGACGTCACGACCCACTTGGCCTGTCAGTAACTTGGGCAGGAGGCCGCTGCAGTTACTGATTGGCTGAACATGCAATTCCTCAGTCGGGTAAAGCATTTTCCCCCAAGTCATGGCATCATCAGAATGCCTTCTGGCGGGGGTCCTGGAGCCTGTCAGGCGGTGCATCATGGGCACGAGGAAAAGTAAGCGTTCTCAGTAGTTGACACCTTTTAATTTCTTTACTATTCGTTACTAACAGGGCCAGCTCCAGGTTTCAGAGGGCCTTTGGGTGACAGAGCATTAGTGGGCCCCTTTGCAGTGCAGCCCAGACAATGGTAGTAAAACAGAGACTACTCACACCAAACGTAAGGTACCTACTGTAATGGCACCAGCTCTTGTGCGGCTTTTAACCTTTGCATTGCACTGGTTAAAAGCAAGTGAAATTAGCAAACCTGTGCTATGGTATATAATCTGCAGTACAGGTCACCATGCACTGTGGGTTTTATTTTCAGCATGAGGATGACATTTGTTAAAATTACACAGACTACACTATTACGCTATTGAGATTACAGAGAGTTAGTTGCTGGCAAATCCATTGTGCCAAGATCAGTATTACCAATAATTCCAGTATACAATTAAAAAAAAAAATCACCATCATACAAGACCACTGCTATTACCACTATACTGTTACGGAATAAAATCCTATCCAATGTTAAATTCGCGCTCGTGTGCTGGCACAGCGGCAGGGCTATAAAATATCACTAAATCATGCTACGTTTGAATTAATCTGATATCATTGTGGGTGGTCTGAGCCTGTAGCCACCTTGAATGATATTTGTAAACAGTCTGAAATCCTTTAACCCTTTGAGGACCAGGCCCAAAATGACCCAGTGGACCGCGCAAATTTTAATCTTAGTGTTTCCGTTTTTCCCTCCTCCCCTTCTAAGAGCTCTAGCACTTTCAGTTTTTTATCTACAAGGCCATGTAAGGGCTAATTTGTTACAGGAATAGTTGTACTGTGTAATGGCGTCATTCATTTTACCATAACATGTAGTATGGAATTCCAAATATATTATTTATGAAGATATAAATTGTTGAAATCGCAAAAAAGAATGCAATATGGTAACGTTTGGGGGGTTCCTGTGTCTACATAATGCACTATATGGTAACAGCGACATGATACTATTGTTCTATAGGTCAGCCCGAACACAACCATATGCAGGTTTACACAGATTCTCTAATGTTATATATATTTTTTTTAATAAATCCTTTTTTTTGGCAATTAATTATAAATAAAATGGGACTATTGTGACGCTTATAACGGTTTTATTTTTTCACCTACGGGGCTGTATGGGGTGTCATTTTTTCCGCCATGATCTCTAGTTTTTATTAATACCATATTTGTGAAGATCGGACGTTTTGATCACTTTTTATAAATTTTTTTTCTATATAATGTAACATAAAATCGGTAATCCGCGCACTTTTTTCCCTCTTTCCTTGAACGCCATTTACCGTTCGCAATGACGCTTGTTATATTTTAATAGATCGGACAATTACGCACGCTACGGTATATTATATGTTTATTTGTTTATTTATTTTTATATGTTTTATTTATATAATGGGAAAGGGGGGTGATTTCAACTTTTATTGGGGGAGGGGTTTTGGAGTAGTGTAATAGTGTTTTTAACTTTTTTTTTTTACACATTTGAAGTCCCTTTGGGGGACTTTTACATCCAGTACTTGGATTTTTACACTGACCATTGCTATGCCATAGGCATAGCATTGATCAGTGTTATCGGCGATCTGCTCATTGAGCCTGTCTGTGCAGGCTCAGTATAGCAGATCGCCGATCGGACCGCACGGAGGCAGGTGAGAGACCTCCGGCAGTCCGCTTTACTGATCGGGACCCCCGCAGTCACACTGCGGGGGTCCCGATCGGTAAGTGACAGGGGACTCCCCCTGTCACTTACACTTAAACGCCGCGATCGCGCCGCGATCGCGGCGTTTAAGGAGTTAATGACACACGGCAGCACGATCGCTGCAGCGTGTCATTACCGGTGAGATCCCGGCTGCTCACTGCAGCCGGCCCCCACCTCCTATGAAGCGCGCTCCGCTCCGGAGCACGCTTCATAGCGGGAGAAACACCCAGGGCGTACAGTTACGCCCTAGGTCATCTGGGGACAGACTTCCATGGCGTTACTATACGCCTTGGGTCGTCTAGGGGTTAAAGACTATGGGGAACTTTGGGCTCTATTTTTCTTTGTATTTATTTTAGGATTAAAATGGGTCAAAAGGTTTCTTCCACTGAAAACTGTTTCTCAACCAGTGCTAAAGCAGCTAAATCTGTATTTTGCCCTAATGTTATATTCACACATAGCGTTTAACCCCTTCATGGCTGTGCAACTTTTCCTTTTTCGCACTTTCTTTTTTCCTCCTTGCGTTTGAAAGGCCGTAGCACTTCCTTTTTTTCACCTACAGGCCCACACGAACCCTTATTTTTTTGCACCACATCTAAATGGCTCATTAGTGGGCGTGGCAATTGGACCACACCCGCTAATAGCTGCGGTTTCAGTCCATTAACCCCTTGCCTCTAAAGCCTGTTTTGGCCTTAATGACCAGGCTCATTTTTCAAAATCTGACCTGTCTCACTTTATGCGCTTATAGCTCAGTGATGCTTTAACGTATGCTAGCGATTCTGAGATTGTTTTTTCATCACATATGGCACTTTATATTAGTGGCAAAATTTGGTCACTACTTTGTGTGTTTTTTGTGAAAAACATCAAAATATCATGAAAAATTAGAAAATTTTGCATTTTATGAACTTCTGAAATTCTCTGCCTCTAAAAAAGGAAGTCATAGCACATGAATTAGTTACTAAATCACATTACCAATATGTCCTCTTTATTCTGGTATAATTTGGGAAACATATTTTACTTTTTTAGGGTGTTATGGGGCTTAGAAATTTATTAGCAAATTATCACATTTTGTGAAAGTTTCCAAAACTGATTTTTTTTAGGGACCAGTTCTTTTTTTAAGTTGATTTAGGAGGCTTGTATACTGGAAACCCCCATAAGTGACCCCATTTTGGAAACTAGACACCTCAAAGAATTAATCTAGGGGTATAATGAGCATTTTAACCCTACAGGGGCTGGAGGAAAGTGTTCACCATTAGGCCGTAAAAAAATCTAAAATTTTAATTTTCCAATAATATATATGTTTAGATTAAAGTTTCTCCTTTTCAAAAGTAACATAAGAGAATCCGCACCCCAAAATTTGTAACGCAGGTTCTCTTGAGTACAACGGTACCCCATATATGGGCGTAAACCACTGTATGGGCACACAGCCGGGCTCAAAAGGGAAGGAGCGCCAATTAGCTTTTTTAATGCAAATTTTTCTGAAAAAGTTTCTGAGCGCCAGGTGCGTTTGCAGAGCCCCTGTAGTGTCAGCAGAATAGAATCCCCCCAAAAGTCACCCCATTTTCGAAAGTACACCCCTCAAAGAATTCATCTTGGGGTAGGATAAGCATTTTGACCCCACATGCATTAGAGGAAAGTATTCAAAATTAGACAGTAAAAATGAAAAACACGAATTTTTCCAATAATATGTTCGTTTAGTTTAAAATTTCTCAATTTCACAAGGAAAAAGAGAAAAAAAGTACCCCAAAAATTGTAATGCAGGTTCTCCTGAATACAACGGTACCACATATGTGGGCATAAACCACTGTATGGGCACACAGCGGGGCTCAGAAGGGAAGGAGCGCCAATTAGCATTTTCAGTGCAGATTTTGCTGAAGAAGTTTCTGAGCGCCAGGTGCGTTTGCAGCGCCCCTGTAGTGTCCGTAGAAGAGAACCCCCCCAAAAGTCACCCCATTTTGAAAAGTACACCCCTCAAAGAATTCATCTTGGGGTGTGGTGACCATTTTGATCCTACAGGTATTAGAGGAAAGTATTTAAAATTAGATAGTAAAAATGAAAAACTCGAATTTTTCCAATAATATGTTTGTTTAGTTTGAAATTTCTCAATTTCACAAGGAACATGAGAGAATCAGCACCCCTAAATTTATAACGCAGGTTCTCCTGAGTACAATGGTACCCCATATGGGGGCATAAAACACTGTATGGGCACACAGGAGGGCTCAGAAGGAAGGGAGCGCAAATTAGCATTTTCAGTTCAGATTTTGCTGAAGAAGTTTCTGAGCGCCAGGTGTGTTTGCAGTGCCCCTGTAGTGTCCGCAGAAGAGAAACCCCCCAAAAGTCACCCCATTTTGGAGAGTACACCCCTCAAAGAAATCATCTTGGGATGTGGTGACCATTTTGACCCCATAGGTATTAGAGGAAAGTATTCAAAATAAGACAGTAACATTGAAAAACTAGAATTTTTCCAATAATATGTTGGTTTAGTTTGAAATTTCTCAATTTCACGAGGAACAGGAGAGAAGCTGCATGCCAAAATCTGTAACGCAGGTTCTCCTGAGTAGAACGGTACCGCATATGTGGGCATAAACCACTGTATGGGCTCACAGCCGGGCTCAGAAGGGAAGGAGCGCCAATTAGCATTTTCAGTGCAGATTTTTCCGAAGAAGTTTCTGAGCACCAGGTGCGTTTGCAGTGTCCCTGTAGTGTCAGCAGAAGAGAACCCCCCCCCAAAAGGCACCCCATTTAGGAAAGTACACCCCTCAAAGAATTCATCTTGGGGTGCAGTGAGCGGTTTGACCCCACAGGTATTAGAGGAAAGTATTCAAAATAAGACAGTAAAAATGAAAAACTCGAATTTTTCCAATATATGTTCGTTTAGTTTAAAATTTCTCAATTTCACGAGGAATGGGAGAAACGTACCCCAAAATCTGTAAAGCAGCTTCTTCTGAGTAGAACGGTACCCCATATGTGGGCATAAACCACTGTATGGGCATACAGCAGGGCTCAGAAGGAAGGGAGCGTCAATTTGCTGGAGCAAAACCGCAGCTAGTAATGGTTATTAGAATAGCGCAGTTACTAAAATACAATAAAAAAATGAGATTACAGGTAATGTGGGGTGGTTACGGGCAACCTGCGGTGGTTACGGGTAATCTGGGGTGGTTATGGGCAACCTGCGGTGGTTACAGGCAACGTGGGGTGGTAACAGGCAACGTGGGGTGGTAACAGGCAACAAGGGGTGGTAACGGACAACGTGGGCTGGTAACGGGCAACGTGGGCTGGTTACGGATAAACTGAAGCGCTTATAGGTAATCTGGGATGGGTACCTGTAATTTGGGGTGGTTACAGGCAATCTGGCTTGGTTACGGGCAATCTGGAGAGGGTCACTGGCAATTTGGGGTGGTCGGGGGCAACGTGCGGTAGTCGGGGGCAACGTGCGGTGGTCAGAGGCAACGTGCGGTGGTCAGAGGCAATCTGGGGGGAATTACATGTGATTAGGGGCAAACTGGGGGGTTACAGACAATCTGCAGTGGTTACGGGCAACATGGGGTGGTTACAGACAATCTGCGGTGGTTACGGGCAACATGGGGTGGTTACAGACGATCTGGGGTGGTTACAGATAAACTGAAGTGCTTATAGGTAATCAGGGGTGGGTACATGTAATTATGGGTGGTTACGGCAATCTGGTGTGGTTACGGGCAATCTGGAGGGGGTCACTGGCAACGTGTGTGAGTTAGAGGCAACGTGCAGTGGTTAGAGGCAACGTGCGGTGGTTACGTGCAATATGGGGCGTTACGGGCAATCGGGGCTGATTACGGACCATCTGGAGGGGGTCACTGGCAATTTGGGGTGGTTACAGGCAACGTGCGGTCGTTATGGGCAACGTGCGGTGGTTATAGGCAACGTGCGTTGGTTAGTGGCAACGTGCGTTGGTTATGGGCAACGTGCGGTGGTTAGTGGCAAAGTGCGGTGGTTAGTGGCAACGTGCGGTGGTTATGGGCAACGTGCGGTGGTTATGGGCAACGTGCGGTAGTTATGGGCAACGTGCGGTGGTTATGGGTAGCGTGCGGTGGTTATGGGCAACGTACGGTGATTACGTGCAATCTGGGGTGGATACGGGCAACCTGCGGTGGTTATGGGCAACCTGGGGCAGATATGGGCAACCTGCGGTGGTTACGGGTAATTTGGGGGGGTTAGGGGTAATCTGGGAGTAAACTGCAATTATTACTATAATAAAAAGTGTGTTTTATTTTTTGTATGTTTTTCACTTTTTGTACTGTATACATTAATTTTCACTGTATTACTATGATTACTGTGATATTTTCTATCACAGTAATCATAGTTCAGTGACAGAGACCAAATTGGTCTCTGTCACTTTAAATTTTCCGAGACAACTGATTCTGGAGCGCATGCGCACTTCAGAATCAGCCTGGACATCGAGGAGGACGGACCTCCCTGGATCAGGTAATGTATGTGGGGAAGGGGGGGTGACTGGGGGGGACTGGGGGGGGGTGGGGGGCGACTTGGGGGGGGGCACTGTGACACTTTTTATCCCCTGTCACCCAGTGGCGTAACTACCAGGGTCGCAGCAGTCGCCGCTGCGACCCGGCCCGCCACAAGGGGGTGCCCGCGGGGCCCGCTGGGCCCCTGAGGCCCCCCTCATCAATCACTCTTGTGACCGCAAGCATTGTGTTGCTTGCGGTCACAAGAGGCCGCCTCCGTCTGCCCCGGATCATGCGCTGCTGCCGGGGGTGTTGCGTCCTATCCCCGGCAGCGCGCGCATCATAGAGTTCACTGCTCCGGCACAGGGAGCGCACATTAGAGACGCTCCCTGTGCTGGAGGTCCCAGCACAGGGAACTCTATGATGCGCGCGCTGCCGGGGATAGGACGCGACACCCCCGGCAGCAGCGCATGATCCGGGGCAGACGGAGGCTGAAGAAGAAGGTGAGTGAGTTGTGTGTGGTTTTTTTTATTTATTTTTATTTGTTTTAATAAAGGAAAGAAGGGGCCATTTATAAAGGAGGGGGGAGAGGTGGCCATCTATAAAGGGGGGCAAGAGAGGGGGACCTTCTAGAGGGGGGTATCTATAAGGGGGGGAGGGGGGACCATCTATAAGGGGGGGGAAGAGGGGGACCATCTATAGGGAGGGGGGAGGAGACCATCTATAAGGGGGGGAAGAGGGGGACCATCTATAGGGGGGGAGGGGACCATCTATAAGGGGGGGGGGGAGGGGGATCATCTATAAGGGGGGAAAGAGGGGATAATCTATAAGGGGGGAAAGAGGGGGGCCATCTATAAGGGGGGGGGAGAGGGGGACCATCTATAAGGAAGGGGGACCATCTATAAGGGGGGGGAGAGAGGACCATCTATAAGGGGGGGGAGAGGGGACCATCCATATAAGGAGAGGGGAGAGTGGGCCATCTATAAGGGGGGGAAGGGGCCATCTATAGCAGAGGGGGCCATCTATAAGGGGGGGAAGGGGCCATCTATAGGAGAGGGGGCCATCTATAGGAGGGTGGGAGAGGGGGCTATCTATAAGGGGGCAATATATAAGGGGGGAAGGGGCCATCTATAAGGGGGGGGCATCTATAAGGGGGGCAACATAGGGGGAGAGGGGGCTTTCTATAAGAGGGGATATACAGAGGGGGCATCTATAAGGAGGCTACATAGTAGGAGGCATATACTATAAAAGGGGATACACAGAGGGGGCATCTATAAGGAGGCTACATAGTAGGAGGCATATACTATAAGGGGGGATACACAGAGTGGGCACCATCTATAAGGAGGCTACATATAGGGCATACACTATAAGGAGGTCACATAGTGTCAGGGTTACCCACTAAATGAGGCCAATACAAATGTGCAGTTTGTAGAGAGATTACGATGGTGTCAGAGTGAGGAGTCTAATATGTCTGTCTGGCAGATTCTGTGGATTCGTGGCTCGGAGAAGTTCTCATAATGGCCGAGAGCAGATGGAGAAGAAGATGAAGATGAAGAGGGAAGAACTCCGATCAGAGAAGACGTCCCCTGTGAGTCACCTGATGTAACTGCACTGTAATGTATATGGTGTCTAGAGCCTGTGTGGAGCTGCGTCCACCTCTATATGACTGGATGGGGTGATACGTGTACAGTGGATGTTATTCAGTAGAAGCGGTGGTGTTAGTAGGTGGTGGTGTTAGTAGCAGCGTTGGTGTAAGTCAGTATGTGGTGGTGTTAGTCAGTAGCAGCAGAGGTGTTAGTCAGTATGTGGTGGTGTTAGTCAGTATGTGGTGGTGTTAGTCAGTAGCAGTGGTGGTGTTAGTCAGTATGTGGTGGAATTATTTGTTACTTGCTATCTGGTACTATGTTTTATTGGTCTTAGTATACAGGATTTGGTCAGTAACAATATGGCGGTAATATGTGTGGTGATAATATTTTCTCTTCCTATCTTAAGATCGTTATTTGTAATATCTGTCTTGGTGTATATATATATATATATATACACATATACGAATAGCATCACTTGGTCGAGGAAGGGGGGGCCCAAGTTGACCTCTCGCACCAGGGCCCAGAAGTCATTAGCTACGCCCCTGCAGTCACCAATGATTTATGGTGACAGGGGATAAAAAGTGCTGATCAGCACTGGGAACAGGCGATCGGCGGTATATAGTATATACCGCTGATCGCCTGCTCCGGGACCACACGGGGGGTCCCCGATCACTGCCCCATGCTCTCCGCTACCGCCGGTGGCGGAGAGCATGGGGCTTTGATCACTAATTCATTTCCATCCCTGCGAACAAACATCGTTTGTTCGCAGGGATGGGGGCGGCCATCTTGGATCTGATGGCCGCCCGGGTAGGGTGATCTGGGGTGTGATCGGGGGGCTGATCTGGGGTCTGAGGGGACATTTTTCGTCTCCACCCACCGTGGATTCATGGTGGGGGGAGATGAAAGCTATGGGCGGCGCCGGTAATGCCCGGTACCGGCGGATCGCCGCTATAACGGTAATAGCGGCGATACGCCGGTATCGGGGGACGAGGGGAGGGGGCCGGGGGACACACATTGAGTGGCGATGAGGGGAGGGGGCCGGGGGACACACATTGAGTGGCGGTGGGGGGACACTGAATCTCCCCATAGAAGCTGCGGTCGCATTGACCGCGGCGTTTATGGGGTTAACTGCCCGGGGGGATCGCGGCTCCCCTCCGGGCAGAGGCAGCAGGAGGATGCTGTGTGACACAGCCTCCTCCTGCTGCCCGATCTCACCTAGGGACAGTGGGGGGAGGCAGAGAAACCATGACGTTTGGGAAACGTCATGTTGCGGGAACTACCTGCTTTACATGACGTTTCCCAAACTTCATTTTGCGGCAAGGGGTTAATAACATCCAGGATCGTGGCGGTTCAGAGCGGGGTCGCCGCACGGCCCCGCTCTGAACACCCTACCCGACCAAGGACGTACAGTTACTTCCTTGGTCCGGAAGGGGTTAAAGGTGCACACCTCTCACTGTCCAACTGGCACCCCTGCATTGTAATTGTGGGGTTCTGATCGTTCTAACTTACTGCCGGAGGTCCCTTACCTTCCTCCCAGAAGTCAGATGAGCAATCAGTGCAGAGTTTGTCACAGGCAGGCTCTATGAATTGATCGCAGATAGCTCTGATTAGTGTTACTGAAATACTGTAAAAATCCCCTTCCCCAATAAAAGTTTAAATCACTCCCTTTCCAATTTTAAAATAAGTTATTAAATAAAATATACAAACATATTATATTCCGTAATGTGCTCGATCTATTAAAATAAAGCAATATTATTTCCACACGGTGAATGGTGTAAACATAAGCAGTGAAAAAAGGCAGGATTTTTTTTAATTACATTTTATATAAAAAAAATAATAAAGAGTGATCAATACGTCCAATCTACCCAAATATGGTACTAATAAAAACTAGAGATCATGGTGCAAAAAATTATGTCCTATACAGCCCCATAGGTGATAAAATAAAATCGTTATAGGAGTCACAATAGGGACATTTTAAATTTACCTATTTGCAAAAAAGTAAAAAAAAAAAAAAAAAACAGTAAAACATTCGAAAAGCTGTAAAAATATGCATATAGCTGTATTCAGACTGACCTATAAGTGTCTGACACTTTACACCATGTTTGATAAATCTCCCTCTATGTGTGAACATAGCCTTAAAGTGACACTGTCACCCCCTTTTTGCATTACAACTTCCCTACAAAGGTGTAAAGAGTAAACTTTTCAGTTTTCAGTTGTCCAGTAAAAAGTGATCTTTTATCTTCTGCGGATTGTGTTACCTGGGCAAGGCTTCACGGCTGCAGCTTAGCTCCGCCCACATCACATACAATGTCAGACAGAGGGGTGGGGCCTAGACGGCTATGATACTGCAGAGAGGCGTGGCGTACAACATTGTTGTGGGCGGGGTTATGTGGTGCAAAGTGGTATAAAATAAGGTATGAAAACTGCAAAATTTACCCTTTATACCTGTGTAGAGAAGTCATAATGTAAAAAGGGGGTGACAGTGTCATTTTAAAGTAATGCTTCACATATAAAAGCAATGTACTGTAGATACAATGAGCTCCCTCCGGTGGCAGCTGCAGGCAGCCAAAATGTTAGGGTTTTAATTCTTTTGGGATGTGAAGAAAAGGTCTAAATCAAGAAAAAAGTGACCCCTTTAAAAATATATTATGGTATTAATAAGTGCAAAACTGTTACCATTAAATAAGATTGAATTACATTCACATGATATAATCTGCAAAAATTTGCAATAAACCAGGTTACTGTGAATTCCCGAGGATTCATTAAAAGTACAGATGAGCACAATGTTACTACATTTAGCTGCTACTTGCAATTACAGGGTCTCATCCACAACATTTACTGTATGGGTTGCCCTGAGGCTCTAGTTTGGATTTTATACATACTTAATTATCTTTCTCACATATTTAAATAAAGCAAATACAATGGAAGAAAATTAGAATTTCAAGTACAGGGCACATTTGCTATCCAGATGGCAGAAATGCATGAAACCTTATTCTGTAGACTCAATACAAAAACAAATATTAGAATATTGTTCAAGTTAGGTTCACTCTGAACTCTAGACCTTGTATATGCCTTATTAAGTTGCTAGACTTTCTCCTTAATCCCTGGATGGATGTCCTGAAGCAGTATGGATTACTTGACCTGAGGCTTAATGAGTGACACATAGTTTAATCATATTTGTTGCTTATTCTTGGCTCTGACTACATATGAGTTGACATTACTGGTGCAATGTAGCAGTTCACATAAGGCTATGGGAATAGTCAAAGGTATGTATAAGCCTTATACATCCAAAGAAAAACTGTGATATTTAATCCCTTTTTATGTCAGACAAGTAAAAGAAAACTTTTTAAAAACGTGCACAAATAATAAAGAATCATCAGTTAATTTCATCAGAATTGTTCTACACAACTCTTATTAAATTTAACCTATTACATTGATAAATTTTGGGGCAGATTTACTAAAGACTGTACTTTTACACACCTGTCTTTAGCTAATCTGCAGTGCAGTAGGGCTATGTTCACACACAGTGCTTAATTAGCATTAACTAGGACTATTTTCACAGGATTGCTGTAAAAATAGTGCTATTTTGCCGCAATTGTGCAATTCACAGCAAAATAGCGCTAATTAATTCTACACCTATCAAACTGGTGTAAAGTAGAACTGGTTCAGTTGCCCCTAGCAGATTTCACAGATTCTTGTTTTCCCTCAGCAGTAGGCTTTTCAGGACTACTCAGTGGCACACAAAAAACACATTGTCTACTCAACATAAAAGTAATATAGGGAATACTGAAAAAGTGGTCCACATCTAGGCAATAATCTATAAATACCCTATACAAATACAGTAATCAACAAATACCATATACAAATACTTTTACCATGGCCTCTGTCCACACACTCATAACTACATCCACATCCTTGTCTCTTTTTTGCGTACAGTATGTTTTGTGAGCAGATTATACACAGTATACAAAGGAATATACTCTGTTAGAGCTCGAGCTGCGTCCTCGGCTCCTGGCTCTGACGGAGGGCCCAGCCGGCCTTGTGGAGACGCCAATGGCGTCCCTGGTAACCACTTAGTCCGATTGCTGGGGGCACGCCGACGGCGTCCCTAGCAGCCGACCTCCTTCTATATAGCGCTGTGTCGATTTCTTTTGATGTAGCCGCAGCCAGGGTTTTAACGTCCATGGCCAATCGCCATAGGGTGTTTGCTATATGTTTCGATTGACTGACAGCTGACACACCAGTCAGCTGTCAGCACCTGGGCCGGACCTGGAGCCTCAGCCCCAGAAGCGATATGGGACTTCAGGTGCCATAAGTATCTTCCCCTCTGCCTCAGTCCTTGCCTGCGATAGTGCCTTGTTTACTAGTGTATCTTGGCCTAGCATTATTTCCTGCATTGATTTTCTGGTTATTTCACTTCAGGGGGGGAGGAAGCAATTGTTTTTATTTTTTTAGTCTCCCACATCCCTTTTAGACTTGCCGGTAAATCTGGTGTCTTTTCAAGGGGGTGGGGGGGTATGGTGGAATTGTTCAGGTCTGGTGCTATTACCTACCAATCTACCAATCCTGTGGTGAGAATTCCCTCAGACAATATGCAGACTACTCTAATCATTGATTCAGAGTGGAAATTTGTTTGTTTTAAGCCAGTAAAAAAAGCCTGTGACTATGCCCCCACTCCCCAGTGTCCTCTACTGAGCCTGTATATGCCTATGGAGCACATGCTCGTTTCTTGGAAACCTAAATTCGACCACTTGGAGGTCATCAAGACAACAGTGACACCTCAGAAAATGATGCAAACACCTCTGAAATGCAACTGGGACAGCAGTGGAAGCATGCCTGGGTACATCTAAGGGTGCCTTTACACAAAGAGATTTTTTTTAAGTCAAAGCCAGGAACAGAATATGAACAGAGAACAGGTCATAAGGATTTTCCTCTTTTCTAATCCATTTATGGCTTTGGCTTCAAAAATCGGTCAGATAAATCTCTCTGTGTAAAGGTACCCTTTCACGCCTAAGTCGCAGTATTATGCCACTATCACAGGCTCTGAACAAAACACTCCAAACACAACATAACCTCTATTTAAAGTAGAAAAAATACAAGGAAACCTTCTTTCCTCTACTTTAGCATGGACAGAAAGCCAAATTGTTAGAAAAAAAAATTCTGCACCCCTTTAAATCACATTACCTATGACAACCAGAGATAGCATAAACAAGGAGGAAATCAAACAGCAGCCACCGCTGTCATTGTGTGTGTATGTGTTTGTGTGATTTGGTCAGACATGTCCTACACATAAAGGGGTGTGGGTCTCATGGAAACCCTGTAAAAATTAAGTTTGAAGCCTTTGAGGTGAGCACTCCAAAAATAAATTTTGAGGCCCTTGAGGTGACACCTTCAAAAATTTAGTTTGAGGCCCTTGAGGTAAACCCACAATAATGATTTATTGAATTTGAGACCCTTGAGTTGAACCTACAATAATAATTAATTGAAGTAGCTGCAGTCCAGACTTTTGACTATCGAGACTGGACTGTGTGGATGACTGGGTGGTGGACAGGGGACTCAAAGTGTTATTTGCTATATGCTTAACTAGCCGATGAAGCCAGGGATGCTGGCTGAGCGGAATCCTGGCTGCCTCTTATCCCTCTACTCTCGCCTTCCGCATTTCAAAAGGTATAAATTTCCACAAGGTTACAGGATGTATGTCAGTGCGTTGTATTGTAATGCAATTATCTGTAAAGTATGTCCTGCTAAAAGTAGGATATAACAGCCAATAGGTCAACACAGGCCTATTCAGGACAAATAGCACCTTTCATGTAGAGCAGCGGCTTGGACGTGACTCAGTGTGCTTTTATTATTTTTAAAAGTGGTGCAAAGAACTAAAACTTGGCCTGCAACAATTAGAAAATAACAGCAAAGAGGTCAACACAGGCGTATTAGGAGAATTAGCACTTTTCGTGTATGGCATGGATGTAGCACAGAGCGCAAAAACTTGTCCTGCGACAATTAGAATGTAACAGCAAATAGGTCAACACAAGCGTAGTCAGGAGAATTATCAGCTGCCTGCTTGTCAGTCACTTTAAGTAGATGATGTGCTGGTAGGCAGCCTATTCACTTTATGGACGGAGTTATATGCTGTGCTGTGTAGTAGCCCTAAGAGCGGCTTTTGGGGTGTTGCCTGCCTAAAATCAGTTAAAATCCTTACTGTCCCTTCTACAAGATCTCTCCCTAAACTTGTCCTATGACAATTAGAATGTAAGTGCAAATAGTTCTAATTAAGCCTATTGTTCACAATTAGCATCTGCCTGCCTGTCTGTCTTTAAGAATAAGTAGCTGATGTGCTTGTAGCCGCCCTATTGACTGTAAAGACTGAGCTATATGCTGTTCTATATTAGCCCTAAGAAGGGCTTTTGGGGTCTTGCCTGCCTAAAATTAGCTAAAATTAGAGACGAGTGAGTCCATCCGAACCCGAACTTTCGGCATTTGATTAGCGGTGGCTGCTGAAGTTGGATAAAGCCCTAAGGCTATGTGGAAAACAAGGATATAGTCATTGGCTGTATCCATGTTTTCCAGACAACCTTAGAGCTTTATCCAAGTTCAGCAGCCCCCGCTAATCAAATGCCGAACGATCGGGTTCGGATGGACTCGAACCCGAACCCGGTTCACTCATCTCTAGCTAAAATCCTTACTGTCCTACTCCAGGATCCCTCCTTTACAAGCTGAAAGACAGCATCTGATGACAAGCAGTGGGAGCTGACTTGATATAGTTGTTAGGTGACATGAGTAAGCCATCCAATGAATGGAAACACTGTTCTCACAATGCCTGCGTGTTCCTAGGGCCCATCACAGCCTCTCTGCATGGTTATTGGCTAGAAAGAAGGGCCAACCATGGAAAGAGAAGAATCAAATTTTTACTGCGTTTTCGCTCAGATACTCAATCAAAAACTAATGTATCGAATAATACAATATTCGATTAAATAGCTACTCGATCAAGTACTACTTGCTCATCTAAAAAATCAATCTTTTTCTCTGGAGTACCCCTTTAAAAGGTTAAAAATATTTTGCACAATCAGACGTGTAATATGCACAGTCTAGTTTGGATTAGACTTTATATGTTTCAATACCAAATCACTCACACAGTGACCGCTTTTACTGTCAACCCCTGTATGAGCAATCTGAGGATTTTGTGGAGACTATGAGCATTTGCTGACAGAGCGTTTCACATAGAGGACTGCATCCATTCTATATTACTAACATATAAACTGATATGCAGACATAAACCCTGGGAGCAATTTATTTTTATAGCGTATTTGAGAAATTAATTTATTGCGTGAAATGAATTTGCTGTGATTCACAGACAGCCCCTAATACATATTGTATCCCAGTCCCAAACATGGGACACTCCTTGTGATTTATAGAGACTTTTTATTGGTTTGATTTTTTTTCCTAGTCAGGGAAAAGTTAGTATATTATTTTCCATCTCTCAATAGAGTCACTTCAACCTTTTTAGTGCCCCACTGTGTGCCTGCCTTGAGTACTCAGAGGATTGTGGAAGGCTCTTCTAAAAGAAGCAAATTTTTAATTTTTAGTTTTTTGGCAAATGTTTAATTTTTAGTTTTTTGGCAATCAATTGATATCTTCTAAAATGTTTATAATTTATTGTTTTTTTTTCCTGAGGAGAAAATACAACCCAAACTGTAGCCAGACTGTGAAGTAAGAGCTGTAGCCTAAGCTTTTACCCATTATAATGAATCTGGCATGAAAATGGTCACCATGGTCTATAAATTATTATAGTGAGGTTTTTAGCCAACCAGCTGTTGTGCCAGGCACTGTGTCATTCTTTTTTGTTGCTTTAAGTAGATGTGTGCTTTAGGGGATACTTTTTCAAGGGACATGTAGGCAGTATAGTGGGGCTCTCTTATAATTTTCCTCTATCGGCCAGTGCAGAGAAGCACTGAGTGTATCTGAAATAGAGTCTTCTACTCTATGCTCATTACTGATAAACTTATTTGAAAGCAACGGCAATCAGCTAATTGTATCTATTGTGCAAGCATTTAAATAATCAGTAGTAGGATGCACATTCCCATTTACACTATAAATTATTATATTGAAGATTAAGTTAATAGGCTGCATGATCAATTGAGCTGTTGATGTTTTAAATAAAATGATTTGGCAATAAATATTGAGAATACTATCAGTGCCCTTTTATGTGAGACCTCTAGTATTAGAAAAGGGATCCCCAAACTTTTTATGCAGGGGACCAGTTCGCTGTCCCACAGACAAGTGGAGGGCTGTACTATATGCTGCTGCTATATCTGGTCCGCAGGGAGCTGTTGTAGCCAAGGCAGTATTAACAGCTGCTGCTGTCCTAGGCACTAAACCTAAAGACACCCCATCTTCACTCACCAATCAGCATCATGATTTTCTAGTTTCTGATCATCATATTGATAGCTGATCAGTCTTAGGCCGCTTTCCCACATTTACTGTAGGTCACCACATGCAGCCGAAACCAGAGCCTCATGCGGTAATCAATAGGCGTATTGCCAATAATCCTGGTAACAGCACATGGCTACTGAGGAAGAAATGGGAGAGTGGTTTCGGCCACATGCATTTCTCTACATGGAGAAACATTATCTGTATGACATTTCTCATGGTTTTAACTGCTTAAAACATGAACAAGTTTTCACATTGAACCAATGATAAGAGCAGTCTGCATATTGTCTGAGGAAATTCTCACCACAGGATTGGTAGATTGGTAGGTAATAGCTCCAGGCATCACATTTAACACCACCACACCAGACCAGACCAATACCACCATTTTGTCACTGGATGACACCACCATACCAGACCTGACCAATACCACCATACTGTGACTGTTAAACACTGTCACACCAGACCTGAACAATACCACCATATTGTGACTGGATGACACCACCATACCAGACCTGACCAATACCACCATACCAGGTGGGAAACTAAAAAAATAAAAAGTTGTTTCCTTCCCCCTGCTCCCTTGTGCTGCCCCCCTGAAAAGTGCTGCCCTAGGCACCGGACCACAGGTGTCTAGTGGTAAATATGGCCCTGGTTGCAGCTGGAGGATGGTGCCAACAGCTGCCATGCCAACACACTGTCTCTGCCCATGAGGAGGAGGTGAAGTGGAAGATTATACTGCTGATCTGTCTTTGGTCCGGATTAGGAGCATTGGGGGTGGCTTAGAGGATGGTGGAGTTGTAGTTCTACCACAGCCACACAGGATCATGCTGGGAGTTGTAGTTTTACCACAGCCACACAGGAACATGCTGGAAGTTGTAGTTCTACCTCAGCCACACAGGGTCATGGTGGCAGTTGTTGTTCTACCAAAGCCACACAGGAGCATACTGAGAGCTATAGTTCTACCACAGCCACACAGGATCATGCTGGGAGTTGTTCTACCAGAGCTACACAGGATCATGCTGGGAGATGTAGTTCTACCTCAGCTACACAGGATCATGCTGCAAGTTGTTCTACTAGAGCTACACATAATCATGCTGGGAGTTGTTCTACCAAACCAAACAGGATTGTGCTGGGAGTTGTTGTTCTACCACAGCCACACAGGTTCATGCTGAGAGTTGTTATTCTAGCACAGCCACAAAGGATCATGCTCGGAGTTGTTCTGCCAAAGCCAATCAGGATGATGCTGGGAGTTGTGGTTCTACCTCAGCTACATGAGACGGGGGCCGGATAAATGGCCTCAGGGGGGCGCAAGTGGCCCGCGGGCCGTAGTTTGGGGACCCCTGAATGACAAGGGCTTACATGGTACAGTATGGTTTATCTGGTTGAATTTGGAAAATACTTTCTATGGTGGTGAAGGGCCCAGGATGGGGATTTGCACCAAAGCTTCAAGCTATTGACATTGGCCTCATTTTTTCCAAGCTATATGAAGACAGGATATGCTATTATTTATAAACAAATCTAATGAGTAATGGCTTCTATGACACTTATTTTGTATAGTTTAATTTCAAAACACAAGCCAACAAGATGTAGCTCGCGATCACTATTAAAAAAAATGTTCAAGGTGGCAAATTTTTTCAAACTACACACACACACACACACACACACACACACACACACACACACACACACACACACACACATATATATATAAAAATAAGCTACAGGGCATAAGAGCAACCTCCACAGATCAGCTCATGGTATTTTGCACTCAAGCCCACAAACGGCCTCTGCATCTGATTTAGCATTTCAAAATTGGTTTGATTTATTTTGAACAAAGGTGCCAAATGCTGGACTCAAACTCCAGGCTCTGGAAATGCAGAAATGACAACTTTCTCACTGCTCCCTCCAGCATATGATGCATGGATACTCTGCCAAACATGAGCCATTCAGAGAAGGAGGACACATTCTTAACTGCTGCTTGCCTGGAAATTCACAATTGCATACAAGGCGGTTTTGTTCTTTTTCAAGGCTAATTTACAATAAACTAATTCTGTTCTCTGGATCCCATGTTCAGAAATATATGTCCAGTGACCCTCTACGTTGATTTGTCGAGCTAACCGTTCTTAGTATTAGTTGCAGACCTTGTGAGTTGCTTATGTGCTGAAAAGTCCGGCAAATTATAAAATCCTGCAGCCAGCAGGGGCAGGGGAAATTCATTACAGGTACTAACTTACCTCTCTCTGTGCCTGCAGTAAGCAGCATGACTGGTCGCAGGACCCCCCACTAGAAGGCATTTTTCCCCAAGTTGTGATAATGTCACAGTTTGGAGGTAAAGGCCTCTCCCAGCTGATGGAATGGCTGATCAGCCAATCAGTGACTGGAGCAGCGTCCCATCTCAGTCACTGACTGAGCGGCCAGTCCATCAGCTGTGTTGTGACGTGTTAGCTCCGGAGATCCCATAGCCCGGTGAGGGTCCCATGGCCGGTCCTGCAGCTCACCACGGGCATGGGAAGATGTAAGTTATTACAGTGTTAACTTGGTTTAAGAGTAGGGGCATAGTCTGCATAGTGTGGTCTACAGCTCTGTACTCTGACCCAGGAAGTCTTCCTCATCCTCCAAATCATAGCAGATCCACTTCAGGCTGGGGCTTACATCAGGGGACAGGACTGTGGAGGTAATCACCTCATAGCTGTAACCTCTCTCTCCCCTGACAGAGAATGCTGCATGCATGTGCCCACATCTGCCCTGCTCATTCCTTCATGCTCCCTGCAGTATCGGTCCGTCCTTGTGTTTCCCATCCTCTCCATTACTGTACAGTATCTTATAATATCATATATTCTGCTGTTTCTGAATGTTTGTTTAATTTGTTTTACATGTTTTTCAGAATAATTAATCATTATTTTTGGGGCGTTGAACCAATTGTCTGCATTTCTATGATTTCTTATTGGAAAACTTGCTTTGGTTTAAGAGGGGATTAGGATTACAAGCACGAACCAGAACGAATTATGCTCTTAATCCAAGGCACCACTGTACTTGTAATCAATCTTCCCCGTGCCAGCTGCAGGATTTTATAATCCGTTGGACTTCTCCTTTAAAACGTAGTTTGTTGCCAATATGGGAAATTACTGTAGTAAAAAAAAGTTGTGTGAATTGTTAGTAGCTTCTCACAGGGCTTCATACATATTTATTAACTCATCCCATAATATAGTGATGGATAATGTATTGTTGCTCCCATGAGTTTCCAGTGAGACTATTCAACCATGAACTGGATATAGCCAGTTTTCATATTCTTCTGTCTACCAGTATTACGAGACAAGAATTATCATCATAACGCTTTGATATTGTGCAGGAGCATATGATCCTGCTTAGTTTGTTTCTGATCCATCTTGAAATCTTGAAGGCATTTCCGTTTGGGCTCCTTGTCACAGAGATACTTTAATGTACCCGTACTGTTACTGGCTAAGTACAATGCATTTAGCAGACAGCTGCATTTATGGCAACATCCAAGTCATATCTCCTCATAATGTTGATCTGGTGTATATGTAAAACGGAGCGTTTCTGAACAGACTTAAATGGAAACTATCAGCAGGTTAGACGAATCTAGCTCCCTATTTTGCATGGGACACGGAGGATGAACGTAAGTACCTTTATCCTTGGCGCCATTACCATGCAGTTTTAATTTAGCACTGTATTCGGTAAGGAAGTTTGGACCCCGTCCCCTCCCTTCCATTGATTATCAGTGGAGCAGGTTGGCCTGAGGCAGGCCTGATCGTCGCTCCGATGGGGGGGGGCAGTTGCTGCTCACTGCCCTAACAATTCTGTTCAACAATTCAGAGGGAATATAGAGGTATAACTACCTCAAACTTTCTTCTGGTATAAACCATACATGCTATGGCTATGTTCCCACAACGTTTTTTCATCTCCGTTTAAAATTACGTCAGTCATTTTGAGTCTAAAATAACGGACGTCATTTAACTGTCTGGCCTTCCCTTAGTGCAATGACTGGTGTTTGTACATTATTCTAGTTTGGGTTACTAATTGGCCTTTGGGTGTGGCTTAATTGAAAAGTCCATTGAATTTAATAATAAAAACAGAGAAAGCACGATGACAAAAGAAAAACTGTGTGTGAACAACTAATTTAAAACCGTCTGCTGTTTGCAAAAGATGTCTGAAAATAATGATCATGTTCGCTGTAAAAATGTCCATTATTCAATACATTGTGTGCATTGGACGTCCGTCTTTCCATTGACTTTAATGCATTGTCATAGCAATCAGTTAAATCACGGCAATAACGGATGTTATTTTAAATTCCAAGATCGGCCGCTTTTTCTCTATTTTTGGCGTTCTGTGAACATGACTTTTTAATATCTTTTGACAGACAAGGAGCTGCACTGAAATCTCCCCACTGTTTCTTCATTATGTTTAACAAGGAAGTTTCTCTAATAATATCCAAATGTCCTCATAAATATTTAGAAGTGTATCATTAAGCAAACGCATCATATTTCCAAAAGAGAAGAAAACAGAGATCCCGGTCTATGACCCCACAGATTGCTTATTTGCATTGTATAGTTTTCTATCACTATCCATTCTGCTCTCAGCGGAAGAGGAAAGTGGTGTTTCATCACCAACACCTACAATTCCCTACAATCTGAATGGTATACATTATAGAGAGTCTCTTATGAATGGATCTATTGGTCTTGTTACAGCTGTATTCTACTTGGTAGCATAGTAATTAAAAACATTTCTTTTTAGTTAATTTCCCAGATACAGTAGAGTAGTGCCAGTGTGAAAGGTTAGGAAGATCAGTTCACCTATAAGTATATTTTTTAAAGTGTGGTCAGAAACAGGAGTACCTATAGGAAATCTATGTAAATTCGGGGGGGGGGGGATATCTTCATGCATATCTTGTCCATTGTTCGATTGGAACCCAAGACTTCAGTGCTAAAGGAAATTATACTTTGGTGGTAAATAGAGACAGCGCCATGGCCAGTGATTGGTCAAGCAGGCTGTCACTGCCAGGACTGGCTGCGGTCAGTGGGTGGGACCCGAAGATACCTCAGGATTACAACAGGGGAACCATGGAGAGGTGAGCATAAGATGTTTTTAATGTTTTGTTCATGAAGATATTCCGCAACCCAGTTTTACTATAATAAAAGGGGGGGATATATGGCAACTTTCAATTCACCTAATATCCTTTTGTCTTTTAAAGAACTGGCAAAAAGTTGACATTTCATCTTTTGCCTTAAGTTAAGCATTGCATTTTTAACTTCCAACAAATGATTATGTTAAAAATTCTTTCATCCTTTTATCTGCTGGGGTCTGGACTGATTGAACGTTTAGGGCTACCACCATAATGAAATTAACATGACGTTTTCTAGAGCCTGTACTTCAAATCTGACCACAAAGTCAAAGCTAGAACAAAGGGACCTATTTTGAGCCCATGATGCAAAAAAAGGATACTTTTCATAATATCCAGATTCTTTACTTATTAATAACTTGACAGTGAGCCTTGTGTTCCTCTGCATATGCCAAGATGAAATATAAAACAGCCCACTCTGAAGACCCACGATCTACATGAGTTGAGAAATCAGGGTAACCAAAATCCTACACTCCCAGACACTTACAGCTATGATACTTTTCCTGGGGCTTTTTGGAAGTTAAATAACAGACCAGTTCCATACAATTGTTAACATTTCAAAATTGTTTACTTAAAATCTGATCTCTAAAAGTCAATAAAGAAACAAAGAATGAAGTTCTAAGACACGTCTACTCCTTACATCCCGGCCCAAGACTGTATTTGAGAAGGACTTTTTGGCCCCAAACTAGCTTAGTAGGATAGTAAGCCAGCATCTTCTCATTTCCAGTTGCTCGTATTGCCTGGGTTTAGGAATGGGTCTGAGGTGCAACTGAAAATTACGCTGAGTAAGCTAGTCCCTGTAGAAGTACAGCACAATTCCTATGGCTAGGTATTACATGTGCTATTTTTATTACCTATTTGGAGGACCAAGGGAAAATAGATGACTTTATGATAACATACAATATTTTTTACTTTGTTTTCCACATTTAATGAATAACATCTGATAAGACTGGTCAGCAGCTGATTTACATCCACAGCTGTCACCATTGTTCACACTGCATTGATTCATTGTTTGTGGATATTATGGACAACTTAGATGACCTACAGTACAAGCAATCTGTTTTCTGTTACATCCCTGGACCAGTGCAAGTGAATTTGGATAAACATGTGTTTTCTTACAACAAAGCCATAACTATGGAAAATTTAAAAGACTACATTGAACACTTGGGGGACATTAATAAAGACCTGCGTACTGATACACCAGTCTTAAATTAGCCCAAATCCAATTACCCTTCCAGATTCACTAAGAGATGCACGCCCCTTAGTAAACTGGCCTGACCTGCCCCTGCCATACAGCGGGAGCAAAAATCTACACCTGCTCCTAAACAGGGGTACATTTTTTTCATGATTTACACCTGCAAATGCTCCCTCTCCCACCCATCAGGTGAGCAGGGGAAACATCTTGCATATGCCAGGGAGAAGGCGCAAATCTGTGCCTTCTCCCTGGTGTATGCCATAGTATTCAACAAAGTGTATTTTTAAACAAGTGGATTTAAGAAAGAGTGTAATAGGGTTTTATTAGGCAAAAGAGCTTCCTTCTGCAATCACAAGGCTTTATCTTTTCATCATCAAGACAAAAACAGCAGATTAAAGACGTTAGAATTTAAACAATAATCATTTTGTGTAATTGCAGGCAACGATGGAAAAATCGTTCATGTATCGTTGATTTAGATCTGAACCTAAAATTAACATTAATTGTTTGCTAATCGTTCGCTGTAATTCCACATTCTATCGCTCAAGTTCTGCATTTTTTCACTAATCGTTCAGTGTAATTACACATTGTTCATTGTTTTGCTGGAATCAGAAGAAGTAAATGATCGTAGTAAAAATCACAATAACGATCGTAGTAATAATGATCGTAACTAACGACTATCGTTCTATGTAATATGGTGAATGATTTCAGGTTAACGATAAACAATCTCGTTTGCGATTGTTTATCGGTAGTCGTTAATCGTTAAAAATCGCTACATGTAATAGGACCCTTACACTGCCTATGAAAGCCTATGGCGGGGGGGGGGGGGGACAAGGGAGATGAGTGAGCGGGAAGAGCAGAAAAACAGCCTATTTAAAGTTGATACAAAGGAATATATTACATTCAATAAATATATATATATTTTTTTTTTAAAGACCATCTTCTAGAATTTGACAGACTTTATCCTGATAAATGAGAAGGCATATGGTACAGAATACAGAACTTTTTGCAAAGATCTGCTGCATAACACACTGGACGTTGTATAGTGGACTGTATTTTTCTATAGAAGAATTAGTTCATAGCTACAACTTCTTATAAATGACACACAATGTTGAGAGGTATGGTGCACATATTGTGATCCAAAACTTACACATGAAACCTTAGAGGTAAAGTAATATACTGTAGCTAGGAAAAGCTGTCAGATGTATTAAAAGTTGTGAAAATATACAACAGATCGGTATGAAATGAGTCTGTATATAAGTGTTTATATTGTTTTATTATATTCTGATAAAAGAGTGGCTTTAACACAGGCAACGTAAAAACATACTATCTGACATAGTTTTTGATACCCTGCGGTACAGCGGCCATCACTAACAAGTCTCCCATACATTAACTCACGTCACGGGCTGCACTCCTGTGCATGTGAATCCAATCTAAGAATATTCCCTTTTAAGTAAATATACAGAGAGAGAATGAATAGGCACACACATTGGTTGATTATGAATCTACATACACATCCTGAAACAGACTGACACTCACTCATATATGCTAATAGATACACATCGGCTGCAGGGTACATAAACATATGCACACTGATTGGCTTGTAGATGTGTGCGTAAACAGATACACAAGCATAAATGAAGGCGTGCTCAAACATTTACACATATTCCTGCACATATCACCTGTCAAAATGATTGATGCTATTTATCTTTCTACTGTCAACTAATATCCCAAGGGAAGAATATTTTACTGCTGCTGCCCTATATCAGGGCAACACAAAAAGACTTTGTTATAACTAAATCCTCAGATCTCTGTGTAGTCAGCACAGTGACACGATGAAGGAGGGCGTTAAAGAAGGAAGAAAAGGACATAACACCGGTCATAGGTTCTAGTTGGCACTACAGGTTGCTGTTTCATATAGAATGAGCTGTGTGCTTTGGGAAGAAGCCAAAAACCGTGAATACACATAGGCATTAGAAAATTTCAGATGGTCATGTAGATCGTGACTTCTGACGATTTTTCAGCCCACGGTTGCATCCTGTGAGACCCTCAGTGGTGACTTTAATGCATTCAATCTGTTACTTCATACACAAGTTGGCTGAAAGCATCCCTGTATTAAGACCTTCCGTTCTCATGGGTTTTGTCAGACTCGTTACCTGCTTACAGAGTAGATTTCTGCTGGGTCTGTCAATGGGTTGACCATCAACGGCAGGTCTGGGGGGTGTTGGGGCATTCATGTTAGCCGTTTGTTATTTATTTCATGATTAGCCATTATCTTTTCATTTATCCAATAGATATTTCAGCCACTGATCCCCCTCTAAGGCCGTTCAGCATCAGGACATAGGGGGAGATTTAGACTGGTGAAAACTGCCCACAGCAACCAATCACAGCTCAGCTTTCAGCTCTGGTGAAAGGAAAGAGGAGCTGTGATTGGTTGCTGTGGGTAGTTTGCACCAGTCTAAATTTTACACCCTTTGATAAATCTCCCCCATAGTGTGTGCCATTGTGCACTTTATACTGATGCTAACAGCATCATTTTCTTCTAGAATGGCATTGAGATTTACATTTAGGAGGACAGATTGTGGGCCTGCTGCCTGTTCTGTGTTTGCAGGAAGAGCTTGGCTTTTATTCCTTTTGTTCAGCTGTGTGATGCTAATAAACTGAACTTTTCAATGGCTGAATTGTCACATTTTGGGAAAGTGTAAATCCGGGGCTCAAGGCCATAAATGTGCTGCTTTCTAATGTTTATGGGACAGTGGCGATTATGTGGCAAATCTGCCACTGTCATTCATTGCATGTACCAGCAATTATGCTAGAATTCTCCCTTTGCATGGGTCAGTAGAATAACAGCAGGCAAAAAAATGGAAATAAGTGCACCCCTTTACCCAGCAGAAAAATAGCAGCATTATATACCTTTCAAAGTCTAATCTTGTGTCTACATTTTATATTGTCTCCTAGTGTACCCCTTTTAGCGTTTGCCCCATATGCTGCTTAATTGCCTCCTGCTACCCCCCATCACCTGCTGCCAGTTCACCTGTCGCAATTCTCATGTAGACTAGTGGTTGACCCCCCTAAATTGTATGTTTTGTACACATTTTACACAAGGAAACCGTCTTCTGTTTGCTAGCTTATTTTACCTGTGCACTAGTGTTCAAACATCATAAACCCAATGTGTGCTCCTATTTGCCAATGTTAAACAGTTCCATTGTGTAAGTGTATAAATTAAGTAATGATAGCATTGACAGAACAATGTTATAACATCTTCTAGGCAGCTTCCATATTTATCTACCCTGAAGGTTGCTATAACATATGCAATTTTTAGTCAAATTAAATCTCAATTATACAGCCCCCATACCACCTACCAAATACACATCAATGCATTGAACCTTCCTTTTTTATAATACACATTTGAATTTATAAACAGAAATTAAGTTGATTAAAAGGTGAGTGATGGTTAAGTTTAGTTTTATCTTTTTTCTTCTACAGTTCTGTCGTTGTGACGTGTACTAAAGTCCTATACATACTCTATAAAACATGACAATGGTACACTATTTGGCACAGGATAAGAATCTTAAATATATTCAGTGATGAAACATTGCTCACAGGTGTGTTGCCTGACATAGAAGGCTGTGATTGGCAGAATATGCCTCCTTCACCTGGGGAAGAGTTATTAGTGGTTTTGGAGGGATATGCAGATTGGATATCATAATCAACTTGGCATGTACGAACAGGACACAGTGTTTGCCTAACAGCTATGGATGCGCTCTCTGGTACAATTACAGTTTGTCGAAAGGCCAACTTTAGAGCAACCTTTTATAAGACCACCTGCTAACAAAAGGACACTTGTCTCCTATATTGTCTTCAATGGCCTAATTCACCCTCCTTGTCCCTTATTCATAAGTATGGATACCAGCTGCCTGCCTACATCTGCTCCATAATAGGTAGGCAAGTCCTCAGGTGTCAGTAATAGCCCAGGTGTTGTGCAATATGTATGAAACCAGATACATACAATAGCTCTTATATCTATTCTAAGATCAATCAAGGACATTAAACATTGAACCAAATGTTGTAACAGTGACACAATAAGTGTCTAGGGTTATGTAACTTACATATCTTCAGTGCACAGCTAAAACATTTTAATGGGACATATTTCCTATTGCCAATGTGCCAGGATTCTGATGTAATTTGCCTAAAAAAACTTTTTTGACACTCTTCCTTAGCATCTGACAAAAGAGGCTTTGGGTTTGTAAATGGAGAGTGTCAACCCCCCAATAATAAGATGTTACTATCATTAAATAGCTGAGGGTGCCCTGATTGCAAACATTTTTACAGTTTATTGATACTCCCTTTTGATCCCAAGATATGTGGTTTTATAATTTGACTGGCAATTTAGTTAAGTCAGATGGGTGTCAACCTAATTTTAATAATAGGAACAAATATCAGGTAATGGGTGTGATTATACAGTCAGGAAATGTTAATGTTTCACATTGAAGGGCGTATATGCCTAATACCTACCACCTGAGTGTATAGTCACCCCATCACAAGATATTCACCACCCTAATGAAAATGACGCTCATCTGACTGGTAACTGAATTGTCAAAATAGTTATAAACACATATCTTGGGAATGGAGGGGCATAAAAAAGTTTTATAATCAGGGGATCCTTAGCCATTTAACGGTAGTAACATCTCATTTTTATGGGTTTGACTACAGGTCCTCTTTAAAATTTGGCATGTAAGCCAGAAACGTATCAGCATTTCTGCCAAAGTTTAAAGGGACACTGTCACCCCCTTTTTGCATTAAGACTTCTCTATACAGGTGTAAAGGGTAAATTTTGCAGTTTTCATAACTTAATTTATATTATAAGTCAAGGTGCTTGTTCCAGTACAAAGTGATGTTTTATCATCTGCGGATTGTGCTACCGCCCCTCCGTGACATCACCTGCGCATAGATTATACCATCTTATACTGCCTATGCGCATGTGACATCACAGAGGGAGGGGGGCTTTGGTGGTGGTGTGGGTGGGGCTAAGTGGCACTGCATCCACGAAACTTTTTACTGGAATAAGCACCATGATGTATGATATAAAATAATGTATGATAACTGCAAAATTTACCCTTTACATCTGTGTAGAGAAGTCATAATGCAAAGAGGGGGGGACAGTGTCACTTTAAGCCTATTATTGTTGGCCTTAGACTAGATAATCTAAGAACACGACAGATTAACAAAATTTGTCATACTGTTTATTAAATCTGTTGTACTTTTAAACTGTCTAGTCTAAGATTACTCTGCGTAAGAGTATCACAGAAGAAGCGACACCACCGTTAGTCTAATGACACTAAAAAATAACTTTTATTATATACCATCTAAAAGAGGGATTCGCCTCACAAAAAATCACATCTATGCTCATTAGTATTATATAAACATGGAAAGTGCTGTACATGTAGAGCAGGGTAGCAGTTTTTAGATTGTGTAGTGGATGCTGATGAATAAGGGGGAAGACACAGGTGGAGTGAACCCTGCTTTCCTAGATCCAGTCTTTCCCTACCTTTTGGGGTACCCACCTCCTTAATAGGGTGGCCCCAACCACGATGACAGTCCCTGCTCTATTAAAGTGCCCAGGAAAACATAATAAACGGACAGACAAAAATTGTGTATTGTGACACGTATAATCAACAACATAAATATATACATATGTACACGGACGTGTGGATATCACGTCTACTACACCACAATTACGTTTTTAGATAGAATGTAAACAATTTTTTATATACTTGTTCCAATTACGTTTTTTAGATAGAATGTAAACAATTTTTTGTACTTGTTCCAACGCGTTTCCCCTGAGAGATGTCCCAGGTTCATCAGGGAACATAACCTAAATGGTGCTATGATAAAGCATTGACAGCGTACTCGGTATATACACGCTTTAAATTGAAAGCGAAAGCCTCAAAGAAGCGCTGAGCGCAAATAAGCTGATACAATGATATATGCCTCAGCCGATACAGACAGTGTGTATAAAGATACAGCGACGCCACCCCATAACCCTATCACCCATACATAAGGGCCATGCAGGGTAAGGCCCCCAAGTCGCAATCCAAGATAACTGCAACCTATATTGGAAACTACATGCAGGCAATAAACCAATTATATCAAATATGTGTCTGTAGCGATAAGTAAATAACTTAGCTGCAGTAATTGTTTGGAGTATCTGGATGGATGTCCAGTGGTAAACTCCAAGGGTCATAGATGAGACCTGTAACGGCTGACTGTGCTGGTATATGCTGTCAGACTGACAGCATATACCAGCACAGTCAGCCGTTACAGGTCTCATCTATGACCCTTGGAGTTTACCACTGGACATCCATCCAGATACTCCAAACAATTACTGCAGCTAAGTTATTTACTTATCGCTACAGACACATATTTGATATAATTGGTTTATTGCCTGCATGTAGTTTCCAATATAGGTTGCAGTTATTTTGGATTGCGACTTGGGGGCCTTACCCTGCATGGCCCTTATGTATGGGTGATAGGGTTATGGGGTGGCGTCGCTGTATCTTTATACACACTGTCTGTATCGGCTGAGGTATATATCATTGTATCAGTTTATTTGCGCTCCGCGCTTCTTTGAGGCTTTCGCTTTCAATCTAAAGCGTGTATATACCGAGTACGCTGTCAATGCTTTATCATAGCACCATTTAGGTTATGTTCCCTGATGAACCTGGGACATCTCTCAGGGGAAACGCGTTGGAACAAGTACAAAAAATTGTTTACATTCTATCTAAAAAACGTAATTGGAACAAGTATATAAAAAATTGTTTACATTCTATCTAAAAACGTAATTGTGGTGTAGTAGATGTGATATCCACACGTCCGTGTACATATGTATATATTTATGTTGTTGATTATACGTGTCACAATACACAATTTTTGTCTGTCCGTTTATTATGTTTTCCTGGGCACTTTAATAGAGCAGGGACTGTCATCGTGGTTGGGGCCACCCTATTAAGGAGGTGGGTACCCCAAAAGGTAGGGAAAGACTGGATCTAGGAAAGCAGGGTTCACTCCACCTGTGTCTTCCCCCTTATTCATCAGCATCCACTACACAATCTAAAAACTGCTACCCTGCTCTACATGTACAGCACTTTCCATGTTTATATAATACTAATGAGCATAGATGTGATTTTTTGTGAGGCGAATCCCTCTTTTAGATGGTATATAATAAAAGTTATTTTTTAGTGTCATTAGACTAACGGTGGTGTCGCTTCTTCTGTGATACTTTAATTGTAAATGCCACTGGGTCGACCCTATCTTAGGTAACAGACCTTCAGATTTTTCTGTGCTTTGGAATATACTCTGCGTAAGAATTAGACTGTTCTAGTTTTGGAAGCAAGTTCTTATTATGAAGACTACAACTAGAACTTAAAGAACCAATAAATAGTGCCTATATATGTGTATAAATATACATAAAGACCTAGTTCACTAATTGTGGCCATAGCTGAGGTTAACCCTATATAGATTTAATTATCAGGATAGTTGCCTGAAGAAGTTGCAGAACCGCATTTTCCATAGAGTAACACTTTGTGAGCTTCAATGGTGAAGCTCTTGGAAAATATCTTCTGACTATGGCTACTTGATGAATTGTAACCCTGTTCTTAATTATGAAAGTTTGTTTAAGCAAACCGCTAGAGTGTCACCAAACTCTCAACAGTGGAAGGTATAATAAAATGGTATATTTCACAAAACTAGGTCAGAATTTAAATTTAACTTGTGTAAATATTGCCTTGTTTGAAAGCAAATTGCATAAAATTCTTTGTCGAAATAACAGATTTAATCTAAGGAACTACTATGCAAATATACAAGTGGAAGGCTTTCCGAATAGGGATGTCAATCACTCAAAAGACCAAATCCTGTGCTGCAGTTGGAAGTTACCAGCCTCTTTTACCTTCCCTCTTGATTAATGTTAATTTTGGAAAAATAAATCAACCTTTCTTGAATATACATACAGTAAAGAGGTCCTTTCTGCAAACATTGAGTTAAACACATTTCCTTTGAGAATTTAAACTGTCCTTTCATATGGGCCTTACAAAAATAATTATTCTGACACGATGACGGGCAGAAAAGGCAACCAAATCTAGTGTGTATTGTTATATGTGCGTTCCTGTTAAGGGGTCAAAGCTCATGGTCGTGTTGGTGTCTGGGGTTCTAGAACAGGATAACATAAGGTTGGACTTAAAAAAAAAGTTAAAATTGACCATGCTTAATTTATACAGATCAGTCGTCAGGAAACTTCACTGGCTACGACAGGAAACAGAGTTGATTAATGAGCCTTTTCATCATATGCAGTCAGCAGAGCTATAGTCCATGCAGCAAGTTTTCCAGGCACAAGTGCAAGGTGGATGCAGTAATTTATCTTCATCTGGTTATTTAATGGTTGTGTTAAACTAAATCATGTCGCAGTGTGTGTATGTCTGTGTGTGATCTCAGCATTTAAGAAAACATTAAAGACATTTATCTCATCAATAATAACTCCTATCAGATTTGAGTTACCTGCATAGATTTTGTCCTAGGAAGCCACAGCTAGCCAGACCTTTCCTAAACTTAAACCAATGTAGGAAGCGACTCTGTACCCACAATCTGACCTCCCAAACCGCTTGTACCTTCGGATAGCTGCTTTTAATCCAATATCTGTATTGGGGTTCATTCGGAGGATGATGTTATTATCCCAACGGCCGGGGCTTAGATTGGGTATGCATTAGGCTGGTACCACCCTTCCATCCCTCCCCCCCGCCCTCCTCATCATTAGAAATGCTCCAGGCAGATTGTCTCCTATTCCTCACCTGTGTCAGCATGGCACATGGGCTGGATCGTTAAGGCACCTGTGCAATGTTCAGCATGGAGAAAATGTTCCAGTGGCATTCCTAATGATGAGGAGGGTGGGGAGGAGGGACGGAGGGGTGGTGCAAAGTTAGGGCACAGATACTCTAAGCCCGGCCATTGAGCACAGAGCTGCAAGTTTAAAAGTTGTGTTTTAGGACAATAACCGCATCACCTGCCGAACGGACCCCAGGACAGATCTTGGATTAAAAGCAGCTATCTGAAGGTACAAGTGGTTTGGGGGGGGTTAGATTGTGGGTACAGAGTCGCTTTAAGTGAACCAGTATGGTAGCTGCTGTTTGAGAGCAACTCATTAATTCAGCTCATAGAGGGAGGTGCATACAAACAGAAGTTTCATCTATGAGGTCTATATGATATAATACGTTAAATGGACGAGAGTTGTCTTCATGACACAGCTTCTGAAATAGTTGTTAACGTCACACAAGGTAGATTTGTTACAAATATTTCTGAAACTGATCCGTATATCTCAATCTGGCTGGCAGAAATCCATTTACCTGCTGCATTTATCTGTCAGATAAATCTCTGTCTAAACACACTTGGTAACATACATTTGGTAAGTTGGACAAAGAAGGGGGGGTAGAGGGCTGCATGACTGTACAGATGATAATTATTGTATTTTCCGGCGTATAAGACGACCCCTGACTTAAGATTTTTAGGGGCTCGTCTTATACACCAGAAAATGTTAACCCCTGCCTGACCGCATCAGGGTTTACTATCTGGAGCCCTGCTGCAGTCTGGCAGGGGTTAACTGAAGTTGAAAAAAAACCCAACAACAATCAACTCACCAGTTACCCGTTTTTGACAGCCGCGCGTGTCCCGTCATATTCCCGGCGCAGGCAGTGTGATGCAGAGACAAAGCTCTCCCGGCGGCAAGCGTCTCATTGGAGAAGCTAGGAGAGCTTTGGGAGAATGACAGAGGCTTTGGGGACTTCTGGCGCCATAAAGTTTATTTCATAAGGGGAATTACACCTTAATATGTACTTGGTTTAAGTTTTGGCGTGCTCCATTGTGACCACTGACCATCCATTTGGGTTTGTATGTGAAGCAGAAGTCACTTGTTTGAAGCGTTCATAGGAAAAGTGACTTTCACTTTCAAATTCATGTGTGATATGGCTAGTCAGCGTTTAGTGAGCTGTACAGAAACTAGGTGATTATCAGTGGAACAGAATGACGTAGTGACATAGGGAGCAGGATAACTGTTTAGCTTCACCATAATGCCCCTTATGATATAAAGTGTTATAACTGTACCTTCTTTTGTAATACACTCTTTTAAGCTTTGTTCCTACGTCAGGAACATAGCGGGGAAAGTCAGGCGTCTGGTATTATAGACAACCGCTAATAATGTTTATAATCATTATTAGTATTCGTCTATATTAGGAGACGGCCACCTTCCCCCATTATGTTCCCAAAGTAAGAACATACAGTAGCCTTATAATGAAATGTTAATCAAAATAGCCTCTTCTGGGGCTATTATTTTTTTTAACCATAATAATTCTATTTATGCATTAATAATGCTTTTTGCTTTTTTGCTTAAATATTGTTCTTTTGTAGGACTATTTATTTGTCTTTTTTTTTTTTTTTTGGAATAGGAGGTTCTATAGGATTTATAGAACAGTCATTTAAGGAGACACCTACCCCTCCCCTTCCCACTTCGTTGTGTTCATGATCTGAATAAACCTGCTGAAGATCGATCTATCGGTGAATGCAAGGACATTTTTCTGTTCCACTGTTTATGCCATCTCTTGCTCCGTTCATGCACCCCAGTCTGCTTTTTCTATTGTTCTGTTTAGCCAGCTTCCTTTTGGTTTGCTGACTGTTGGTGTCTGCCTCTAACTGTTCCAGTCATTAAAGGATACATCTCATCTTGCCACTGTAGCAGTATACACCAAAAGAATCCTGCAGGTAAGCAGTCCTCTTCTGACACAAGCTGTGGTATGGAATTCTCAGAAGCACCGTAGACTGCATTGTAAGTATGTAACAATGCAGTCTACGGCACTTTCGGGAATTCTGTACCTCGGCTCGAGTCTTAAGAGGATCGTCCATCCTGCAAAGAGAGGTATCCCTTAAAGGAAATGTGTCAGCACCTGGCCTTGCCCAAGGTGCTGACAGTGTGTTGTAGCTGTCAGCCCCCTTATGATCATGATATCTTTTGGTAATTTGTCAGTGGACTGGAATATGCACAATCTCACGTCTCCTACTGTAATGAAAAGTCAAAGAGGAGTTGTGGCTCAGCGATTGTGCTGCACTCTGGCACGCCTTACCACTGCTTCCTCCTCCCTCTTCTTCATGATTAATCAATGCTGCCCTGCCTTCTGCTCAATCATGCTGTCAGTGTCTGAGTGTTGATTTCAGTCATAAACTGCCAGAGAACTGATCTGCAGTTAGATATATTTGAATAAGGTGGCACAAACCGAGAAATGGAAAACACTGAAGTGCCATTAACTGCCTTGTAATACACTTACAAAGCAGTATACAGCTCTACATCAGCTCATGTCAGAAGAAGACAGCCTACCTGCAGGATTTTTTTGGTGTATCCTTCCACTCTCGCAAAGTGAGCGGTATCCTTTAATGACTGTTCTATAAATCCTATACAACTTCCTATTCAAGCAAAAAAAATGTGTAGCAGACTAATGTTTCAAGCTTTATTGATGCATAAAAAGAATTAACATGATTAAAGAATATAAAAGCCCCAGAAGAGGTCATTTTAGTTAACATGTTATTATAAGGCTATGTTCCCGCTTCGGAAACATATCGGGGAAAGGTGGCCGTCTCCTAATATAGAAGGCCGATAGATATTATCATGAACAATATTAGCAGCCGCCTTAAAGTGCCATATACAAAGGAAGGTACAGTCATAACATTTTATTTCATAAGGGTGGGGCTAAACAGTCACCCTGCTCCCCATGTAAGTGTGTCATTCTGTTCCACTGATAATCACTTACTTCCTGTACAGCTCACTGACCGCTGACTAGCCATTTCACATATGGGTTTCTATGTGAAGTGAAAGACACTTTTCCTATGAAACGCACAAATGATGAGCCACAACTCCTCTTTGACTCTTCATTACAGTAGGAGATGCAAGATTTTGCTTTATCCACTCCACTGACAATTTACTAAAAGATACCATGCTCACAAGAGGGCTGTCAACTACAGCACACTCTCAGCACCTAAGGTAAGGCCGGGTGCTGACAGATTCCCTCTAAGAAAGATGATTTAGAAGGATCAGCTGTCAGGATGAGCTGCAGCGCTTGGGTGATCAATGCAGCCTCTACCATACCAGATATTTGTAGTTGCTGTGTCTAGTAAATTAATAGGATTGGGTTGCAGTAAGCTGCAGTAGCAGAATAAAGTGCTATACAATGCTACTGTGGTGCACCACCATTGTGGTGGACGACCGTCACTTGCCAGATGGTGAACTGTGACTCCACTACAGTAGTGGTTGGTAGGGAAATAGCTCAGTCAGGTGTTATGTCGTGATGCCAGTGCCGGTTGGGCACACAGGTATGCTGGCACACCTGCTTTTATTTTAGATAGGCTGGCTATATCCTTTCCCCTGTGGTCAGTAATTTGCTGGGCTTTTTGGGGTCCTTTGGGTGCTTATCACGGCGGTCTGGAGTGGAGTCGGGACCCACCCAGACTATAGGCACCACCTCCCACAGAAAAGGGAGATGGCCCAAGGAAGATGCAATGGTTGTGTAGGTGCTTAGAGAATAACCATTGAGTCCAGTTAAATAAATAGCTTCTTCTTTACTTTTAGAAACACGTGATACAGTAATATACAGTGAATTTCTGTCTTGATAACTTACTTTAGACTTTGGAGACTGGATCTGTAATGAGAGCTTATAGAGTAGTGCAGCCGTGTTGGTTGGGTTTCCTGCTGAGAGGAAGAAGAGGTTCAGAGAAGTAGAGAGGAGGATGTTGAGAGAGTCCCAACCCAATGTAGTACCGTGCTCTGCCGGAAATTAAGAAGTAGAATAAGTAAAATTGAAAGTAGATATAATACTTGCACCTGTGTTTTGACTCCTTGGTCTTTGCACCACCTATTGCCCCCCAGTGTCGGGCGACCCTTCCTAGAGGCTGACACAAGCTCCAGACCTTGTTACCTGGAATGTGAAGAGTGCTCAGAGTTTTCTTGTTACACCTGCGCTGTGAGATAGAGTTTGTAGCCTTCTAGCAACTTTGTTCTATTGGATCAGTTTCTCTTTCTTCAGGATACTGTCCTGCAACTTTAGACTTGTTCACAGCGTGGGCTAAGATGACTTGTCCTCTCTGAGAGTACTTAGCACTGCATAGTGCGTGGAAGTACTGCTTTCATGAAAAGGTGGCCGTCCCCATGTGCGTCTGCTCTGTACCACACCTCAGACTACACTGGACACTGACTATATGTGTGTCTACACTTCCTCTCCCCATGTGACTGTGCTGTGAGTGGGTGAGAAGAGAGTGCAAGGGAAGAAAGGAGATAGGTAGAGAAAAGAAAGAGCTCTCATTGGTGCAAAAATCACAGAAACAATAGCCCTTTAGTTATCTACAGCTGTGCAATACTTATGCATACGATATACATACTAGTGACATCTAGAGGTAAAACTTAGGTACTACTTCATTACTACCACTACTTTGAAGTACAGGCTTTTGCGAGGGGTGTAAAGACAAGTAACACCTGTGGTGGGACACCACACTACACAATGACACTTCAATCAACTGATCAATGAAGGTGCCAAGAGTTGGACCCCCTCTATTCTGATATTGGTGACCTATTCTAATGATAGACTTTTTAGACTTTAATATCAGGATATAATATAGACTGGTTTGGTTCTTAGTTTATGTCTATTTACACAGTTATCATACATATGTGTGTAGAGGTTTAATATACTGGAAGCTGGAACCATCCAGGCTCTGGGCCGCTTGAAGTGTCTTTAGCCCACAGGTAGCACCTCTTTCTGCCTCATTGTTTATTATGCTTTGGCTGAAACATGAGACATATGCCGCTATATTAACCCTTCCTGAAAGCAACAAGGCAGTGGCGCTCGGATAAATCGTTCCTTTTCATTCTGTCATGAATAATTTCAGCATTTGCTGTGATGGAAACATACCAGTCAGATTCCCCTTTCCCCTCCGCTTCCTTCTGGAACGCAGCTATGAAAATGATCTCCTTTTTTTTTCTTGGAAAGTCTCTGTAGAAGTTAGCTTAAAGAACAGTTAGAGTTTTTACTCATGCCCGTGAAGACTGCTCACAAAGATTTCCTCTCTCCTAAAATTAGCACTCAGGAATGTGTTTTGAAGAATGCTGCTAGTATTTCTATTCTGTCAACCATTAAAAATGAAAATGTGTATACCAGCTATTTTATATTCTGACGTACACATCTCATAACTGATATCAGCAACGAGTATATAAGACCTATAGCACATTCTTTGCCCTTAGACCACAAATATTGTTTCCTCCAAGGAATACTAGGTTTTCACCTTCTAATAAAAAAAAATCAGTAAGCGTCAGCCCAGCAGGGAGGGGGTTAATGTAAGCCATATGGACAATGATCTCACTTCCTCCATGGTAGAGGCTTTTCCTTTTGTATTTTGGCTGGCATCCCACTGGCACAGCGTCTGCGGTTGGCGGACAAGTAATAGAGGGGGGTCCCTCCTGATCTATAAATAAGTCAGCAGGATTCAGGGAATGTGATCAATCAGATTTGTGGTTCTGTACTACAAACTTTACAGACAAAGGATCACCAGATTTTTAAACTACACATGATGTACTAAGAAAAGCATAGTAAAGGAAAGGTGTGAAAATTAGAAAAGCAGTATGGCATCAAACTGTGGATAGAGGCAAGCAAAATAATAAGGCCTCATTCACACACTATGTTATATTACAGGGTTTTTTGTTTTTTTTGCAGACTTTACTACATAGAAATGGTATCATTGTGTGTCAATGAACTCTTAGGTATTCATGACCCTTTCCTGGATCCCTCGTCATCAGCTCAGACAGCCTGGAATGAGTCACTGGGCTCAGGAGATTGAGACTAGTCACAACATCACTGTGGAGTTTATGTTCTTCTCCTGTGTGTGGGATTCCCCCAGTGGCTGTACTTTCCTCAGCATTATGGCAGGCTAATCGACGCTCTACAATGTTGGTGTTCTTGTTTGGAATGTAAGGCTGTGCAGTGGTTTGAGTCCAATGTCCATACATTCTATGCATTGTATTCCAGTGTGCTCTACACACAATAATCAGGTTGGGAATATAGAGACACGAGCAGCATAGGTTACACCATGCTCACAGGTGGACTGCCCCCACAGTATTATTGCATCCTAGTCTTCAGTTTTTCTTAACTGAAGTTAAATCTCTGAAGTGCTCATTTACAGGTTTGAGACCTATTATTAAAATGTTTGGAAGTAGCTGCCACTTATAGCTTTATTTAATATGGGTAGGGGCTGCTCAAATCTTGTAATATTCAGGGCATTTTTAAAGAGAGCAATCTAATCTAAAATAGTAAGTTAAACACATTAATGGGCCAGATGGACAATGGTGGAGCAGCTGTTGGTCACACTGGCCCTGTATGTTCAAATAATGGTCCTATATTGGTTACTATGAAAGCATGAATAAATCAAATCTCCTCTCAGCAGCAAATAGTTAAATACATATTGCATACAGATTGTGGTTTGAATCTGAATACCACAATATTATTTAAAGGGTATTTTTGGCAACAACAGAATTTTTGGTTATGACATCAGCCTGGGTTCTGTCGGAGAGGTGCCCAGAACATTAGTGCTTGTCTCCCCTGTCTCCAGTCTGTGGGATCCCCTCATGCTGGCCTTCTAGTACAGGCTGTGCCGAGAGAGATTTGGGAACAATCCCACTGGAAATAATGGATTCTGGAATTGTAGTGTGTCAGTTATCCAGGAAACCTTTTTCTGATGTTTGTCTTAAAGAATAAAAAATATTGTGACCTCATCATCCTGTAAAGACAAGCAATGCAAGCAGAATTTCCTCTATTAGTGGAGAGCTGATGCAGCAACCAGTGTCTAGCCACAGCAGAACTCATTTCCCATAGAATAATATAGCCATAGATTTAAGGCAAATATACATATACTATTTCACATTCTTAGCATAGTATGTATGTCATCTTTATGTTTTTACCGAGACCTATCACTTTACTAAATTTTGTATCCAAATGTGTGTAACTAGATTTCTGTGTACTTACTAGAGGAAACTGACATGCAGTTAAAAAAGCAGCCGGCTTGGCAAACTGGGCAGTAGCAGTATCCACGTTGAACCGCACTCTGAGCATAGCGGCAGCTCGCCCTCCCCCTGGCTCAGCATCAACTGGGTCCCAGGATGGAGGGCGTCAGGGGCGCAAGTGTTGCAAAAAACCTCCATCCCGGGACCCAGTTGATGCTGAGCCAGGGGGAGGGCGGGCTGCCGCTATGCTCAGAGTGTGGTCCGGGAGTGCAGAGTGCGGTCCGGGAGGGAAGGGGAGTCGGGGTCCAATAGTGAGCTAAGTAGGGTCAGAGGATGTCACTGCCAGCGCCCTGCGAGGTTGCCGGCTGATAGTAGCGGCCCTGACTTCTCTCCCTCCCCCCAGCAGCATCACCCACACAGTACCGCGGGTGAGCTGCTGCTGGTTGTGTCACTACCAGCGCCCGACGTGGTCCCCCCCCTTCACCTTCTCTCTCCCCCTTCCCCCCCTCTCTCCCCTACCTTCTCCTCCTCTCTCCCCCCTACACCCCCTCTCTCCCCCCTACACCCCCTCTCTCCCCCCCTCACCCCCTCTCTCCCCTATCATCTCCTCCTCTCTCTCCCCCTTCACCCCCTCTCCCCCTTCTCTTCCTCTCTCCCCCCTACACCCCCTCTCTCCCCCTCTCTCCCCTACCTTCTCCTCCTCTTACCCCCCTACAACCCCTCTCTCCCCCTTCACCCCCTCTCTCCCCTACCTTCTCCTCCTCTCTCCCCCCTACACCCCCTCTCTCCCCCTTCACCCCCTCTCTCCCCCCTTCACCTCCTCTCCCACCGTCATCTTCTCTCCCCCCTTCTTCTCCAATCTCTCCCCCTTCTCCTGCTCTTTCCCCCTACACCCGCTCTCCCCCCCTTCACCACTTCTCTCCCCCTTCTGCTTTCTCCCCCTTCACCTGCTCTCTCCCCCCCTTCTCTCCTCTCTACACCCCCTCTCTCCCCCTTCTCCCCCTCTCTCCCCTACCTTCTCCTCCTCTCTCCCCTATCTTCTCCTGCTCTCTCCCCTATCTTCTCCTCCTCTGTCCCCCCCCTACACCCCCTCTCCCCCTTCTCCTCCTCTCTCCCCCCTATCTAGCTCCATGAGACACATCTGGCTAGGGACATATCCGGCTTCAAGGGGCATACATGGCTAGGGGCATATCTGGCTTCAGGGGGCACATCTGGCTCCATGGGACATACCTGGCTGCAAGAGGCATACCTAGCCAAAAGGGGCATATGTGGCTGTAGGGGTGTATGTGGCTGCAGGGGCATACCTAGCCAAAAGGGGCATATGTGGCTGTAGGGGTGTATGTGGCTGCAGGGGCATACCTAGCTGAAAGGGGCATATCATTACTTGCCCAAGCTTCTGCCTGCTTCCCTGACTCCCGACTCACTGACTGCCCGCCGCAGCCACTGATTGGGCACTGATAGGCAGCCGCTACATTGTGGAAGCAAAATGAAAATCTGCTGCGAGAATGCAAAACCATACTGTAGGCCATAACAGTACAGAGTATCGCAGCGGATTTTGCTGGAAAACATATGCGTGAATCAACCCTACGGTAAAGATTATAATCGATCGTTTCTCTGGGGGTACTCAGCTGGAGCATCTTGTCTCATGGGGGTACTTGGCTTGAAAAGGTTGAGAAACACTGATTTAGATCATATCAGCTGCGGATCCGCAGCAGAAAATCAGCTGCGATACAGTGTGTGTGAAGCTACCCTGACGGTGCATTCACACCTAAAGGATCCGCAGCAGATCCGCAGCAGATTTGATGGTGCAGATTTGATGCTGTGTTCAGTTATTTAAATGAAATCTGCTGCGGATCTGCAGCAGAAAATCAGCTGCGGTTCTGGTAAGTGTGAACGTACCCTTAAGGAGTGTATGAATGTGTTAAGTAGTAACATTTCATGTCTGTGCTGTCAAAGTATTAGTTCTTTGAAATTGTTTTGTACACTAATTTCTTTAAGCATGAAAATGTGAACATCTTATGATAACATTGTTTTCATGATGGACAGGAAATGCTGGGTAAGTAAAGCCTTGCTATCTCAGAAAACAAGTCATAGCAGCTGTGGAAGCCCAAAGCTATGATGTCGCTTTATCTTCGAATCTCTTCTTAATCCAAGCACCAGTGCAAAAGACATCTAGGACAAGCTCATAATGCGGCCTGTCACTTATAGCCTTACTGCTGGTGGAATATAAAATCCCAATGTGAAAGGCAGATCTGTCATTACAGTCAGTGTTACAGGCAACAGTATGTCTTTCAGTGCCATTCATAATCCATAACTTAATTTGTCAGTTTTGTCAGGCATATACAGTCCAATGTCTGTGTGTGCCATTTTATAAAACTGTCACCATTTTTTTTTTAATGCCCACTTTTTATGCCCCGGTGTTTATTTCTTTCTTTCTTTCTTTATTTATTTATTTTTTTAGTTTTTTTCCATGGTCACCTTCTAAGCACTATCACTGTTATAATACATGGCACTAGTACATCTGGGTACTCAGACACCCATGACTGCCATGAAAACCCATCGGCACCAGCGATCATGTCAATGGAAAGCTGATGGATAGAACAGCACAGACATACTTAGGCCGTTTTCACACGTTCCATGAAAACAGTCCATGCTGTGGACCTGATTCAGTGACTTCCTGGCACACGGCTGTATCAGTACAGTACCAGGAAGATTTAAACTGATTTGGAGCTCCTGGCATCATAATGATCCATAATGCAGGGAGGTCCATGAATACTGTTCTCAGCACATGTTCTCTGTACGGACCGTATTCACAGAACGCATGAATACAAGGTAAGTCTCCCAATAGTTAAAGTGTGAGCCTGGCTGTCATACTGACAGCCTACCTCCCGTAATCCCTACAGGAGAGACCCGTACCTCATTGTTCTAGTCCCGCTATAAAACATGGCCGGAATAAATATTCTTATTGATCACCATAAAAAGGCGTATCGGCGGTCATTAAGAGTTTATTGCTACAAATGAGTGCAATGTATTTGTAAGCAATACTAAGAACTCATTCTTCCTACCATGAGCTTTGAACTTGCTTCTTCCTCGTATGTCAGTCTTATTCTATCCAGTGAAGAAAATGACTTGTGTTTAAATAACAATTTTATGTTAAACATATATTTTTTAGAATTTTTGTTGATTTTTTTTTAATTTTCCATTTCTCTTTATTATAAAATAATCCTGAAATCTTGCAGTTTTCATTCTCACCACTGGGGCTAAACTAAGTTGAGACTTCCTGTTCTGTCTGTGGTCATAAGAGAAGACTGCTGTAAAGTGATCTGTACAGCATTGCAGCAACATGTGACACCAGTAGATAGAGGAGACAATAGCAGATCCTTGTGGAATGACCTCTTCACAGGTCACAGGGTATACTAAGTAATGTTTTACATTCATCACAAGGGGACAGACTCTGTCTATTGTGGTCTATGTCCACAAGGCTTGCTGTAAAGCATGTCACTAAGTGCTGTTAAAAACAGTTCAGTATGCAAAAAAGGGGTCCATGAAGCCTCGGTTGCAAGTCTCAAAACACGGGAATAACCAGATTTCCTTCCATAAAAACGCTATGGATCTTGCAATGTGGTGACAGTTTTTGTAGTTTTTTCCAGGAAGATAGTTTCTATTGTGCCAAAGTGGAAATGGTAAAAAAAAACTACAAAAAATATGGTATTGATGTAACGATAGTGACCCAGAGAATACATTTATTATGGTATTTTCACTGCATGCTGAATAGAGTACATTTTATTTAAACAGCTGTTTCGGGGTATTGCCCCTCAACAGTGTGGAGTGGGATTCTGGCTAATGGAGGCAATGAAAAGTATACCAACAAAACACAACAATCACTGAACAATGTATCAATGGAGACTATTGAATGAGTACTCCATTGTTGTCGTTGAGAAAAATTAGGTGACACATTCCCTTTAAATTCTAACTTGATAATCAGTTTTTTACTTCAGCTCAGGACAAGCTGCAGAGCTCCAGAAGGGTTTAATAAACACAGGGGAGCTTAGGGATGGTTAAACAATTACCTCTGAATCACCAATGCGGTTTTCATTTTTGCCTGGGTTGAAGATAAAACACTAAAATTATTATCTGACAACATGAGCTGGTATGAAAAGTAGGCTGCAGAGAACTTCTCAATCCCCCCTGGTACACTGCAATCCATTCATCACTATAAACCATTATAACATACAGTGCTATTTAGCTATCACCCGCTGTGAGTTTGATGTGTATACAAAAATTAAATGAATTTATTATAAAAATATTTATAGTGTGTGTGTGTGTGTGTGTGTGTGTGTGTGTGTGTGTGTGTGTAGTGAATTTGCAAATCATTTAGACCCTTTCACTTATTTCACATTCTGCATGTAATACTTAATAATGAGAATATAAAAATGAAATCATAGAAATTTTTGCTGGTCTTCTTAAAAAAAAAAGAAAAAAAGAAGAGAGAAAAACTTAAAGTCATACCCATGAAGCATGGGTGGAAACATTGTATTTTGGAGGTTCTTTTCTGCAAAGGGGACAGGATGACTACACTATAGGACCATATATCACAAGGTTTTGGCCAAACACCTTCCCTCAGTAAGAGCACTAAAGATAGGTTGTGGCTTGGTCTTGCAGCATGACAATGACCTGAAACACACAACCAGGGCAACTAAGGAGTGACTCCGTAAGAAGTATTTCAAGGTTCTTGACTGGCCTAACCAGTGAAGTGTATCTTATACTTATTTTCCCCACTGTACATAAACTTTTATTTTACTATATATGCTTTATAAAGGCATTTTAAGCATTACTAGTTATGTTAGTGTTATGTATTTAATCACACTGCCAACGGCAACCTTGTTTTGTGGTTTGCAGTATGTGTGTGCACATTGTTTTATGCTATAGTGTACAAAATATAAATGTTTCCATGAAAGGAAACAGTTCTGTACTGTAGAAAACATTTTTTACTTGAAGACAAGTATAATTTATCATAATGTGAGCAAACAAGTCCCCACCTAAGTGGATGAAGTGCATTTTGTGACATGTGCACCACTTACACATGAACTACTGTTTTTAATGTTTTAAGTAGTACACAACCAGGCAGAACTACAGTACAGTACTATTACAGATGAAAATAATCTGGAAAAGGAAAAAGAAATTGGATGCTTGAAATGCATTGATGAATGGGAGACATGCATTTTGTTGGGACATTGAACAGTTCTGTGATCTAGTTTAATGGCTGCACTGGTTTAATAGTCATCATTATGACTCATTATGGAATGTAGAGATAATCCCCTATGTCCCTTACACATTATGGGCAATTGATATCAGACAAAATTTATTTTGGAGCATTTCCCCATTGTAACAGAAGTATCCCCATGATCACCTGCACTCACATAAAAGAGCTATTGGACTTGAAATGAATTATTATTAATAATAATAAAATAATAAGAATAATAATATTTTTTTTATTAAAGTTTTCCTACTATCTTGCTTTTGCAGTGTGTGTGCATCACCAGGATATCTGTTGTCCTGAGTGTGAGAGACCAATAAATATGTCTGTTTCTAATTGACTCTCTGCTATACCCTCTGTACACAGTTGCTCAGAATATGTATACTGTAGTTAGGGAAGAGTGCATGGAGGTTATTTCACGCTGACTATGGATAGGGATGAAAGCACATAAAACACAGATTGTAGGGGTTATAATAGTATGGAGCGAAAGTAGGACCAAAGAGATTAGGGTTCTTCTTAAGAAGATCATCATAAAGACATATAGAGACTGATAGGCCAATAATGCTCTACTTAGAATTTTGGGATAAAGAATATTCAAAACAACTCTCACACCACGTTTTAGGGTAGTTTTCCCTAAAAGTCATTGGGGGAGATTTATAAAACTGGTGTAAAGTAGAATTGTTTTAGTTGCCCTTAGGAACCAATCAGATTCCACTTTTCATTCCTCACAGACTCTTTGGAAAATGAAAGGTAGAATCTGATTGATTGCTAGGGGCAACTAAGACAATTCTACTCCCCTGTTGTGTCATTCCAACTGGAAGTCTTAAAACATGACTAGAAATATATACAGTGCCTATACCACACAGTGAACAGAGTTTATCTCTGCAATGTCAGACTGGGGTATCTGGGGCCCACCAAATGAAATGATCCTGGGGGCCCACCAGAGGAAAATGATCCTGGGGGCCCACCAGAGGAAATGATCCTGGGGGCCCACCAATGAAGAACCAGTGAGAAATGACATGGCAGTCAGTGTAGCAACCAATAAGATTTCACCTCTTATTTTCCAAAGACTCTGTGAGGAATAATAGGTGGAATCTGATTGGTTGCTAGGGGCAACTGAGACAGTTTCACTTTACACCATGTTTGATAAATCTCCCCCAGTGAGTGTAGACAAACTCCATTCACTGTGTAGTGTGGGTGACAAATGGTTAATAGGTGCTGGATGTTAGTACCCCACTGATCAGTGTGGCATGAGTTACCCTGTAGATAGCACCCTTTAAACAGTACACAGTTTGTAACATAAAGGGGCTGGCCACTTTATTGTAAAATTGTTTAGTGTACAGTATAAGTAAGTATACTCATTACTGCAGCTCCCTGTGTCTCCCATAGAACTAAAATAAGACTCCCCTTATGAAGGTTGCACTGTCCTGCTCTGTGGCGATTCTGTCCATAAGATGGCCAGCATGGAGGAGAATGTAACCATGCCGGGCATTGCAGAAATCAGTCGGACCTGTGAAGAGACTGGGGCAGCAACAGAACGTCAAAATGATTTTGATTATTATTATGTTGCACCATTTTGAGCCATTTTGAAAACATTTTTAGTGGCTGGACAATTCCTATTAACTATATCTTTTATAACATCATTTTGCAGAGCAGACTCCAAACAAGTAACCAACAAGAAGTGACGCTGAAATGAAAGGTAGAAGGGCAACACAGTTTTAATTGAGACTATGAAATGTTATGTCAACTAAAATAAGTTCCATACTTTAGTATACTCAATGTTAGGTCAAGTTCACACACTGTATTTGTTTGTTAAACAATGACCGTTGCTGCAGGTTGCCACACTCCAGTCCATTGCAGTGAATAGGACGAAGGCAGCAGTGTATACAAGCTGTATACACTGCAGCCTTTGTTCACTGCAGTTGCACTAAATTATTGACAGGTCTTTTTTCTACGGCCGCAGTTCGGTGAACAGTGGCCTTAAAAAATTGGCTGTGCTCACAGTGTAAAGTACGGCTCCCGGCTGTACTTTACACTGTGGTCTATGGTAAATTGGAGAGCGGGATCACTCGAATGTGCCCGCGTTCCAATTAAAATCAAATGATTTTCATTGAGCATGTAAGACACCAACCATTATTTGACACGGCCGTGTCAAACAACGGCCGCTGTCTTTACCTTGTGTGAACATGGCCTAATACTGTATATACAAACATATGTAAGTTATTTAAATGGCTTTGCACTACATTGAGGTCCACAACCATGGTGATCAGGGACTATAGTATTCCAAAGAGTGTCACAGCCTAACATATAAATAAGAGAAATCTTTGATGCGCCATCCCTGGAGACACACATGGTACACAAAGCTTATGGAAGTATTCAGTGTTGCAATGAATGTTTAAATGCAGCCCATTTCATGTGGTTTTACATAATCTACTATGGAGAAGTCAGAAGGAAAATGCTTACAGCAAGAATATTTAAATGGATGATTTTATCTGAAAGTCGGAGTGTGTTTTCAATTTCAAGGCCTTGCTTTGTTTAACCTCTGCACCATCCCAGCAAAGATCATGGATTATGGGCCATTATATGGAACCCCATGTCTATAATGATTTATCACCTAAGAGGATTAAAAACTCAAAAGTAACTTTCATCTTATCCAGTGGTGCAATGAGTACCTCTAAAAAACTATTTAAACTGGATTATCCCTATAGTAAAAGATGGTTCTGCCCAGTTATTTGTATTATGAATACATGACTAGAGAATACAGATTGTGGTGGGTCCAACTGATGGTGTGCTTTCTTGTTGAAAGGATCTCCATAGTTCTAAATAGGAGCACAAGTAGGCCTCTGTAGAAACTAGTTGATTGATAATGAACAATATTCCAATCCCACCTATTTTTCTTGATATCTTCTAAAAGTATTTCAGTAGTAATCCCCTTACAATGTCAGATTTGATCTCTGATTGGTCTGAGAGGTCTGGGCGTTGTAAGTGTAAGGCTGGGTTCACACTGCTTTTTTGCAATCCGTTTTTTTCAAAAAACGTATGAAAAAAACGTATGAATTTGTGTGCATCCCTTTTGATCCATTTTTCCATTGACTTCCATTGTAAAAAAAACGGATCAAAACGGATCAATTTTTTTTAACGGACACAAAAATAGTGTCAGCTACGTTTTTGTGTCCGTCAAAAAAACGGACTTTTTTTTACAATGGAAGTCAAAGGAAAAATGGATCAAAACGGATGCACACAAATGCATCCGTTTTTTTCATTGCAAAAACGCAGTGTGAACCCAGCCTAATATGGATGCTAAAATGTGTCTACTTTAGGGCTGTCTGAACCCAGTTGACATGTAAATTATAAGAAAAATATTAGTCTCCATGAATGATTTTCTGACTTTTGGTTGTAATCCTGCTTTATGGATTGACAATCCATCTAATCCTTCCTTAACATTGGGGATTGAATGTTTTGCATGTGCCAACTTGGAGGACAAATGTATTGAGTTTTTTGACCAGATAATATTTCAACTGATGATTTATTGCACTCAACTGTGAAGTGCAGTGACATACATGTTGCATGCTGTGTTGAGAAGGAGCAGTGCTGTGAATGAAGTTACTCCCAGCCCTGTGCGCTGATCAGTAAAGCCCCAAGCTGTGTGCTGCTGCAGCCACCTCGCACGCCCTACACATACTGACACCTGCTGCTCTAGCCAAAAGCAAAATGGAAGCAGATCAGAGAGAAGCGCGCTTTTGGCTTCTATTCCATTTTATAGTTTTTCATCACAGAAATACAAAAATCTGAATGGAGGCCAGGCCACAGGTGCAGAGCATTGCTGCCAGGATGTCCATCATCTTATTCAAGCAGATTAATTTTTACACTTTGGGACATGTAATTCCATGCAGAGCTGATCCTTGCCCTCTGTGATAAATGTAATGTTTTAAACCAATGATGCTTTACACAACTTTCTTTACCAGAAGTACAGTACTAAGGCATTTTAAATGAATGAAAGCATACACGATAAATAGTACACTAGTATGATGACATTTCTTTAGGTAATGTGTAGTCTAGGTTTGGGTAACCTAATATAACCTTTAATTGGATTACTCCCCTTAAGAGAATCCCAGTTATAGAGCAGAACAGAAAATAGAAGGTTCTAAAAACAAACAGGCATTATATAATTTCCTAGTATCTACATACTTTGTAAGCACAGATAAATAATTTACACATATTTTGGGGTCAGAAATTCCCTTATCCCAAGATGCAAAGTTCACAGGATAAGGGATAACTAGTTGATGAGTGAATGAAGAATGGAGTAGCAGTCTGACATCCTGAGAAAAGAACAGCTGGATAGAAGATAATTGCCTTTTGAGATAACCTTTTAATTTGAATATAAAGAAATTCTTTTTATGGATTCACAAACCAGCAACCTAGTGGAGCAAAAAGGTAGTACATAAATACTAACATAGAAATTTAATGATTTTAAAAAGTTACAAATATCTGATGATCTGGGCTCTAATTAATATGGGTTATCCAGTGTTAGGAAAACATGGCCACTTTTTCCTTACTTTCCTTTTTTTTTTTTTTTTTATTCTTTTTATTTACTGCGTTTAAACCTAGCCTAAGGGTGCGTTCACACGTACAGAATTTGCAGCAGATTTGATGTCTCAGATTTGTAGTTGCAGATTCACAGCAAATCTGCAGCTTCAAATCTGTGCCATCAAATCTGCTGCAGATCCTGTGCATGTGATTTCATGCATGACATTTGGAGGAAAACATTTTAACCTTACATTTTTTGTCCAATATTTTCTATTATCCCTTCTGTATATTTGCAAAATAAAATAATGCAGCCAGGCATTTGTTAAAAGCCAATAGTAAAATATAAAATGATTTGTTTCTTTTCCTTTAGATGTGTTGTGTTTTTTGGGGTCTATGTTTGTTATTTTTGTTTTTATTTTGAGGCAACTCAAATTGGCTTAGTTTATTAGGAAGACTGTCAAAAATCTAGGTATTTTTACTGCATTCAAAACAGTCTATTGATTATTAGTTACAGATGTTTTTTAAAGAATCTCCACAATAAAATATAGGTTCTCATCCACATAAGTAAAAATGACCAAATACCACTCCTAACATTATATGAAAAAGTGACCAATGAAACAGACTCCAGAGGTAAAAGGTCTCTTAGCTCCAGAGGTGGCATTAAAAGATGGCAGGGATATTCACTCTCTTCAACATGTGGTGGGTAATAAGCTCTGTGGAAACAATGTCTCATTGGCCTGCTGTTATTCTGCACTGGCTCTGGAGCCAGATGATTTATATATATACCGGCTACAGGCCCAGGATCCCACAGAGATCTCTGTTTATTTACAGTCATCCCCCTCCTTCTACAACCTCTGGCCTGGGTACTACTCCTAAGAAAACACCAGCCGTGGGTGTTCAGCCTGGGGGATGTTTGGTTGGCTGTAGACAATCCGCCAAATTTAACATAACACATGTTAAGTCATCATGACTTAGTATGGCTAAGATGGAGAGCACGCCAGCTTTATTCTCAGCATTTATTTAGATCATTGCCTGTGTTTTCTGAGCTTACTGTGTTAATTGTAAAGGAACTAAAGTGATTGTCTGACACCAATAATACTGGAGATAGTTTGACTGCTTGGCATTGAGCTGTAAGGGACAAGGAAAATAGTGGCAGGACTCTAAAGACTAAACCTTTGTTCTTAAGAACTATTTGCAGCTTGCACGTTACAAAAATACTCAGTGTGGTTTATTCACCCAGAATGTCCGTAATGGGTGATGCTGCATTGTGACATTCTCTCCACTGCCATTTAAAATCCCTCTAACATGCTGTCATATGGAACCCTTCATGCATCATTCACCACTACCAGTCCATATTCAAAAAAATTGAATGTTAAAAATGTTAAAATAATAATAATAATAATAATAATAATAATAATAATAATAATAATCAAGGCCTTCAGGTCACACTACACGCTAACAAAAAAAACTTTATCACTATTTGCAAAGACAAATACAAACAGAGATTTTGTGCGTAATCCATGTAAGAGGATACTATATCCACTGTACGTTTAAAGCGACTTTGTACCCACAATCTGACACCCCCCCCCAAACCACTTGTACCTTCGGATAGCTGCTTTTAATCCAAGATCTGTCCTAGGGTCCGTTCGGCAGGGGATGCAGTTATTGTCATAAAAACAACTTTTAATCCTACAGCGCTGTGTCTAACAGCTGGGGCTTACATTTGGATATGCATTAGGCTGGCACAACCTCTCTGTCCTCCCTCCCCACCCTCCTCATCATTAGTAATGATCCAGGCAGATTGCTTCCTATTCTCCACCTGTGTGCATAATGAACATAGGCTGGATCGTTAATACACCTGTGCAAAGCTCAAACAGCAGTAAATGTTCCTGGATCATTCCTAATGATGAGGAGGGTGGGAAGGAAGGACGGAGAGGTGGTGCCAGCCTAATGCATATACAAATGTAAGCCCCGGCCGTAGGGCATGGAGCTGCAAGATTAAAAGTTGTTTTTAGGACAATAACTGCATCACCTGCCGATCGGACCCCAGGACAGATCTTGGATCAAAAGCAGCTATCCGAAGCTACAAGTGGTTTGGGGGAGGGGGACAGATTGTGGTTACAGAGTCGCTTTAAAGCCACTTTCAACTTGTTGTATTTAGGTAAAACTATATGCAAGTCTAAAACAAGGAAGCAGTGTGAATCTTTCCATCATAGTTTCTTTGTAGGTTCCACTGCTAGTTTTCTTACAACTTTCAAGCTCTTATGTGAAATACTACATAAAAAAATGCAAAAGAGGCTGCCATCTTGATAATGATGAGTTACATCATCATAAGCACCACCCATTGCTTAGTAATAGGTTATTATAATTTCCAAGATCGCTGTATCTGAACACTGTCCTTTTCAATATAATTACGCTATTGTTTATTATTACAGCTGAGAGAACACTGACAGATATTAAATTGCTTTTACCAAAAAATCACTGGATACATGTTACTTTTTTAATCTGTGTGCTGAGAAGACATGACACATTATGTTCTTTCTCCCCTTGTGCACTGTTTATTATCCGTGAATGGTTAGACCACAGTAGTTCAGCCATTTAGAAATAGACAGAAAATACCTGGTCTTCAGGCATGCAGAGCAGAGGGTGGTAGAGACAGCAATGAACACTGCTTGATGTCATGTTAACCATTGACTACGGTACTGCTGTGAGGCTGCTAACTAGTTCACTAATTATGGATGGGAAGATTCACTCTATCCAACAATGGCTAGGAAACATTTTTTTACTAAAAAAAAATATATCACAACGTCAAAACAAAACACAATAATATTTATCTATATGTCTGTTACTTCTGTAGTTTTATATTAGGATATTTTTTTTATGTCACCCTTCAATTAAACAAAAGCCCCTATTACACGGGGCGATGTAGAGCGCAAGCGAGCACCAACCTGTCATCAGGTCAGGGTTTGCTTGCTCCTCGTTCCCCTGCCCACCATGTCGACAACGAGTGAGGAGGAGTGGGAAGAAGCCGGAGCGATGGCAGCAGATCGTTAACAGGCTGATTGTTGCTATTTTAAGGCAGTTGAAAGACAACGATTAGCCGACATCGTGCATGACAGCTGATCGTTGTTTTCTATGACACAAAACGAACTGTTGGTATCGGCCGAATATGGCCGATAATTGCTTAATGTATTAGAGCCCTAAGGCTACATTAACAAGTTCTGTAAAGTTGTCCGTTATCACAGATCTGTGATCATGGACACTTTTATAGCTTATTGCTTTCTATTGGGCTATTCACGAGGCCCGTTTTTTTACAGATCCGCAATCTGTTCAGTAAACAAATAGGACGTCATAACTCGGATGAGATCATAGCACGGATTTCCCCATAAAAGAGATCTGTGTTTTTGACAGATTGCACTGATCTGACATCTGTGTACATCTGTGAAAAACACGGATGTGATGTAATCAGAGTAATTTAAAAAGCTTTTAACAGATCCATTAAAATATGGATTTAAAACGGATACAAAACGCATGCAAAACTGATGGTTTTTCACAGATTATGGAGGAAGCTAGCAGACTTCAGCCACGGATCTTGAAAATCACTGAACATGTAAATGCAGCCTAAAAGGCTATGTTCACACTGCATATGTTTCCAGCCGTAGTGCGAACCGCGAATATACGCACGTAGTTTTGAGGTTGATGCGTTCGCTTGAAAGTATACGATATACGCCCGCACAATGCACACTACGTATGAGCTTACGGCCGGATCGTATACGGCGGCATGAAAAATGAACAAGATCATTGTTTGAGGACGGAAATGTTGAAACTCACGGCCGTGGATTTACATGCGGTCCCGTACGAAGTACTTATTTCAGCCAAATTGAACTTGATTTTTCAATCCAAAAGGTTCTGTGTGGTTTACGGGGCTGGGCGAAGATTTCCAAGTAAATTACCTGTTTCAGATCGCTTCGAAACAAGCTAGGGAAGCATAACTCTACTACGGGTGTATGTTCGCGGTTCGTACGCATCTGGCCGCATGTCGATTTTTCCCACGCCCGTAGCCGCACATGTACGGCGGCGTACTAAATTCGTCCGGACTCATACGCAGTGTGATAATATGTTTCCATTAGAGATTAGATCTCTAGTTCCCATGACATACTCACACACTTTTTGTCTGGCATTTTTCTGGCAAAAACCCCCCAGAAATAACGCCAATATGGCATGTGGCGTATGGTGTTTTTTTCATGCATTTGCCTTTTTTATGGCATTTTTTCTAGCGTTTTTGACTTATCAGGCATATCATAAGCTTCCTTAGGCTTGACATCCAGCTAAGATCTGGCAACTGGCGTTTTTGCAACAACAAAAAAATCCATAGCGTTTTTATTAGTATTTTTTCGAGATTTTAAGGCAGTGTGAAGCCAGCCTAAAGGTCACAAAGAACAGACGATATTGTTAAACAATGGTTGGAAATAATGTTCATGAATATTATTTCCAGCCTATGTTGAACAACAACAGCCATTTTTAATGATATTTAGTACATCACGGAAACATAGCCCAAAGCGTACTGAGATGCAGTGTACAATTCTTCTTACAGACTTGTACATAGAAAGGTAACTGCTGGGAATGTACTTTGGGCTTTAAAAGGCTGACTCCCATGATTTTTTTTTAGCTTATTAGTAGTGATGAGCGAGTACTAAAATGCTCGGGTGCTTGTTACTCGAGACGAATATCTCGCGATAATCGAGTGCTCGTTTTGAGTAACAAACCCCAATGAAGTCAATGGCAAACTTAAGCATTTTTGCAGGGGACCCAAGTTCGTCAGAGGGAAGGTAGTGTGAAAACCTGTCAACCTCAGAAAATGATGGAAACACCACGGAAATGGACAGGAAACAGCAGGGGCAGCATGTATGGATGCCTCTGAGGATGTCTAATGGCACCATTATGCCTAATTCTGGGCAACAGCTGTGGGATACAATCTGTTGGTGGCTGCACCTATACACACTCTATGACACTGTGCAAGCAGTAGTGAACTTTGATATGCCTTGCGTAAGAAATACAGAAATCAGAAAATATAGTAGAGGGCCCACTAGTTTTTATGGGGCTGTGGGATACAATCTGTTGGTGGCTGCACCTATACACTGTGTGACACCCCCTTTACACTCTGCAAGCTGTAGAGAACTTAGATATGCCTTGTTAGACGCCAGACTCCACTATGGGTAAGCGATAGCTGTATCTCTGATAGATATTCTCAGGTTATGTTTGTCTGCGCTTTAGCAGCCCTAAGGCCATGTGGGTACACTACATGTGCGTATACTTATGATGTAACACGCTCACCCTAATTTGTTTATGTGATTATGTGACTTTAATACTGTGGTTTCTGCCTGTCCTTACTGGATCCTTTTTGCACTTTAATGTTATGAGATTTTTAATCATAGTAATAAAAATTATATTTTTAAAAGTTTAGCTTTGTATTGTATAATTATTTTCTTCTGTAAGAAATACAGAAATCAGAAAATATAGTAGAGGGCCCACTAGTTTTTAGGGGGCTGTGGGATACAATCTGTTGGTGGCTGCACCTATACACACTCTGTGACACCCCCTTCACACTCTGCAAGCAGTAGAGAACTTAGATATGCCTTGTGTAAGAAATACAGAAATCTGAAAATATAGTAGAGGGCCCAATAAAATAGTACTGAGCACTTCTTAGGGGTCTGTATGCGACACCTAATGTCCCCTTTTTGCCAGCAGCCGATCACCACAGTGTGCTGGTGAAATCGTGGTAGCTGCACTGCAAGTCCCAGCCAGCAAAAACGATTGGACGATGACAATGAAGAAGAAGACCGGAGGGATGGCGAGTATAAAGTGTATGTGGTATTGCCGGAGTTTTCCTTTACCTCATACTGTGTTTAGAGATACAAGAGAGGTCCTCATAGTCATTGTTACTCAATGATCGGCATATATGCCCATCCCTTCCGCGTCTCAGCAGGCTAACTTCTGAGGCATGGAATCACAGGAAGTGAGCATTAGGAAGCAAAAGGCTTCAGCTGTCTTTTGCTCCCTGGACAGCCCCTTTAAAGCTAGATATACACATAAATGTAAATGAAAAAGTAAATGTTCTGTGACCCAGTGGCCTCAGCCACTGGCTTATTGTTTATGTCGGCAAACTACTATACCGCAATAACAAAAGTTTAGCATAGAATGGGATACTGCCAGAGGTGTTAGCAGCGGCCTATTTCCACCTTTCCCCACCTCTTTATTGAAATTACTGGTATACTCAGCCAATGGCTGTGTCCATGTTTTACAGGCAGTCCTCCGGCTGAATTCACCTTGTCCAGGCAGCAGGATTTAAATGCTGATTGTTTGTGCTAATCCAAACTTTCAGCAGGTTCATTCATTTCTACTTTGCATGTTTGTTCGGACAACAGCTCACAACAGCTTTAGAATATGTAACAGCTACAAGTATGAAATAAAGAGGGAATATATTTTTTTAAATCATGAAATTTATATCTGATCATAAAATGATGTGACGAGTCTTCCTCTTAAACAGCTTATTGCATCTGAAGTTCTGCATAGACATCTTATCTCAGGAAGGCGGGAGAACCACATGTTGCCTACCTGTAGTCCCACGAGAAGATGATATTTTAATATGTTCCAGTCAAGTCTAATGACATTATTAAGTCAGACATTGCTGTTCTGTATTTAATAACAACAGGAACATTGTACATTTTTATTTTTTCACGTATATGGTTAAATGAATGTGAACGTCACTACAGGCCTCTGCTCCCCTTATATGTCTGACCGATATTGATAACAGATGGTACATTAATTTGACAAGTCACAGCATGTTGATTTGGGCTATAAGATTTCTCCAAGAAAACCTAATCAATAGTGATAGTTTCTCTAAACAATCTATCTCTTAAATTCCCAGATTCCCTTTTGGAAATCAGAAACATGTGCGTTATCCCTTTTAATTCATGTTATTGACTGTACGGAATGCCTCCCTTTTCGCATGGGGCATTGGCAGACAGAATAATAGAAATAGCTACTGTATTTGTATCGGCCAGTTAGATATAAAAGTATTTACAGTCTTGGTCCTGAGCCAAAAATACAAAAATGTAAAAATGTAGAAGTCTTTTTTTTTTTTTTTTTAAAGAACAGATACGTTTACACATTTCATCTGCAGAACAAAGGAGAAGCTAATAGGTTTCTTATTTTATATAAAAAAGTCTACGCTGTTAAAATGCCAGGTTTTTGTCATTTAAAAAAAAATCAGACCAAATAGAATGATATTACATTTATTTTTACCTTCAATGTTACCTATATACTGTACAATTCCTTAAAAAAAACTTAAATTATTTATACTAGTAAGGGTCCATTTACACAGAAAGATTATTTGACAGATTATCTGACAAAGATTTGAAGCCAAAGCCAGGAATGGATGTGAAAAAAGGAGAAATCTCTGGCTTTCCTTTAAGACCTGTTCTCTGTTTATAGTCTGTTCCTGGCTTTGGCTTCAAATCTTTGGGAGATAATCTGTTAGATAATCTTTCTGTGTAAATGGAACCTAAAATGATTGTATAAGTGTGGACATCCTCTTATAATTAGACATGCGGTTGTGTTCAGAATTAGCCACATCACATTTAGGCTATGCTCATACACCGCAAAATAATAATAATAAAAAAAAGGCTGTAATTTTGAGGTAAAAATATGAACATCGTATTAATATTAGGCTATGTTGACATACAGTAAAAGAAATATCCAAATTTGGTTGTAATTTTGTGTGAAAATAAAACAATATGTGAACAGGTAAATAAAACGGCCGTATTTTTCTAAGGTAGTAAATAAGGAGTATCTTTATTATTTAGACTGTTGTAATCAATTACGGCTGTTTTTCTATACGGTATGTGCACTTATCTAATCTCCTATTACCTTCAATAAAGGGCATTAATATACTGAAAATACTTATTTTACCTGTAAATTAGGGATGGTCCGAAACTGCCGAGGTTCGGGTTCGTATGAACCCAAACGCTCGGCATCAGATTCCCGCTGTCTGCCCGCTCCATGCAGCTGGTGGATACAGCGGGAGGACCGCCTGGAAAACTGGGATACAGCCTATGGCTATGGCTGTATCCCAGTTTTCCAAGCGGTCTGTCCACTGTATCCACCCTCTTCACGGAGAGGGCAGACAGCGGGAATCATTGCCGAGAGTTCGGGTTCGTACGAACCCAAACCGAACTCGGTTCGGACCATCCCTACTCTAAATCATGGCTGTATTTTTGTTTTATTTTGTAGTGTGTGAACATAGCCTTATACTCATGTTAATAGTGAAGCATTAAAGGGGGTTATCCAGCACTACAAAAAACATGGACACTTTCTTGCAGAGACAGCCCCACTCTTGTCTCCAGCTTGGGCCGGGTTTTGCTGCTTAGTTCCATTGAAGTGAATGGAGCTTAATTGCAAACCGCACCTGAACTGGAGACAAGAGTCGTGTTGTCTCTGAAAGAAAGTGGCCATGTTTTTGTAGCACTGGATAACCCCTTTAACAAAAGACAGTTAAAGGACAAGTCTGGCCAGACCTCTTTTTTTCCCCACAAGTGCCAGGGAGGGGGAAGATGAAAGGAATAACATGCTCTCACCTCCTTGACTCCAGCACTGGTGGCTGCACACTGCTGCTCCTGACTTTGGCTGCTTCCTAGTCTGAGTGGGCACCAAGGGTTTTGACATGCTCAGCCAGTCAGGGTCTCACCTCGGCTGCTGGCGGTCTCAGCAGACCTGATAGGAGTAGCGGTACCAGCACTGAAGTTGGGGAGGTGAGACCATGTTATTTCTTTTATCTTCCCCTTCTCTGGCACTTTTGAAAAAAAAGAGGTCTGCCTGGGCTTTTTTTTTTAACACTGGCACCACTATAATCTAGGGGTGGCGTGTATTAGGACAACCTTTCGGATAACCTGATAGAAACCCCCCCACACACACACACACACCTTGCTGCTTAGTGATATAAAGCACAATGTGAACTGTAACTAGTTAAAAAAAATACAAACTTTTCACAAGTGCTGGTATACAAATATTTCCAATAAGTGCTGGTGGCACATCACACAAACTACAGTTTTAAAAAATAAATACATTTGTTTATCAGCAAAATGCATGCTAAAAATATCATATCCAAGTGCTCAAAAATACACACACAATAGCTTATCCTGAAACTACTGTACCTGAAAGTGCAGATATGCTTGATTGTCAAACTCTGGCCCGTGGGCCAAATTTGGCCCGCAATTCCATTATTTTTGGCCCACCAGGCAATTCAGAGTTTGAATTACATCTGGCCCACTATCGCATTAGATTATTATATGGGTGGTCTGGACAGCCGCTCGGACTGCCCATATTATAATGTTGTAGGCCACAGCCAGTTTTTAGCCTGTGGTCTAGGAGTATGTGAGCGGCGTCCTGACGCCGGCAGTGCAGTGACATCACACACGTTCTGCACCGGGGCCGCAGAAAAGGGTGAGTCCAAGCTAATAGGACAACCTGTCACCCCTGGATGGCCCCCCCGAACCCACCCTACCCCTGGATATAGTAGCCCCCCATACTTAAAGCCACCCACTCATCTCATTTATCTCCAAGGAGGGACTGGCATCAGGAGAGGGACCAGAAGGATGGGGTAAGTATGGGGGGCTGTATCCAGGAGTAGGGTGGGTTCGAAGGGTTGTCCTCGGGTGACATGTTCCCTTTAGCAACTGTTCTAGGGGCTGGCTATTATATAAGAGTCTATTAGGGAGGATTGACCATTATATTAGAGACTATGGGGAGGGCTGGCTAATATATAAGAGACTATGGGGTAGGGTTGGCTACTATATGGGACACTTAGGGTGCTGGCTACTATTTGAGCACTTTTGGGAGGGCTGGCTAATATGTGGGGCAATTTTGTTTGGGTTGGCTACTACATGGGGCAATATTGGGGGGGGTTGGCTATTACAAGGATTGGGGTTCAATCATGTCATAGGAATTTATCATGTCATTTATCATAATGCACAGTGCTGGGAGATGCACACCACTAGCAGAGCCAGGAACACCGCACGCTGCTCTGACAGTGCCAGGACCGTTGCATGCGCTCTTCAATAATTATCCATGTTGGCCCGCGACTTTTGTAAATTTTTTTCATTTTGCCCCAGTGTCATTTTGACACCCCAGTTCTTGAAGGTCTTCAACCTTACTTCCTGGTTCTATGCCCATGTAGAGCTGTGAATAAGAGATGTGGGCTGCTAGTAACAGCAGTAAGGGTGGGTTCACAGTACGAAATCCATGCAGGTAAGTTCCGGGAGATTTCGTTGCTTGTACCTGCTCGCAGTAGCGCACATATCCACCTGTGCCATAGACTCAATTCTATGCACACGCAGATTACGCTTTCCCCTGAAAAAATTGACACGTCAATTGTGTGTCATATTGCAGCTCTGTTCCATTGAAGTAAAAACAGCGAGTTGTAATGCCATACACAACCAAAGAATAGATGTAGTGTTGTTTTTTGGGGTTATCCTGGCTTGAATAACGTGGCCGCTTGCTTACAGAAACAGCATCACTAATGCTACGTTTACACGGAACGATAATTCGCCCGATCGTATGATTAACAATGTCGGAGTAACGGGGTTTTTTTACATAACGATCAGCGTTTAGACGGTACGATATATCGTACAGAAATTCGTTTTGCGATCGCTTAAAGTCTATCTCACACATTGGTTAAATCGGCGAACGACTGTTCACACGGAACGATCTGCGTTTTTTTTTAGAACGATCAACGACTATTTGAGAAGTTGTTGAAAGATCAAAATGAACGATTTCTCGCTCGTCGTTTGATCGCTCGCTGCATTTATACGTACGATTATCGTTCAAATTCGATTGTTATCGTGTGAATTCGCACGATAATCGTTCCGTGTAAACACAGCATACGTCCTCAGTTTGGGTGTGGTTTTGCAGCTCCATTGACGTGCATGGAGCTAAATTGTAATACTACACACAACCTGGAGACAGGTGTGGCACTGTTTTTGGAAGAAAGTGGCTATGTTATTTCTAATCCTGGATAACCCCTTTAATAGCTAAACAGCAATGCTATAGTGATTGAGCAATGGTCTGCCCTCTATCTGTCCAGGTGGGAAAAGAATTAAGTCAGTCTTCCTTCCAGTGTTCCACATCTGAATGTGGTTTATGATTCTTTTGTTGTAAGCTGGGGAGAAAAGTCCTTGTCATTCCATGGGAAGAGGAAGTCTCCAAGCTGCAATATCCTATTCTGCTTTTACTGCAGGTCATGCCCTTATACACCATCTGTCTGTCAGACGCTTTCCCTGCATGGCATTAACCTCCACTCTTGAGCCTTAGTTGTGAGAGCAGAATATTGTCTATAAACACAGCTGTAGCTGTATCATGGTAATAATGACATTTTGCTGGCCGGATAACCCCTTGTCTGTTCACAAACTCACAATTGCATGACTTTATTATTCTGGCTTCCATGTGTGTATTCCATTGAGACTTTTATATCACCTATATTGGTGTATATAAATTATTATTATAAGCTACAACTTTTATTGTATTAATTTAATATTCCTTAGGCCATGTGGTGATGTGTGGCATTGAACAAGACCACTGTAAATGGCATCCCCAAAATGGTAGATCTTGTGGTGGGGATCCTGGCATACAGTTGTTAGTATACTGTATACCAAAAAAAAAGTCCAAGGTGACAAGGTTATGGCTTACCAATGCCCAACCAATGCCCACACCATAAAAAATAATAAATAAATAAATAAAAAGGTAAAATAAGGACGCAGTTAATAGAAGATTGGGGGGGCAGTGCACACACAGTATAGAATAACGGCTGTAATTAATTACAACCATCAAAATAATGCACATGCTCAATATTTCACACATTGTTTAACAGCATCCGTTGCATAGCAACGGACGCTGTTAAACAGCCGGCCGCCGGGGTGGACTCACCCCGTTCCTGCAGCCGATTCCTCTGTATCTGCTGCAGGAACGTTCTTTTTTCACAATTGATTTGCGAGCACCGTTGGGTGTGCCCGCAAATCAATTAGCCATTCACCTCAATGCAATGTATGGCCGCCACTGCACATTGTATTGTGTGAACAGCTGATGTCATTAGAATAACGATATGTGAACACAGCGGGCGGCATTGCATTGACTTCAATGCAATGCCGCCTCTGCAGTAAAGAACAGACGCTGAGGCCATTGCAATCAGCGTCCGTTCTTTACTAATAAAAGACGATGTGTGAACCTAGCCTACACATTCTTTTTTTTTCACTCAAACTTACGGTAAAGCTTAGCATGTCTAGTCCGATCCTATGGAAGAGCTACTGTAGCACAAACTGTTAAAGAATTTAACCCTTTGTCTCTGCCACCTATTTTGGCCTTAATGACCACACCATTTTTTGCTTTTTTGCTCTAGTTTATATTAGCATCATATTTGTGTAGATGGGATTTTTTTTATCACTTTTTTTTATAAAAAAAAATTCTGATAATGTGACAAAAAATCTGCAATCCTCTTTGTTGACATAATTTACCATGCGGCAATAATATTGTTATATTATTTTATATATCATATATATTTCTATTTTTAGAATGGAAAAGGTAGTGATTTACACTTTTATTGGGGGACAGGCTGTGTCATATTTTTTTTAAAACTTAATTTTTTACACTTTTTAAGTTCCCCTAGGGAACTATTACATGCAATCATTAGACTGCATATGTTGTTACATTGTATGCCATTGCATAGTATTGATCAGTATTATTGTCAATCTTCCAATAGAGGCTCTGAGGCAGACACTATTAGAAGCTCAACGATCGGAACGCATGGAGGTAAGTATAACTCCTTTGACAGTCAGGGAAAACTGCAGGGGGCCGTTATTAACTGTGAGGACCCTGCTGCTGATAACAGCCGGTCCTCTCTCTCTATGAAGCGAGTTCAGGTCCTGGTTGCTTTTCATCAAGCCCCTGCATATTATGGCGTGACGGCTCATCATGATACGCAAACTAACTGCTTTTCATGATGAGCCAGTACTGTATGTCTCTTTGCGGCAAGGGGTTAAAGGGATATCCCAATGTGATTAAAATGCAATTATTGCTGGGGTTGTATAGATTAAAAAAAGCAGATTCCAGTGCAGCTGCTTTTCAGCTCTTTCCAGTCCTGCCTGCTTCCAAGATGAGAGATCGGAACAGGACTTGCCCACACCCCGTCGCTGGCTCCATTGGTATCCCATCTTGGACATTGAATGGCTGAGCAGGCAAGTCCTGCTTCAATTTCTCGTCTTAGAAACAGGCAGAAAAGGCAGATGTCAGAAGATCTGAAGGAGTCAAACAGGAGTTGTAGCGGGACCTGCAGGGGGACGCTTGAACACTCCTTTAATGTTGCTGATGATAAAAAGGTGTTAAAACAAACAGAGCATTACAGCTTACCATGTCGCCTAGCTTTAATATTTTGGCTAATTTGCTTCATTTAGTGAAAAATGCGCAAAAAAACAATGACATATCTGTCAGAACCATACAATCGTTTTCATAAAGTAAGAAATCATTGCTTATTCATGTTTAAGGCGCTATGTAAGGAGGTCTTTTGCCCTACAGCAGGATTTATAGTTTAGGTTGGAAATAAAAACATTTTTTTTTATTTTAATAATTTTTACAAGTGACAATCTGGAATAAAACTGTGATTTAGAAGGCAACAAATCTCTAGTAAAGCAGTTCTGTCTGTATATGTGTGTACATCCAACACTTTCCTCAAGATATAGCAGGCACTTGTCTATGGACACTTGTAAATTAAAGACTGTATGCGTGCCAGGTGGTTCTGGGAAACTGCATAATCTAGTACGTTTGCACTTACTCTAAATTCCCAAACAAATAATTATTTAAGTTTTGTTATAAGTGCCAATAAATTAAAGCACATATAAAGAAAGTCATGAATGTATATCTTAAGACCACAATGATATAGATAAAATAGTCTTAACTGATTTAAAAAGCCTTAAAGAGTACCTGTCATGAAAAATAACGTTGACATGTCATCAGACATGTCAAAAGTTGTTGATACCATTGGGTCTCATTGCTGAGATCTACTAGGATCAGGAGACACAGCTGGGGAGAGGATGCGGCAGCAGCACAATCCACTCCGCAGTCGCCTGCTCTGATCGTCAAAATAGTCTCATAGACTTCCATCCACGGACAGAGCAGTACCGGAGATATAGCCAGGGAGTGAATGAGCTGGCTGCCATGGTCTCTCTTCAGCTTTATCTCCTGATCAATATCTTTTCACATGTCTAATGACAGGTGCACTTAAATGTAAACTGAAGAATATTGCACCACAGACTTAAGACCCTATTACATGGCCAAAATAGGTTAATATCACACCATGTAGTCTATCATTCATCAGATGATCAGGCTGCTGTGACTTAAGAATTATCGGCAGCCGGTCTCACATCTCCTTGTGTAAAGAGGAATGTGCAGCCAATGGCTGTTACAGCAAAGACAATTATTTGTGCAGCCCTGGCCGCATGATCTGTGTAATAGCTTCAGTGAACAAGTGTTGATTAGCAAGATCGGGGCTTGTTAACTAAGCAGCTCAGGCTGCCTCAAACTTGCCTCCTTCTCCTGATATGCAGCTCTTTTTCTCCTATTGTTGACAGCTTCTTGTCTAGGTTACCGACCTCCACTCTGCTTTAAAAGCAGTGGTCTGGCTGATGTGTGTGTGTGTGTGTGTGTGTGTGTATATATATATATATATATATAATTTTTTTTTTTTTTTTTTTTTTTTTACTGTAGCTAAATATGTAGGCTGTTTCCATGTTTTTCAGGACTTCCTAGGGTTGCATCCAACTTCTTCATCCACCAGTAATCAATATACTGTATATATCAGCCATACCTCTGCTTTTAAAGCAGCGTGGTGGTTGCTAACCTAGACAACGAACATTTAACAATGGGAGGAAAAGAGCACCACATCGGGAGGAGACACGTTTGCTTAATTATATTTGCAAAAATATTTAAAATGATAAGCTCTACAAATTTATCTATATTAGTTAAAATGGGAATACCCCTTTATGTGTATATTCACGCTGTATATTTTTACATATATTTCAATCTGTATCTTAGGTAAAAATGTGTATGAAAGTTAGGTAATATGCATCCCAATATGTTCAATGGGAATGCACTGAACACATCTCTCATTCTGCACAGAAAATGTGTCAGGTACCCAGGGCATAGATTATCCCCATTGACTGATGCTAATTCTTAACAAACACTTCCATAAAACCAATGGCAGCAGAAATAACCTAATGTGTCCACCTAGATAATCGAGCACTAGTTATTATACTGAAGCATACAGTAGTGTAATCATCTGGGTCAATATAGTTACTGTGAGGTCTCTGGCAGCCCCAAATACTGCACCTGTGTATGTACTCTCTTCTCTGTTTATGTAGCTGGATCTCTGTAGAGAATACTCTGCTTTCTGCTGGGTGCCATAATGATATCACTTTCGGCTCTTCTAGGTTCAGCCATTGCTATAAAGTAAGAGCTGTGTTTATATGAAGAAGCAATGATGTAAGCAGCACATGGGGAGATGAACTAGAGAGCACGGTGCATATGGGACCCAGACTAAAGAAGGGCCCTGAACCGAATCTGCACAAAAATATTTTCTTCCTACCAGAACTCTAGAGGTTGCTAGCCCCTGACTAGCGTTTGACATTCAAAAATTTGAAATTTGCTCATGACTTGATCTTCCCCAGCTGTATGTCATTTATAGGGAAAAGCAGCAGGTCAAGAGTGGACTGCATAAAGAGTGTATTTGGGGGAACATTCCCTATAATGGGTGACTTTTAACAGACCAGAAGATGTGGTACTTCTGCTCATGACACAGCATTAAATACACTCTAGAAGACATTAGTTGAAGATACTGTATAAGTAAAGATGCACATACAAAAATTTAGCTAATGAGGTTACCGGATGCATACTTGAGTCTAAAGACCATAAAGAGACTGGAGAAAACACACAGACCATGCTTAATCTAAGAAATGAATGTGATGTCAAACCTGATGGTAAATTAGGTCATATTGTGACACTCAGTTATGCGCCACACAAAATGTATGGAGCCTACAGCAATAAGCAAATAAAAAATAAATACAGTTATTTGAATTGCACCCTCTCTTCCCCCATATAGTATATATGTCCCTTCTGTGCCCTTATGTAGTTTATAGGCCCCTATGTGTCCTAATTAGAGATGAACGCAACTCTAGCAGTCCGATCATTCAACATTTGAATACCGTTTGCAAAAGAAGTTGGATGCATTCCTAGGGAGTCCTGGAAAACATGGATACAGACATAAGCTTCAGCCAGTGGTATTCAAATGCCGAACGATCAAACTCGAGAGTACTCGAGTTACACTCCTCTTTAATCCCAATGAACAAGAAAAAAAAAACTCATTGCTTCCAAGTAGTTTTCCCCTATCACATGCTCTGCTCTCATATCTTTCAGCACTGCCAATGTGGTACAGAGATGCTGCTTGTACTGGAAGTCCCGGCAACCTCTATCATGCCCCTGTGCCACCGAACCAGCTGCTCAGGCTATATATCTGCCCCTGTATACTACCATTGCTGTAGATACTCAATTCTTGTTAACTTGTGCTACTTTAGACACAACAGTCACTCTGGTAAGCGAGAGAGCAGCATTTTTTAGCCATTGATGACTTGTGTAGGACTACCTTAGATTCCCTTTAGTCTCTATATCACATGCAGCTGAGCTAAAAAGAAGCCAAGCATCAATTATTAAAGGAGTATTATCATGAAGGCATTTATTGGCATATCAACTGTACATATCTTAAATGGCCAGTAGATGCAGGTCCTAGCTCTGGGACTCTCTGGGACCTACTGTATCTCATAAGCTAGGAGCTTGAATGTGGTTGACTAAGGTGGTCAGGAAACAAAAAACGGCTTATGTCACAAATTGCACAAAACAGCAGCCAAGGCTGATTTTGGCTTCCTGACCACCTACAGCAGCCATAAATAAGCTAGAGGGGGCAAGAAGCCCTAGATCTTAAGAGTAGTGCAAGTCCTAGAGGTGGGGGTCTGCATCTGTTAATATTAAAAGCATACCCTGTGGATACTGGATGTCATTAAAGGGGTTATCCAGCGCTACAAAAACATAGCCACTTTTCCCCTACTGTTGTCTCCAGTTTGGGTGGGGTTTCTAAACTCAGTTCCATTGAAGTAAATGGAGCTTAATTGCAAACCACACCTGAACTGGAGACAACAGTAGGGGTAAAAGGGGCCATGTTTTTGTAGCGCTGGATAACCCCTTTATTGTCTAAATCGGAATACTTCATAAAGTTCTGAATAAAAAAAACAGGTAAGGAGCACCGACAAGTACTAACTTTCATGTCAAATGAAAAAATGATTTAATTGGTTTGAAAAGTTTGGACGCTTTTATTGTACCTTATTACTTTTTCTGATTCAGAAAAGCTACACTTGAATGGGAAAATGTTAACCCTATTGACAAGTGATCCAATACTTCCTTGCCATCTGGGACACTCACTGAGAAAGGGAGATATAAAAAAAAAATAGATATTATCCAGTATCTCATGGTCAGCAATTTTTTCTCATGGCCAGCAATTTCATTAGGGTAAAACTCTGTAACCCTGCATTGACCCACATATATTTATGAAAAGTAAATTATGATTATTAGTTTTGTTGGCCATTATGGTAAATGCTATAAAGTGTAAATAAAGCAGATTTCCACTGGTGAGGACAAAGGTAAAATTTATCTGAATCTTAGGCTAGCCATTGACCCATAGACCTAACATAAGCTGTGTAACAGCATATCATATGTTGGGAGGGGATATTGTTCAATTAAGTTACTTACATAAATGTTGAAATGCATATAAAGTAGGGAATGCTTTGAAAACAAGATAAACAGATGTGCAATTCAATAAACAGTATGTTTAAGGTACATTATAATGATAAAACAATGGAATTTACACTTGTATCAGAACATATTTTGAAATGTCTGCACAATATAGTATCAGGAAGGCATTGCCCTCTGTGTCATATTAAAGTGTTGACATTCCAGCATGCTAAATAAATTACAGCTGTCCTGTACACACGTCTCCTGCAGAGAATCTGCTTGTGTGACTATTTCTATCCCTAATGCTGCCTTTACACAGAACTATTATCGTTCGAATTTTCGCAATTACGATCGCATTTGAGCGATAATCTTACCATGTAAACACAGCAAACGATCAAGCAACAAGCGAGAAATCGTTCATTTTGATCATTCATCTTTGTTATTAAATCGTCGTTGGTCGTTCACTGAAAATTCGCAGATCGTTAGTCTTTCACCGATTCACCCTATGTGTAAGTGATCTTTAAACGATCGCAATAACTATTTTTTCAAACGATATATCGTTCCGTCTAAACGCTGATCGTTATAAAAAACACATTGTTATTTCAAAATTGTTAATCGTTCGATTGGCCAATTATCGCTCCGTGTCAATGCAGCATAAAGTGAATTTATTACATCATTTGCAGGGCCAGGCATGATGCCTAGTAAAGCCAAAGATTGGTTTCAGTCTCTGGACATGTTTGAGAAAGTTGTCACTGATCCACAATGAGAACCAGCTTAGTAAAATAAAGACTTCACATATTTGTGTATAATTATTTCCGTCTACACTTCACTCATGCTACAGCTCGCATTTCAGAAAAAAAACAAACTAACAAAAAAAAACTATAAAATTGGCTCCATTTGTGACCTTCATAAATATAAGATGGTCTTTAGTGCCACATAAGAAAAAAAATTAATTGTTTTCATATGACATGTTTACATACTACTCTAAACTGCAGATCCACAGCTATACTGGCAGTCATGGATTTCAGAGGGTATTACTTTCCTGCAGCAATTGTCCTTGCAACAGTAGTTTTGTCACAGCTCCTCCCAAGTCTCTGGTCTATACTAGGTCACTGCTGTCAGCAGATTAGAATATGTCTACTTTACCTATTGCTTGTGTGTCTTTGGTGTGCTGTATGCTTCTGGTAGATGGAGCCCTGTCTGTTTCCTGCCAAAGGTTAAGTAAACTAATAGAAAACAATGGCAGTAAGGTATTTAAAGTGTCACATTAAGCTATAAAAAGTGTTAAATGTTCCAAGGTGGAATGTTTGTGAGCAGCAGTGTAATAAGCAGAGTGTTTCATCTACACATTCAAAGTTGTGACAGCTTCACTACACACTGTTTAACTGTAGATGCAAAATATGTAACGGGATATAGCTTTGGCACTGTGGCATCCTGGCACACAGTGTGTTTATATACCCAGCACATGTCTATGGCTGCTGTATGTGTAGCAACTTCTCAAGTAGCTCATAAGCTACGTTTGTCACCTAAGATTTATTTTGGACACGTGTTGGTTTCCTTCTAAATAAGTCTCTCTCTCTTTGGCTCCTTTTTTTCTGTAGCAGATTTTATTAATTCCTGGTGATAAATGAGGCATCAGGCCGCAGATTGTAGACTCTATGGACGGGTGGAGGTTGCCAGTTGGCCTTTTGGACTGTTTTTTATTAGTGTTTATAAAGACGCGCAGTTGTGTTGGGCTATTCCAGCTTGCCAAAAGCTACAGGGAAATATTTTAGGATGAACGAGACATTCTTAAAGATCTTATTGCTTGTGTCCACCTCTTGCTGAATGTGTTGCCCCGCTGCAAAGGTCACTGTGGAACACTGTTTGTGCTGAGGAATCGGATGCCAAACCCAGTGACCTGAAAGGGGGGAGCAGCTTAATACTCCACATATGTCTGTGACCATAAATGCAGAATGATTATTTGTTTCATTTGATCACAAACCATAGAATAAATAATATGACACAGCAATCAAGTCATCATGGAGGCCATGAACAGCTGATTTGAAAATTGTAACCCTACATAAAAATTTTACAGGAAAAACATGTACAAAATGCATTTTGCACCTTCTCATATGCAGAGTTTTCTGTATTTAACCCCTTCATGACCGAGGGCATTGATGTCCGGGTCAAATTAATGCAATGTTCCTCCCCGCCTTCTAAAAGCCATAACACTTTTATTTTTCCACCTACAGGACTGGTTAGGGTGTCATTTTTGCGCCATGATCTCTAGTTTTTATTAGTATCATTTTGGTGTAAGAGAAAAAATTTGATCGCTTTTTATTATTTAATTTTTTGTGATAGATAATTAAAAAAAAAAAAAATCAGCAATCCAGGTTGTTCACCATGCAGGAACAATAATGTTATATTTTATGTAGATTTACTTATTTATTTACAAATTTTTATAATGGGCAAGGAGGTATCTTATGCTTTAATGGGGGAATCATAAGGGTTTTTAAATATATTTAAAAACTTTTTAATTACACTTTTTTTTACACTTTTATTTCACAGTTAAACATGCAATCATTAGTTTGTGTATACTGGTCTATGCTATGCCATAGCATACTATAGATCAGTGTTAGCGGCGATCTGTACATAGAGTCTGCCTGAGAGCCCATCCAACAGGACAGAGGTAAGTGTCTTACCCTCGCCCATCGGTACAAGTGATCAGGAATCCCGCAGCGTGACTGCAGGGGTTCCGATTAGTCAGTGACATGTGCTAAATCTCAACCTTAACCTCAAATGCTGTGATCGCTATAAATTGCGGCGTTTAAGGGATTATTGACAGGCAGCTGCCTGTCATTATCCTTTGCTCTAGACACACTGATTTGTGTGGGGCCGCTTATTGTGTGAAAGCTTATTATTAGGCTTAGTAGTTGTAGCAAAATGTCAAGATTTATAGATAATTTTAAAACATAGATAGTAGAAAATTGGAAAAAAAAACCTTATTAATATGTTTAATATAAAAACTTGATTTAAAAATAGGTCATTTTCTCAGATTTATTCCCTTTAACCATTCAGTAAAAGGCCTTATTTGATTCCTTTATTTAAAAAAAACAAAAAAAAAACTCCTTGATGAACATTATATACCTGGCCACGAAGAAAAAGGGAAAAAAAGGGGGGGGGGCATGATCGAAAAAGGGGGAACATGATGAAAACTTCTAACTATGTCAAGGGACTAAACAAAGTTCAAGAGGGAGGTGTTTTTAATAAAAAAAAAAAAAAAAAAAAAAGAACAAGGGGACAAAATCAAAGGTTAGTTGGGGGAAAGGTCAGAAACAAGACAGGAAAATATTACTTTACTGAAAGAGTAGTAGATTGGAACAAACAATCAGCAGATGTGGTTGGTAAATGTACAATATCTGAATGTAAACATATCTGGGATAAATATATATCTATCCTAAGATAATAGGAAAGGAAATACTAAAAGGGCAGACTGGATGGAACAAGAGGAATTCTTCTGCTGACAATCTTCTGTGTTTTTATGGTATCTCATAAAAATTATCTTTTCTTTTAATTTTTTTTTTTTTTTTTTTAATAAAAGGACAATGTATTGCCGAGATGTACCCACCACTAAGGAATGAAAAGTGTGTGTGTGTGTGTGTGAAGGAGGGGGGGGGGGGGGGGGAGGGGAACAATAGCAGATAACTTCAGTTTCCGCAAAGCTTGGCCACCCACCACTCAATATTATAAAAGCCAGTAAACCATTATCCTTCCTCTATTTTTTTCTATTCTTCTGTGCAGTTTTATACACTGCTCAAAAACAAAATAAAGGGAACACTTAAACAACACAATGTAACTCCAATGAAATCAAACTGTCTACTTAGGAAGCAACACTGATTGACAATCAATCTCATATGCTGTTGTTCAAATGGAATAGACAACAGAGGAAATGATTGGCGATTAGCAAGACACACTCAATAAAGGAGTGGTTCTGCAGGTGGGGACCACAGACCACTTTTCAGTACCTATGCTTTCTGCCTGATATTTTGGTCACTTTTGAATGTTGGTGGAGCTTTCACACTCATGGTAGCATGATACAGCTCCTCCAGGATGGCACATCAATGCAAGAACGTTTGCTGTGTCTGTCAGCGTAGTGTCCAGAGGCTGGAGGCTCTATCAGGAGACAGGCCACTACACCAGAAGACGTGGAGGAACCCGTAGGAGGGCAACAACCCAGCAGCAGGATCATTACCTCCACCGTTATTCAAGGAGAAACAGGAGGAGCACTGACAGAGCCCTGCAGAATGACCTCCAGCAGGCCACAAATGTGCATGTACACAATAAGATCAAATTGCATTACACCACAAAAAGGGGGGACACAAAGTATGGTAATAATAGGGATTTCAATATCCTAATGAGTATACAATAAAGTGCAATGTGCATATAAACCTGTAAACATATGGTACTGAATAGTCATATAATACAATACTGTGGCTGAATTGCCCTTCACAGAAAATATATCAGCTTCAGACCATTACCATACACAGGAATCCCATACCTTCATGTAACACATCACCTGCACCTCACCCTCCAACGCGTTTTGTAGACCTTTCTTAAGAAGTGGAGACATATGCAGGACTGGGCATGCTTATATATCTAGTGCTGCAGGGATTGGCAAATAACATACCATGATTATAATTATCAAGCGCTCCGACGCCATGCCGCCTCCTTCCTCCTTCTGGCATCTCCAGAATCCTACCCCACCACTCCCCTCCCCCACCACGTGGTGGGGTAGGATTCTGAAGATGCCGTGGAGAGTGATCTGCTGCCTGCAACATCCTTCAGTATGACCGGTTTGGCAGTGGGTCAGTAATGATGTAGGATGGCATTTCTTTGGAGGGCCGCACAGTCCTCTATGAGCTCTCCAGAGGTAGCCTGACTGCCATTAGGTACCAAAATGAGATCCTCAGACCCCTTGTGAGACCATATGCTGGTGCGGTTGGCCCTGGGTTCCTCCTAATGGAGGCCAATGCTAGACCTCATGTGGCTGGAGTGTGTCAGCAGTTCCTGCAAGATGAAGACATTGAAGCTTTGGACTAGCCCACCCATTCCCCAGACCTGAATCCAATTGGGCACAACTGGAACATCATGCCTCGCTCCATCCATCAATGTTACGTTACACCACAGACTGTCCAGGAGTTGGCGGATGCTTTAGTCCAGGTCTGGGAGGAGATCCCTCAGGAGACCATCCGCCGCCTCATCAGGAGCTTGCCCAGGTGTTGTAGGGAGGTCATACAGGCACGTGGAGGCCAACACAATACTGAGCCTCATTTTGACTTGTTTTAAGGTCATTAAATCAAAGTTGGATAAGCCTGTAGTGTGGTTTTTCCACTTCTACAATGTGTTATTTGGGTTTTCCCTTTCATTTTTTGAGCAGTGTATATACATTTAAATTTTTTTTTTTTTTTTTTTTAAATAGTTGTGATACAAAAAGTGGATGATTCATGCCTTAACACATATCTCACTGTGATGCTCTGTAGGTCCACTGACATAGTACCTTCTTTTGCATTGCACTGTGGGCTCATCTAAACGGTAATCTTACCGTGTGTGTACTGCAATCCTTATATTAATGGCAGGATACTACTATATGTCTTATCAGCCTTATCAGTACCATGGACAGTGGCATAAAGAAAGATCAATACATTTGGCTGCTCTGATGAGGATAAATTTCGCCTTGCATCCAGCACTCTTTTGTGTGCACACCATTTCCATGAACATAGTATGCTTTCATTGTATGTTACTTGCACTTATACAAAAATGTTTTGTGACTTTAAAATAGAATTTACTGCTTTCTTAATGAAACTTAGCATGTCAGGCCATAGGAGTTTTACCTGCAGCTGTAATTCATTACAGAAGCCCGACAGAGGTTGTGCATACTGAAAATAGTTACAAATAATCTACATTATATGTTGTTATAGGTAAGAGACGCATTTACAAGTAGACTTCAGAGATTAAATTTTTTAGGATCTTTGTTGTGGTATTTAACGTTCTTCATGTAAATTCCCCTGGAGTATACAGACATTGAGTACTAATAAATGTAACATTGCATTTGTGCATTAATGTGATGATTTATGGCCATCTGAAATGGTGATGTTTTGCTTACTTAGTACAGACATGGCTTCATTTTGTGACACCCCTCCTGCATATAACTATCAGTAACATCAGTTGCTTTAGGCTCAATATTTCTTGGCATGTAGACTTGGAGAAGCAGCTATTTGTTTATTTGGCTTGTGAAGATCAAAGAAAGGTATGATGGAGCCTTTAGCTTTCCATAACTCATATTATTACCACATGAAAACATCAGTCCACACTCCATAAACTTGGTTTACATAAGAGGGTTTACCCTTTACCTCCTGTCTATTAGTCAGAATTTTTAGTGTAAACGACCATTTAGATTCCTTTTTCACGTTGTATTTTATTTGGTTTCGGTCAATATGCTATGCAAAGTAAGGTCATCCTTCCAGCTCTGAGCCAGAATGATGATCAGTTGGCCAGACCTTCAATCGCCTCCTCCTCAGCAGACGTGCTCTGTTTACCAATAACAAACTCCTCCAGATGTGTGGCTGAGCAGTGACTGGACCTTGTATCACCCTCATAATTAATGGTCGGAAACCAGGTCTCAGCCTTTACTGTAACATAAGCTGCTGGGTGCATTTTTTAGCGCTTCGACTAGAACATGCGTACTGTTCAGTAGACAAGTGCTTTTTGGTTTGAAACGTGACCCTTGCTCTCTTTAAAATGGATGAAAATATATTTGCTGGGTTCACTATGTGGTTATTTCTCAGCATGCTGCTTCATGTCTCCAGCTTCATGAACATAACTCAACAGGTCACCACTGTTAGCTGCAGACAATGAGCTTGATTCATATATATATACATATATATATATATATATATATATATATATATACATACAGTATATATTTCACCATTAGAAATTAATATAATCAGCTAGTGGTTTCTGTATGACGGATGCCAGCAGAGGAGACACATTGTTTGTGTCTCACACTAGAAAGAAGTACAACTTCCCCTCTTGATCCTTTTCATGAGATATTGGTGTCTATTAGAACATATTCCGGATGGTGGGTGAAACATACTTGATTGCCACTAATACTTTTTTCTTCCCAAGCCAGTACATTGGCCCCAGCCACCATCTTGGGACGATCACGTCATCTTTAGGAGGCCAGCTGGACCACTCCAGACCTCCCTCATGCCGCATCATCAGCTGCTCAGCTGCAATAGGCTGAGCATAATTATGCTCAGCCAATCGCGGCTGAGCAGCTGATGACGCGCTGGAGGGCGGCCGGCATGAGGGAGGGCTGGAGCGGGTCGGCCGCCCTCCTGAAGATGACGTGATCATCCAAAGATGACGGCCAGGGTCGACAGTGATACCGTAAGTATACAGCATCACACTTACGGGTCTAGCGTGTGGGGGGGGGGGAGAAACATGGGGAAGGGGGCCATTCACTAAAATAACTTATTTAGTGAAATAATGCTTCACACCACACTACCCCTTTAATATTCAAACACTCTCTGAATCTTCCACCGTTTGTCTCTCAATGACACAGATGCAGCCGATACCTTTTACAATTCCACAATTACTTCAGATCTTGACTCTATAGCCCTTCTCACACACAACAGAACACAATGCGTCAAGAGACAGCCCTGTCACACCAACCTAACTGAACAACTAAAGAAAGTGTCCAGGGCTGCTGAATGGTGCTGGAAGAAGGCATACTCCAAGGAAGAAATACATACAAGCAAGCACCTCATAATTTTAAATCTGCCCTCACATCTGCTAAACACCTTTGATTAACACCCTCAACTTCCCTCTGTATTGTATATTTTGCCTGCACTGGAAACTGAAAGCACTGATATGTATATACCTGTGCTTTCAGTTTGCAGATCAGCAGTGTATACTTACGATCCGTTCTGCTTGTGATCCAGTCCTGTGATTGACGGCTGTATCTACAAGCCCTAAAGATACAGCCGGCAGCTGAAGACAGTCAGGAGAGTATCTGGATCACAAGCAGTGCAGATAGTAAAGTATACACTGCTGATCTGGAAACTGACAACACATGTACAGTATATACATATCTGTTCTGTCAGTTTCCTTTTATTGTTATAGACCTTACATCCCCTGTTTACACAGGAAAATGTGTGACTGATGGCAATAAATTTTAAAGCCTGCTCAAAAGACCTGATTAGCTGAGGATTGGGCATCTTCCCGCTCCTCCAGTGTCAGTTTTACACTGACCAATTATCAGCCACAGGAGTGCTTCTAGCAATGCTCCTGTCTGATAATTGGCCCATGCATAAGGCCCTTAACCAATCTCTTCAATCTATCACTAACTACTGGCATCTTTCTCTCTCCATATATACATGCACCATTACAACCATGCTTAAAAAGCCTTCCATCAACCCAGCCTCCTTGTCCAGCTACAGGCCCATATCACTTCTTCCGTTTGCCTTGAAACACCTTGAACAACAAGTTTTACCTTGAACTGTCCTACTTTTCAACCACCACTCCACAGAAACTGCTCTCACCAAAGTGGCCAATGACCCGCTAACTGCCAAAACCTCACACTAATACTCTGTGCTCCTTCTCCTCTACCTATCCTTTGCCACAGTTGACCATTCCCTCCTCCTACAAACTCTTTCATTCTTTGGTGTCATGAGCATGGCCCTCTTACCGATCTATTTTTAACTCTCCAACTGCACTTTTGGTGTGTCCCACCCTCACACCACATCCTCATCTGCTGCTTTCTAACATTGACAAAACAGAAGTAATCATTCCCCCATCTTGCTCCACCCCACCGTCTAAGGGCCCTTTTACACAGAAAGATTATCTGACAGATTATCTGCCAAAGATTTTCAGCCAAAGCCAGGACTGGATTTGAAAAGAGGAGAAATCTCAGGCTTTCCTTTATGACCTGGTCTCTGTTTATAGTCTGTTCCTGGTTTTGGCTTCAAATCTTTGGCAGATAATCTGTCAGATAATCTTTCTGTGTAAAAGGGCCCTAATCTGTTAATCACAATCAACGGCTGCAGTTTACCCCCATACCCCAAGTCTGCTGCCTTGGGTTAACCTTTGATTCTAACCTAGTCTTTTGAACCGCACATTCAGACCCTGACCACCTCCTGCCACCTTCACCTAAAAAACATTTCCTTAATCTGCTCTTTTCTCAACCCTGACTAAACAAACCTGCTGGTCCATGCTCTCATTATCTCCCGCTTGAACTACTGCAAAATCTTCCTTTCTGGCCTTCCGTCTAATACCCTTGCTCCCTTCCCTTGCTTTATCAGTAGGATTCTCCAGTGACCCCTCTTGTTCGTACCTCACACAACCACCTCCAAGACTTTGTTTGAGCTTCCCCCATACTCTGGAACACAGACAGCTCTTACCCACTATTAAGACCTTCAAAAACAATCTGAAAACCCTCCTTTTCAAATTAGGCTACAACAACTCTGCAGAACACTTTGACTAGCTGCCCCCTTACCTTGTAGATTGTAAGCCCACGCAGGCAGGGTCCTTACTCCCTATGTACCAGTCTGCCATTTACCTTATTTATGCAATGTGTTTCTGATTTTGTAATGTTCCTGTTTGTTAACCCTTATTGCTTGTATCACACTCTGAAATCAAGGGGGCTTAAAAAAAAAAATAACTGGCCAACCAGTTTTTTTCTTGCTAACAGGACATACAGTAAGTAAATAAGTTGTGGTAAGTACTGTTGGATTTGGTGATAGTTTGCCGTTTAGACTTTTACAGCTTTTTCTGTAACCCTTTGTTAGATTACTACATCTTGTAGTAGTTGTCCTGTGCAGCTTTTTGTTCCCTTTCACTAATACATCCTTTCAAGAAGATAATAAAATATCTCCTTACTTTTCTTCTGTTAGAGGTTAAATCAATTGTAAGCAGTAGTAAGAAAACTGAACAAGGCTATATACTGTGGGGTTAGCAAGCAGGCAGTGCTCTCACTGATTTAGCTTAAAACCCTGGGAGAGCCCTAGATAATTCTTTCTAAGAAACTCCCAGAATGGGAATGTTTTTGGAATTCAATCATTCTTGAATGCACATAAGTTTGGGCATTTTTGAGAACAAAAAACAAAGTTTTGGGCTGAAGGCCACTTCATTTGTCTGTATACACATTGGAGGGGGGGGGGTGCACATAAAACAAATTCTGGTGTCATTATGCATCCAACTTACAGTCTGCTTATTATTTTACATTCAGTATTTGTCATAGAAACAACAGCCAAGGGCTTCCTCCTGTGAAATGCTTGGAAGGATGATGGTGCTTTCTGCTTACTACTGCAAAACATGAGAGTATTGATTTTCTTAAAAATGTGGGTGAAATGGTTGAGATTCATTTTGTTAGCATGGCCCTTACTCCTTAGGTTTGACTTTATGGTTACCTCTGTATCTCTGTAATTTTAAAGTGCTTTGTAATATGTTGGCACTGTTGCCAGGAAGCAGATGGACAATTAGGACAGAGTGGAGGACTGCAAGTGGCAGTGCTGGAGCCATGGAAGTAAGTGAATGTTAATTTTTTTCACCCACCCACTTCCTGGGTGTTCTGAAAAATGTATTCCCGGATGGAGTTCTCCTTTAAAGGGCTGCACAAATGACCCAGCAATCATTTGTACTGCCCTTACTGCAGCCACGTAAAATACTCATTAAAGGAGAAGAAATTCCCCATCCACAGTATCCACAGGAGAACAGGGACCCCAAAATCCTGCTGAGGAACTTCCACAAAGTGTATGATTTAGGGTTCTTTCAAATAAGTGGTCCAGGGAGCAGAAGACCGTATACCAGCAGGGCCGTTTCTTGCGCCGGGCAGGCCGGGCGACGGCACGGGGTGGCACCAGCTAGGGGGCGCTGGTGGCTACCCCCCGGACCTCACCCAGTGTGGTTGAATAGCGTTCCACGCGCCCCCAACCCCCGGACCGTCACCAGGCCAGGCCGCCGCCGCTGACTGCGCTCATCTGCTGCCACCCGCAACCCGGCAGCATCCTCATTCCCCACTCCGAGCGTCAATCCCCTGCTAAGGCTGCCGCCCCCGCCACCCGCATCCCCCCTGAGCTTCTATCAAGATTCGCCCTGTAGTCAAAATTATCTAGAAACTGCCCTGTATATCAGAAGCAAAAACTGGAAACATTGTGCAGATATTGAACATTGTGTGTGGAAATGGTTTCATCCACAAACAATAAAGGGAAAATAAGTGCCATAACTAATGCCTAATGAAGAGCTTGTGGGGGTATAGCATGACATGGGCATTTAAAAATCGCTGAGTGGATCATTCATTATCATCATTAATTATCATTGCTCTCCAATATGGATTGGAAAATCTTCAGGGAACAATGATTCCTAGATGTAGGCATTCAAGCATTTCAGTCAGTAGTGTGGTCCTCATATTGCAACCTCAACCAGGAGTGGATTGAAAACACAGAAAGGCTCTGTTCACACAATGCTGAAATTGAGTGGATCACCGCCATATAATGGTAAAGAACTGCAATTATTTCAATACAACAGCCGTTGTTTTAAAATAACAGCAAATATTTGCCATTATATGGCGGCCATCCACTCAATTTCAGTATTGTATGAACAGATCCTTTCTGTGTTTTTAATCCACTCCTGGTTTTGGTTGCAATATGAGGACCACAATACTGACTGAAATATACTGTGTGAACCCAGCCTAGAGCTGTATGTGAGTCCTTGGCCAATTTTGTTATCTGCAGCCTTCTTAGACCTGGGTAAAGTGATACTGTCAAGTCCAGTCGCCGCTGGAAATTCCAGGGCAGTAATGCGGCCAGTGATTGACTAAGCGGACTGTCACTTCAGAGAATGGCTCAGAAGTTCCAGTGGTGGCTGTGGCTAGTGGGCAGAAGGAACAAGGACAACAGTTATCAGTTACACAGTTATCAGTTGCATCGCTACACATACAGTACACCTAGCGATGCACATCCGTCAGCCAATGATTTTTAGGCTGGAATAAACAACACTGTGTAATATGGCCCTTATGGTGCGTTTACACAGGCAGATTTATCTGACAGATTCTGGAAGCCAAAGCCAGGAATGGATTTGAAAAGAGGAGAAATCTCAGTCTTTCCTTTCTGACACGTTCCCTGTTTATAGTCTGTTCCTGGCTTTGGCTTCAAAAATCTGTCAAATAAATCTGTCTGTGTAAACGCACCATTATTCTCACTTTAATTTGACCAGTTAGCAGTGTCACCTAGGCGGGGCCTCACAGCAGTTGGACCCCATCTACCTGCTAGGGAGAGGGTCCACCTGCTGTGAAGCCACGCCTAAGTGACACTGTCCACCAATAAAATGAAGTGATTTTAGAACAGAAAGAAGACACAGGCAAGTTTTATACAGGTAAATATCAAATGTGCTGCATCTAAGCTTGTGGATAGTGAAGAGAACCGCACATAGAGTAAGGAGGGGGGGGGGGTTGACAATATCACTTTATAATCACAAATAATGCATCTGCACCGTATTTCACAGTGAAATACGCAGCGCATCCGTTTACTGTCACTTTAAAAAAGATTACATACTCGCAGCGGAATTGTCATCTGCAGGGGGTCCAGCATTTGGGTTCATCCCATTAGTTATCTGCTGTCCTGTGGATAGGGAATAACATGCAGTTGTAAGACAACCCCTTTAAGAAGAAAATAATGTGTGTCACTATGTGGTTTTAATTAGTTAAAAAAGGGATACATTCCATTTAAGAGGCCTATTCAAGTACTTTTACATCAAAACTCACATCAGGGCAACAACATCTTGTTTAATGGATACATTTAAACTAGTATTATCCCTAATTCTCCAAGACCCTGACCTAAACAACATAGACAGTATCATGTGTTGTGCCTTGAAGAATGTACAATATGGCTTAGTGATGATCTTCCACATCAAGCCTTTCACAATAAATACCTGTTAAGGCTTTATTACATTAACTAATGTGTTCAGCTACATTTACTGTTTCAACTTGAGAGAGTACAGGAACAAAGAGGTTGCAAATTGCCCCATGTCCTTAAAGCTGGTTCCAGACGATCATTAACTAGCTATTGGTTTGCTGGAATTTCTAAATGCTCTAACTTTTTGTTTCAGAGGGGTGTAATGAGCGCACGAGAGATGTAATGACCTCGGATGATGAATAGTACTAACGTTAATCAATCACACAAATCGCTTCTGTGAAAGTATAAAAGAAGCAGGAATCCACAAAGTGAATGTGTTAAAATTCAGTTTTTCACTACATTCACTATGTACCCTAAGGCTGAGTTCACACTACGTATATTTCAGTCAGTATTGTGGTCCTCATATTGCAACCAAAACAAGGAGTGGATTGAAAACACAGAAAAGCTCTGTTCACACAATGTTGAAATTGAGTGGATGGCCGCCATTTAATGTAAAATATTTGCTGTTATTTTAACCCCTTAGTGACCGCCGCACGTATTTTAATGGCGGTCACTAATGGGCTTAATTCCGATGTGTACGCCTTTTAACAGCGGACGAGGATTCTCCGCTCCGAGCAGTTTAACCCGTTAAATGCCGGTGTCAAAACATTACAGCGGCATCTAATGGGTCCCGGTCGGCGCCGTGGGTCACTTACATGATTGCGATGTCCCGCTGCGCCGTCTGGTCCTCCGATATCTCCATGGTGATTCCGGGGTCCTAATGGAGATGCCTCATGCTGACAGGGGTGGCCATGGCTATTGCATGTCAGCATGAGGCATGATACAATACACTGCAGTACATTAGGTACTGCATTGTATTGTATCAGAGATCAAAGTATTTTACATTAGTGTACAGTAATGTACACTAGTCTAAAAGTAAAAAAAGTGAAAAAAATGTGCACCAAACACAACAATGCTGTAAAAAAATAAATTAAAAAACAGTACCAGAATAGCAGTATTTTATCAATCCACTTTAGAAAATACGTCATAAAAGAGATCAAAAAGTCATATACATATAAAACTTGGTATCAATAGAAACTACAGGTCTTCCCACAAAAAATAAGCCCAAAACCAGCTCTATTGCACAAAAGATAAGAACGATATGGATCTTGCAATGTGGCAACAGTTTTTGTGGGTTTTTGCTAGGAAGATAGTTTCTATTGCCCCAAAGTGGTAATAGTTAAAAAAAAAACCTATACAAATGTGGTATCGCCATAACCGCAGTGACCCAGAGAATACATGTATTGTGTTATTAGTGACCGCCGTTACGGATTTTTACGGTGATCACTAATGGGCTCTATTCTGCTGCCATCAGCTCTTTATGGCGATGGTGCAGAATAGCGCAGCGGCGCCGGTAAGGCCCGCAGCCCCCTCCTCTCAGCTACCGGATTGGGGTTGGGGCAGAGTGTGGGCTCAGTCCCTGCCAGTCCCCTCACTGGCGATCGCTGTTATTACCAGTATAACGGCGGCCACCGGTAACGGACATTGCCAGCGCAGCTGAACGCTTTAATCTCTTCTCACCGTGAATCCACGGTGAGAGGAGATAAACACATGTCCCCCCCTGTCCCCACAGTGATGGATTCCTAAAACTGATCAAAGCTCCATTCTCTCCACCATCGCTGATCGCTTGTTCCAAATGGTGCCGGCACTTTTTTACCCCTGTCACCAAAGTCAAGTGCCCCGGATTACCTGTAACCACCCCAGATTACCTGTAACCTCCCCAGATTACCCGTAACCACCCCAGATTGCCCTTCACCTCCCCAGATTGCCTGTAACCACCCCAGATTGCCCATCACCACCCCAGATTGCTCGTCACCTCCCAGATTGCCTGTAACCCCCCCAGATAGCCCGTAACCATCCCAGACAGCCCATAACCATCCCAGACAGCCCGTAACCATCGCAGACATCCCATAACCATCGCAGAAGCCCATAACCATTGCAGACAGCCGGTAACCACCACAGATTGCCCGTAACCACCACAGATTGCCCGTAACCACCACAGATCGCCACAGTCTGCCCCAGATTGCCCGTAACCACCACAGATCGCCACAGTCTGCCCCAGATTGCCACAGATTGCCCGTCACCACCCCAGATAGCCAGTGAACACACCCAGATAGCCAGTAAACACCCCCAGATTGCCCGTAACCACCCCATACAGCCAGTAAACACCCCCAGATTACCTGTAACCACCCCAGATTGCCCGTAACCACCCCAGATTGCCCGTAACCACCCCAGATTGGCACAGACTGCTCGTAACCACACCAGATTGCCCATAACCACACCAGATTGCTTGTTGCAACCTTAGATAGCCAATAAACACCCCGAGATTGTCCATTACCACCCCAGATAGCCAGTAAACACCCACATATTGCCTGTAACTAAAATGACACTCCTTCTCTTCTGAGCCCTGCTGTGTGCCCATACAGTGGTTTATGCCCACATATTGGATACCATTGTACTCAGGAGAATCTCTGTTACAAATGTTGGGGTGTTTTTTCTCCCCTGTTCCTAGTGAAATTGAGAAATTTCAAACTAAACAAACATTTTATTGGAAAAATTCAATTTTTTTCATTTTTACGGTCTAGTTTTGAATACTTTCCTCCAATATCTGTGGGGTCAAAATGCTCACCACACCCCAAGATGAATTCTTTGAGGGGTGCACTTTTCTAAATGGGGTGACTTTTGGGGGGGTTCTATTCTGCAGACATTACAGGGGCACTGCAAACGCACCTGGTGCTCAGAAACTTCTTCAGAAAAATCATGCACTGCAAATGCTAATTGGCGCTCCCTTCCTTCTGAGGCCTGCTGTGTGCCCATACAGTGGTTTATGCCCACGTATGGGGTACCGTTCTACTCAAAAGAATCTGCGTTACATATATTGGGGTGAGTTTTCTCCCCTGTTCCTTGTGAAATTGAGAAACGTCAAACTAAACAAACATATTATTGGAAAAATTCAATTTTTTATTTTTACTGTCTTCTTTTGAATACTTTTTTCCAATACCTGTGGGGTCAAAATGGTCACCACACCCCAAGATGAATTCTTTGAGGGGTGTACTTTCCTAAATGGGGTGACTTTTTTTTTTTTATTCTGCTGACACTACAGGGGCACTGCAAACGCACCTGGCGCTCAAAAACTTCTTCAGAAAAATCTGCACTGAAAATGCTAATTGGCGCTCCTTCCGTTCTGAGCCCTGCTGTGTGCCCATACTGTGGTTTATGCCCAAGTATGGGGTACCGTTCTACTCAGGAGAATCTGTGTTACATATATTGGGGTGAGCTTTCTCCCCTGTTCCTTGTGAAATTGAGAAATTTCAAACTAAACAAACATATTATTGGAAAAAATCTTTTTTTTTTTTTCTTTTTTTTTTTCATTTTTACTGTCTTCTTTTGAATACTTTCCTCTAATACCTGTGGGGTCAAAATGGTCACCACACCCCAAGATGTATTCTTGGAGGGGTGTACTTTCCAAAATAGGATGACTTTTGGGGGGTTCTATTCTGCTGACACCACAGGGGCACTACAAACGCACGTGGTGCTCAGAAACTTCTTCAGCAAAATCTGAACTGGAAATGGTAATTGGCGCTCTTTCCCTTCTGAGCCCCGCTGTGTGCCCATACAGTGGTTTACGCCCACATATGGGGTACCGTTGTACTCAGGAGAATCTGCGTTACAAAATTTGGGGTGCATTTTCTCATGTTTTTTATAAAAATGAGATACTTTAATCTTAACAAATATATTATTGTAAAATTTCTATTTTCCATTTTTTTCTGGCCTAATTGTGAATACTTTCCTCCAGCCCCTGTAGGGTTAAAATGCTCATTATACCCCTAGATTAATTCTTTAAGGTGTCTTGTTTCCAAAATGAGGTCATTTATGGGGGTTTCCAGTATACAAGGGGCCTCCTAAATCAACTTAAAAAAAAGAACTGGTCCCTAAAAAAAATCAGTTTGGGAAATTTCATGAAAATTTGATAATTTGCTGATAAATTTCTAAGCCCCGTAACACCCAAAAAAAGTTAAATATGTTTACGAAATGAAGCCAGAATAAAGAGGACATATTGATAATGTCACTTACGAACTAATTTTCTTCATGTGACTTTCTTTTTTTAGAAGCAAAGAATTTCAAAATTCGTAAAGTGCAAATTTTTCATGATATTTTGATGTTTTTCACAAAAAACACACAAGACAGTGACCAAATTTTGCCACTAACATAAAGTACCACATGTTATGAAAAAAGAACCTCAGAATCGCTAGCATACGTTAAAGCATCACTGAGCTATAAGCGCATAAAGTGAGACAGGTCAGATTTTGAAAAATGAGCCTGGTCATTAAGGCTCAAATAGGCTTGGTCCCTAAGGGGTTAAAACAACGGCTATTGTATTGAAATAATTGCAGTTCTTTGCACCCCACTGCTATGTCAGACTTCCCACTCCATTATATATACAGGAGCGTGCCGGCTGCCCGTTAGTCAGCTCCTGTATAGAGATGTTCGGCCAGTATGGGATCCGGTTCGGAGTCTGATCGGATTCAGATTTTTGCAAATCCGCTCCAATTTTTTTTTTCTTGTTTTCTAAAATGGCAGCCGCCATTGTAGAAAGCAGGAATTGTTCTGTGCTGGAAAAGCGCTTTCCCATGATGCCCGGAACACATCCAATCAGCAGGGATCTTGCACTAGCCCACCCCCTGTGTGACGTCGGTATTGTTTTAAGAGGAGCGGTCACATGACTGCACAACACAGTGTGGAGAGAGAGAGAGAGAGAGAGGGAGAGAGGAAGCATACTGTTAGCGGTGCACAGAGCTCGTCATTGACAAAACGCTGCTGCTGTTGTGCGCTACAGACTACTGAGAAGATATTGTAGGAAAGGAAAGGAAAGATTAGGAAAGCAGAGAGGAGAAACATCTAGTGATTGAGAGAGAAATATAGAGAGGGTGAAAGATAGATAGTTTAGGCATAGGACAGCAAGGGGTGCACGGAACAAAAACGTGCTGTACAGATATACAAGTCCTATACTTCTGATAGTGTGTATATCACATCCGTCTTATCCTGAGAGACAAAAATTCCTGGTGCAGGTGTATAGCATAATATCTTTACAAAAATGCTATATAATATATATATAGACAATTTCTATACTTGGACCCTTCTGATAGTGTGTATATCACATCCGTCTTATCCTGAGAGACAAAAATACCTGGTGCAGGTGTATAGCACAAAAGTCTTTAAAAAAAGTGCTACATATATAGACAATTTCTATACTTGTCCTATATATTACAAGTCATATATATATATATATATATATATATATATATATATATATATACACACACACAAGTCCTATATATTACAGAAAATACTGTTCTCATCTACCAAGTGTAGAAATCAGAATTTGAATATAAAGTCATGGCACAGTGGCAGCAGGAAACTTCACAAAGGGTTTTAGGGAGAGGGCAGAGAGTCTGGCTCAAGGTGCAGAAGAGGAAGTAGAGCAGGAAGAGGGTCCAGTGGCAGGCCTGAGTTTCCTTTGTCACACCAGGGTCGTGTCCACACGTCTAATTCCACAGTCCTGGAGTGGCTGGCTCACACTTCGACATCCACAAGGATGAGTAGTGAGACAGTCAGCCAGGTATCTGTGGGTACCTTGGACATGACCCTGACTTGGCACAGGCACGCAGCAATTCCCCCACGTCCTCCATCTGATATCCTCAGCAACATCCCGCTAACTTTTGACCCGCCGCTTGCAAGGGAACTGTTGGCGTCTATGAGCAGCGAACTGCTCTTTGATGATGATGAGCACGTGGGGGAAGAGACAGGGAACAATTAAGTGCAGGGCATAGCTGTGTTAGAGGCGATATCAGAGCAGGCCCATGTTAGGCCTGGCAGGAGAGCAGTAGGCAGTAGACAAGAGAAGGCTGAGCAGGAGCCTGATGAGGATGATAGCATAATTCTTGAAAAGGATGATGCTACATCGGATGTTACATGGGATCCACGGCAGGATTTGGCTTATTCGACGGATTTGTCAACCGGGAATCCGTCCGCCAGCAGGCCCGTCACAACTAAAAAGCAAACAGGCAGCAGTAGTCAACTAACAAGTCGGAAGCGTAGCTGGGACAAGCAGATGACCACTGGGGAAACCTCCTCCACTGCAGGTCCTAGTATTGGCAGCGCCCGCCCATCCTCGCAGCCTGTCGGTACTAGACTCTACACCTCACCTGTGTGGCAGTTTTTTAAAAAGTGCCCGGAGGATACCTATGTGGTCATCTGTCGCCTGTGAGACAGGCGCATTAAAAGAGGCAAAAGTTGCCATCCTGGCACCAGGGCCATGGCTGCCCATATGAAGCGCCACCACCTTTCTGCCTGGGAGAAACGGGGTGATAGTGGGTCACAGCAGGCCCAGGCAGACCCGCGGTCAACAGCAGCAGGAAGCAGCAGTAGTCAGGGGGGCCTTTCACAGAGTCAGACGTCCTTTGTGGAAGGGAGTGTGACTTTACTCCCTTCTTCGGCTGGTGGCCCCTGTGTTGCTAGCAGTAGGCAGCCTGGCATCATGCGGTCCCTATATCGGAGGCAGACATATGCACCCAGCAATCCCGCAGCAGTCAAGCTAAACGCCTACCTGGCCAAGTTGCTGGTGCTCCAGGCTCTGCTGTTTAAAGTTGTCGACTCAGCAACTTTCCGTGAACTGATGTCGTGTGCGAAGCCACGGTGAAAGGTGCCGAGTCGACACTAGTTTCCAACACAGGTATCACGGCCATGTATAGCTATGTTCGCGAAAAGGTTGCTGACTCGCTGAGCCATTCAGTGAGCAGACATGTACATTTATCCCCAGACATCTGGAGCTGTAATTACGGGCAAGGGAAGTATATGTCCATTACTGCTAGGTGGGTAAATGTAATATGGCCGACGGACCCCCAGCAACTTGGCCAGGGAAGGGCGATGACACCACAACATTGTCACAGCAGGGTTCCTGTGTTGCGGTCCTCCTCTACCTCCTCCAGTAGGTCCAAAACCTCCTCAACCGCCAGTGTTCCTCCCTTGTACCACTTGGGTGTAGCATGAAGGTGTCACGCTGTGCTGCATCTAGCCTGCCTGGGTGAAAGGAGAAACAGGGGAAGAGCTGCACCGCCTGCTCGAGATGGAAATCCTCTCGTGGCTGACTCCACGCCATCTTAAAGTTGGGATGGTGGTGAGTGACAATGGGAGCAACATTCTCTCCGTGCTGCGTTGAGGAGGTATGAGGCAAGCCCTGTGTATGGCACATGTTTTAAACCTAATAGTTACACACTTTCTAAAGTCTTCATCCCATTTACAGACTGTGCTGTCAATGGCTCGAAAGCTGTGTAACCATTTCAGCCATTCACTGGCATCCAGGTTGACTGCTGCTGTGCCTGCCCTTGCCTCGATGTTGGCTACTGCTGGGCCTTAACTGGCATCCAGGTTGACTACTGGTGTGCCTGCCCTTTCCTCCATGTTGGCTACTGCTGGGTCTTAACTGGCATCCAGGTTGACTACTGGTGTTCCTGCCCTTGCCTCCATGTTAGCTACTGCTGGGCCTTAACTGGCATCCAGGTTGACTACTGGTGTGCCTGCCCTTGCCTCCATGTTGGCTACTGCTGGGCCTTAACTGGCATCCAGGTTGACTACTGGTGTGCCTGCCCTTGCCTCCATGTTAGCTACTGCTGGGCCTTAACTGGCATCCATGTTGACTACTGCTGGGCCTTAACTGGCATCCATGTTGACTACTGCTGGGCCTTAACTGGCTTCCATGTTGACTACTGTTGCTCCTGCCTGTCCTCCCATGTTGGCTACTGCTGCTCCTGCCTGGCCTCCATGTTGGCTACTGTTGCTCCTGCCTGTCCTCCATGTTGGCTACTGTTGCTCCTGCCTGTCCTCCATGTTGGCTACTGCTGATCCTGCCTGGCCTTCATGTTGGCTACTGCTGCTCCTGCCTGGCCTCTATGTTGGCTACTGCTGCACCTGCCTGGCCTCTATGTTGGCTACTGCTGCTCTTGCCTGGCCTCCATGTTGACTACTGCTGCTCCTGTACTGGCCTCAAACTGTTAATGAGGGGGCGAGGCATATGAGCTAATGGTGTCGCAGAGGGGGCGAGGCCTACAGTGATGCTGTGGGTGGGGTTAAAAGGTGCTGTTGCCATGAAGCCTCGCCCACTTAGCACAATCTGCAGATGATAAAAGATCACTTTTTACTTGAACAAGCACCATTACATATGATATAAAATAAGGTATGAAAACTGCTAAATTTACCCTTTACATCTATGAAGAGTCATAATTAGAGATGAGCGAACCTCGAGCATGCTCGAGTCGATCCGAATCCGAACTTTCAGCATTTGATTAGCGGTGGCTGCTGAACTTTGATAAAGCCCTAAGGCTATGTGGAAAACAAGGATATAGTCATTGGCTGTATCCATGTTTTCCAGACAACCTTAGAGCTTTATCCAAGTTCAGCAGCTAATCAAATACCGAACGTTCGGGTTCGGATCGACTCGAACCCGAACCCGGTTCGCTCATCTCTAGTCATAATGTCCGAATGCAAAAAGAGGGTGACAGTGTCACTTTAAATATCTTGCCAAGAGAATCTTGCCAAGGCAGCGCCACATCTATGGTCAGTATTTTTTCCATTTTTTTCTGCACTTTTTGTTACAGGCCCCCTTACTTTTGAGAGCATCCCGAAATTTCCTGTACTATGATTTTCTAATAATTTTAGTTTAAAAAAATGAGTACTGTCTAGCTTTTCTCCTTCTTTTAGAATCCACTGAAACGGATTGTGCCAATTCTGCACTTTGTTAATCTAGGCTACATAAACAATGATTTTTGCTAATGTGACATGTGGGTACATTGCAAGAGACAAATAGTAAATGTTATGTATTCTTTTCTGGAATCAAACTGCACTGATATTCTCTTATTGTAAAATAAGTTTCTTTCTAGCTCAGGATCTCTGGTTTTTCTCTAAGCCATTATCTGTGGCTGAAACTAGTACACCTTCATTCCATCAGAGACAATCTATGAATTAACTATAATTATAACATGACTGTGCTTCCACCCTGAGGCTTGTATATAGTTTCATATAGGATTAAATAAGCATATGTTTAAATTCTATAAAGCACAGAGGGAGCTGGTAAGCAATCGGGATATGGTGCTGATGACTGCTAAAAACCTAGGTGACAAAGAGTTATTGTATTATTGTAATATCCTCTAGAGTAGGCTTTATTCATTCAATTGGGCTGATATGGTTCCCTGGAGCGCTGTTTAAAGCTCCTACAGCAGCTGCGGAACATACCGGCCGGGGCTGCTACAGAAGCTTTATACCAGAGAGAAACAAGTTTAATAACCCAGGCGTGTGGCAGAGATGACTACCTCCCTCCCCGCCCATCACTAGTCACTAGTCCGTTACTGGCCTCTCTGCCTGTCAATCATCCCACCGAGCACGCTGCCAGGCAGAGAGCAGTGACTAGTGACAGACGGGGATCCGCCCAGATGACTACCTCCCCGCCTCTGCCTGTCACGCGCCCGGGTTATTAACCCCTTCAAGACCAAGCCTATTTGCACCTAAAAGACCAGGCTCATTTTTCAAAATCTGACCTGTCTCACTTTATGCACTTATAGCTCAGTGATGCTTTAACGTATTTTATGAACTTTGAAATTCTCTGCTTCTAAAAAAAGAAAGTTGTATTACATAAATTAGTTACTAAGTCACATTACCAATATGTCCTCTTTATTCTGGCTTCATTTCATAAACATATTTTACTTTTTTAGGGTGTTACGGGGCTTAGAAATTTATCAGCAAATTACCACATTTTTGTGAAAGTTTCCAAAACTGATTTTTTTAGGGACCAGTTCTTATTTTAAGTTGATTTAGGAGGTTTGTATACTGGAAACCCCCATAAGTGACCCCAGTTTGGAAACTAGACACCTTAAAGAATTAATCTAGGGGTATAATGAGCATTTTAACCCTACAGGGGCTGGAGGAAAGTATTCACCATTAGGCCGTAAAAAAATGAAAAATTAAAATTTTCCAATAATATATACATTTAGATTAAAGTTTCTCATTTTCAAAAGGAACATGAGAGAAAAAGCACCCCAAAATTTGTAACACGGGTTCTCTTGAGTACTACGGTACCCCATATGTGGGCGTAAACCACTGCATGGGCACACAGCGGGGCTCAGAAGGGAAGGAGCGCCAATTAGCTTTTCCATTGCAGATTTTGCTGAAGAAGTTTCCGAGCGCCAGGTGCATTTGCAGTGCCCCTGTAGTGTCAGCAGAGAGAAAAAAACCCATAAGTCACCCCATTTTGGAAAGTACACCCCTCAAAAAATTCATCTTCGGGTAGGATGAGCAATTTGACCCCACAGGTGTTAGAGGAAAGTATTCAAAATTAGACAGTAAAAATGAAAAACTCTAATTTTTTCCAATAATATGTTCGTTTAGTTTGAAATTTTTCAATTTCACAAGTTTCAGAAGTTTCTGAGCGCCAGGTGTGTTTGCAGAGCCCCTGTAGTGCCAGCGGAGTAAAATCTCGCCATAAGTCACCCCATTTTGGAAAGTGCACCCCTCAAAGAATTCATTTTGTGGTGTGGTGAGCATTTTTACCCCACAGGTATTAGAGGAAAGTATTCAAAAGTAGACAGTAAAAATGAAAAACTCGAATTTTTCCAATAATATGTTCCTTTAGTTTGAAATTTCTCAATTTCACGAGGAACAAGAGAAAAAAAGTACCCCAAAATTTGTAACGCAGGTTCTCCTGAGTAAAAAGGTACCTCATATGTTGGTATAAACCACTGTATGGGCACACATCAGGGCTCAGAAGGGAAGGAGCGCAAATTAGCTTTTTCAATGCAGATTTGGCTGAAGAAGTTTCTGAGCGCCGGGTGGGTTTGCAGTGCCCCTGTAGTGCCAGCGGAGTAAAATCTCGCCATAAGTCACCCCATTTTGGAAAGTGCACCCCTCAAAGAATTCATCTTGGTGTGTGGTGAGCATTTTGACCCCACAGGTATTAGAGGAAAGTATTCAAAAGTAGACAGTAAAAATGAAAAACTCAAATGTTTCCAATAATATGTTCCTTTAGTTTGAAATTTCTCAATTTCAAGAGAAACAGGAGAGAAAATTCACCCCAAAATCTGTAACGCAGGTTCTCCTGAGTAGAACGGTACCCCATATGTGGGCATAAACCACTGTATGGGCACACAGTCGGGCTCAGAAGGGAAGGAGCGCCAATTAGCATTTTCTCTGCAGATTTTTCTGAAGAAGTTTCTGAGCACCAGGTGCGTTTGCAGCGCCCCTGTAATGTCTACAGAATAGAATCCCCCCAAAAGTCACCCCATTTCGGAAAGTACACCCCTCAAAGAATTCATCTTGGGGTAGGATGAGCATTTTGGCCCCACAGGTATTAGAGGAAAGTATTCAAAATTGGCCAGTAAAAATGAAAAACTTGAATTTTTCCAAAAATATGTTGGTTTAGTTTGAAATTTCTAAATTTCACAAGGAACAGGAGAAAAAATGTACCCCAAAATCTGTAACGCAGGTTCTCCTGAGTACAACGGTACCCCATATGTGGCCATGATTACTGGCAACCTGGGGTGGTTACGGGCAACCTGGGGGGGTTACAGACAATCTAGAATTGTTACGGATAGAGTGAAGTGCTTATAGCTAATCTGGGGTGGTTACATGTAATTTGGGGTGGTTACAGGCAATCTGGGGTGATTACGGACAATCTGGAGGGGGTCACTGGCAACGTGCGGTGGTCTCTGTCACTTAAAATTTTCAGAGCTTGGCTGGTTGTGGAGCGCATGCGCACTTCATAACCAGCCAGGACACGGAAGAGGAAGGAGCTCCAGGAGCAGGTGAGTATATGGGGAAGGGGGGGGTGACTGGGGGACGGGGGTAACAGGGGGGGTGGGGGGCGACTTGGGGGGTGGGGGGGGCATCACTTTTTATCCGCTGTCACCAATCATTCATGGTGACAGGGGATAAAAAGTGCCGGCGGCACATGGCACAAGCGATCAGCGGTATATAGTATATACCGCTGATCGCTTGTACCGGGACCCCACAGGGGGGGTCCCGATGACTGCCCCGTGCTCTCCGCTACCTTCGGTGGCGAAGAGCATGGGGCTTTCATTCATTTTTCTTTTTTGATCACTGTGAACAGACATTAGTCTGTTCACAGTCATCGCGGCGGCCATCTTGGATCCGATGGCCGCCGCGGGAGGGGGGGGTTAGTGACTGGGGCACTAGGGGGCTGATCTGGGGTCTGATTTTTACTTATTTCATCTCCCCCCACCGTGGATTCACGGTGGGGGGAGATGAAATACAGCGGCGGCACCGGCCCATTAGTAAGGGGTTAATGGGGGTCAGCTGCGGAATCGCAGTTGATCCTCATTATCTCCGGTGCTGTACACAGATGAGAGCGGGATCGCTGTCCCTGCAGCGATCCCGTTCTCATCACAAAGCCCCCTCAAGTCAGTAACGTATATGTACATTCCTACTGCACGGGGCATGTGCAATAGGAACGTATATATACAGATGGCTGACGTGAAGGGGTTAAACATGTTTTTTTTCTGGTATAAAGCTTCTGCAGCAGCTGCGGCTGATGAAGGCGCTTTATACAGCGCTCCAGGGAACCTCTAGGCAAAACAGATTAATGGGCTATCCACAGGATAGGTCAATCAGAGGGCCCTGTTCAGCCCTTGCACTACACAATGAATGGGACCAGAAGCAGTCGGCTCTTTTTACTGTATATTGGTGGCGATTGATAATAAGTGGTCTTGACCACTACACAGTAATCTACTTCTAGCCCTGTTTACTGTATAGTGCAGGCTCCTCACTGATCAGTGGTTGAGAACTTATTCTAAGGATAGGCCAACAGTCAATATTACCCAGTGAACCCTCAATAACTTGGTACAGGTAGAAGAGCTATACTGTATGAGCCTTCAACTACAACATTCATTACCCAGATCTTGGGCAAGTCCCATGCATTTCCAGCTTTATGTATGCATAAAAAATAAGAAGGTCATTCCCACAGTTAAGCATTTTTATCTCTTTTGCCGTCTACATAAACCCCTTTTTTTTCCCTTTCATAAGAACTTTTTATATTTACTAAAAAATCCTTCCTTTCACACAGTAGCGGTAAGATAATAAGCCAGTTGGCATTGGTTTGTTACAGAAAACTCAATAATTAAAACCTGCTCAGACACAGAAAATGTACACAGCATTTATTATTGCAGTATGGGCTCTAGGGAAATTAGGTATAATGGTCTGGAAGGAGGCAGCCTCCTTCCCATCAAATACCGCTACAGAGAAATATCAATTACGTACCAAGGCATTTAATCAGAGGCTTCATTATTGTTCATTTGGCAACAACACTTTATTTTAACATCTTTCAGGATAAACAACTGTAAATTACAAGCCTTTTGAAGTTCCACAAAATTAAGAAAGGCAATTAAATGAATTAAAAAAAGAAAAGGCCATGTCATTTCACAAGTATGACAGTGCAAACAAAGGCTCACGTTTCTTCAAAGAAAGGATATGAGAATTAAGAAAAGATAGGTGGCTGAGCCAGGATCTCCAGGTGATGGAAGAAAAATAATTTCTCCAATCTGTATATTAGGAGCTCATCTATTTGCATGTTGACACGCTTGTCATTACCCATGATGAATAGCAGAATTGTGATTACAGCTCTGAAATTTAATACAATGCAGTGTTTTAAAAGATAAAAGTTGAATCAAACACCTGAAATGAGATGGTCTCATAGTCCACTTTAACCTTTACATTTTAATTGAGATAACTAGATAACATTACAAAATAAGTGAAGTACTTTGTTTGCTCGGCAGTCTGTTTATACGCCGTCTGCCTTTGATCTCTGTGCCGCTCCCTGTTGCTCTACCCCGAATGCTTGGAAAAGCTGGATCCTGTCTTAGGAAACCTTCCAGTTCTCATCTCTAATCATAATGATGCCATGGCTTTTATTTTACTTTGCCAGTTAAACAGTGTTCAGCAAACATACTAGCCCCTAAACTGAACCACACTACGCAATTCATGCGGATTCCGCTTGGAATTGAAGAGGAACGTTTTCTGCTTGATATTCCTATTCAGCTCTGGCAGAATTTGAGCAGAATTCGAGTGGAATGCAACTGGAATTAAAGAAGAATTCAAGCCCCACTGACTTCTATAGGAATCGTCTAGGGGAATCCGCCCAAAGAATTGACATGTCAATTCTTCTGGCGAAAGGTGGATCCGTGGTGGAATTTTCCGTTCAAAAATTCAGCTGTTTGAACGAATAAGCGGAAAGTCGATTAAAACCTATGGAAAGGACCAATGTTCCTTTTTTTATGGGCGGAATTTTGAGCAAATTCTGTGTGCATTTTGACGTTGAATTGTTGAAACATTGTGTTATATTAGGAGATAGCATAAGATAGCAGCCATGGAGGCAGGAAGGCTCCTGTCTGCTATGACAACCCATTAACACCCTGCAATTGCATCTTGGGAATGATGATTGTGGCCCTTACAGGACAAGCATCCATAAAAAAAACTGCCTAGATAATAGTGATCACTATTAACCGCAACATCTACAGGGTTCAGTAGTAGGCATCAGAATGATCTTTGATGCTGGTCACTGGTTTGAGCTACAGATAGCAGAATGTAAATTCTTAGCCTACTCCATGCTTGCTTCACTCCGCTACCTTTACATCGAATGTAAGAAGGGGTTAGACAAATATTTTTTATGTCATATAAGAGTCGTCCTGTGCATCTAGAAAAAAGAAATTTTTACACCAAGATACAAGGAGATTCTTTACTGTAAGAGAAGTGAGACTGTGAAGCTCTCTGCAAGAGGAAGTTGTTATGGGGAACTTCCTAATAGAGCCTGGATGTTGTTTTTTACTGTAACAGTATTACACTTTATAGTTATTAGATTTTGGATATGTGTTGATGATACAAGTATTAATTGTGTTTGCCAGATTTGGAAGGAATTTTATATCCCTTGGGCTATGTTTACACGTCGTAAGAGACCGGCCGTTCCGTGACCCGGAAGAGCTGGTCTCTGAAAAGAGACCGGCCGGATGATCTTTATGGCCGCTCGCTCCACAGTGTGCACTGACATGTTTTTCCCTGGCCACTATTCACTGAATAGAGGCCGCAGAAAACTGACATGTCAGTTGTTTGCGGTGCCGCTAGGGATCCCATCCGGAGCGTATGCTATATGTATACGCTCCGACCGGGATCCCATAAACAGCAATGCAACGTATATTATCATACAACGGCCGTGATTTTATGGAAATGTATGTTGTGTGAACATAGCCTTAAGGTGGGAAGGATTTATTTCTACCTTAGGTTTTTGCCTTGAGTTGAATGGACATGTCTTCTTTCAGCCTTACAAACTACAGTATGTTGCTGTGTGTGGTGATTCCATATTTTGTTAGGGTTAGATCTGTAACATGGGAGATACTACTAATATAAGTAAGTAATATAGAAAGGAAGCAACCATAGCTCAAACAGCTGTGCTTTGAATTTTTTTCATCTTTTTACAGAACATACACCTCAGTTTGGTCTTTGTAATATGCGCAGAACATAAAGCATCTTTAGTCCAGGAAATTCAAACCCAGACATTAGAGGTTAAATAATAAGTCCCCTTGACCTCAACCTCAAATTTCAGTTCATAAAGTCACTATGGGCCCATAGAAGGGGTCTCTGAGACATTAATTACAAAGCAATAAAAGTGGACACTGAAATATGAACCGTGACCCCTTACTAAGCTCATTGCAATTACTTTGCATGTAATAAAATGCTCTAGCAAATTCTCCTCTGACTGTGCCCATTTCACAATAGAATTAAAGGCAACAGACTCAGGAGAGGTCACCATTAAGTTAATATACTTTTGGCTTTCTAGGTAGTATTTTTTTCTGGCAGTTATGGTGCTCTCTTTCAAAAGACTACTCTACTTGGATTGTACTTTTGTCATTATACAGGCATCCGAAACATTTTTGGAGTGCTTTATTGACATAAAATAATACAATTTAAAAAGCAGTATTACATGCATATAGCTATACAACTAATATATATATATATATATATATCTGCATCTAAGTATTCCCCTTTAAAGATACAAACACTGAAAGATTTGCAAATTGTTTCCTTTCTTTACATTATACAGCAAGATTTTTTATTTGTAAAATAAACAAAACAGGTCAAATTTTCATGTATACTAGGTTCTAAAGACACCCACCTCCACACCCAACAAGCCACAAGCACAATACAAACAGGCTTTGTTAATAACATATGGAATAAACAATATATTTCTAACTGGTGCCAAGAACACAGTCTTATTTTCACTCTCAGATCTCTATCTTCTCAGTGTTGTTATGCAGTGTACCAGCAACACAAAAGGTTCCTCCTTACCAGTGTCAAGTATCTATAAGAAATACACTATTCCTAGCTATCTCTTCCAAAGAGCTGGTGGAGTATGGTGATACTAGTATCATGTCCCATAAACCCATAAGTGAAAAAAACAACACCAAACAATATATATCTATATTACTGATAACTTGTACTCAGCATGCTTAATACAGTATATAGCTGATATATACTCTATCAGTTCCCTCTGCCTTGTTACTCTGCTTTTTTACATATTCAAGTTCTTTCATGGTTCTGTCCCTAAACCCATGTTTTTTATTGTGGAGTCATGTCTGGTACATACAGTAGTATGTACAGCAACCCAGGGGGGCCAGGTGTTATCAGCCGATAATCGTCCCGTGGAATAAAAGGCAACAATCAGCCGACATTGTTCATGTCAGCTGATCGTTGCTGTTGTTTGTCTTTCAACATGTTGAAAGACAAACGACTGTGATAGCAGCAATCTGCTGCTGTCGCTCCGTGGCATAAAAGGGGCAGCAGCAGACCACTACTATCCTCTATGTGCTGCCCGGATTTTTAGCAATCACCCGGGCAGCCCCCCCGCGCAGCCCCTCTCGCACTCACCTGCTCGCTGCCGCCGCGCGTAATAGTGGTGGCAGGGAGTGGGGAACGTGGAGCAAATGAGCGATGACAATGCTTGTTTTCTCCACACAGTCGGCACGTTGAATATGGCCTTAACTTGTCACATGCCCAAGAGTGATAGGTTTGCCCACCTGTGGATACACTGACATGATACCTCTTGTTTTAGGTAGGTGTAGTGTTGTGCAATTTGTTGCACACTAATAAGCACAGAGTCCAGGTAACTTAACAAATTAAAGTCTTTACTAAACAAAACTTTGCAATACAAGTTATGCAACTCTTGAATAGAATTGTAAATGGGTACAACACTTGTTATCTTGGTTGACCTTTGGGCATACTTGAATAGGTAGTAGGAAATAAGTTGTAGCTGGACACTGTTAAGTGTATAAAAGGACTTGGCTTTTAACTTTGGTGCAGTTTAGTTACTTAAGGGAAGAAGGCTTATCCAGGCCCGAAGGTTCTCAACAAGACAGGGCTCTGACCACCTTAGGAGTGGCAATAGAAAAATACCTGCTTTTACTGGGATGAACTTGGCTATCCAGTGGGCATTGAGCAACACACAATCAGGGTTGCAGGACCCAAAACTGGGTAAGCTGGCCGTCAGGGAATACTAGCGACTTGCAGCAGAGACTTTCCTTGAATATTGCACTTCCCTTGAATATTTCTAACTGCTGACTTGACTTAACAGTTTCTTGAAATTCCTCCTTTTGACTCCTTCAATAGCCCCTTTGTGTGGATAAAGTTATCTGTTATCTCTTTCACTCCACTAATGTTGTTCTAGCCAGACATGGCTAGCTCTGGAAACTCCTTTGTCTAAACTCTTTTTAGTCCTCCAGACTAGTAGCTGGCAACTAACTGAAACTGACTCTTTCTTTTACATCCCCAGGGAGCTCTGTAATTGGAAGAAACACACCCTGTGATAGGATCTAAAACCTGGGATGGGCTGGGAGTGAGGGGAGGACTTGGTGTGAGGTACCCTCGACAGGGATTGGATCTCAATATGATATACCAAAACACATAATCAATCCAAAGCAGTTAAACCCTTGTACAGCTTTTACTTTCAGCTGGACCAGAATAGTGTACTGTGGAACAGTGACACCAAGTGATGGGAGGAGCATACCAAAGTCCTAAGTCTCAGAACATATAAATACACACAGTACCCACCTATACTTGCTAGAAAGGAGCAGTGGATACCCGTTTCGAGACATTGCATATGTAAAACACTTTAGTTTCAACTATGACAACTCTTGCTGTAATTGCAGCTTTCCACGGTGCATTATTATTGCAAAACGCGGCATAGACATAGACAACACAATAAATCCTGCATTGATCTAGGTATAGGTTATTGAAGATCCTTCTAATTTTCTACTAGAGATGAGAGAACCTGTAACAAGTCATCTAGATATGACCCAACAGCACATAGTAAAACACAGTTATTCACAAAAGTAAAACATAGGAACCATAAAATTCATAGGCAGGATCAGATAATGTACCTTAAGCTAAGAACCTATTCACACGTCCCGTAAAATTATACGACCCATTAAATACAATGAATGATTCATACCATCGTGCCGTGATCCATGCCGCAAAAAAATAGAACATCTCGCAGTGCAGAGTGGGATCGCGGCACGGATGCGTTCATAGAACTGTATTGGATCAGTGGTTTTCACTGATTCCACAGATGCCACATCCGTGGAATCCATGAAATAGAGGGATCCCAGTGCATCCCCACAGCTAAATTGCCCCATTCCCTGGTGTCACTGAACCTTTCCCACCTCCGGAAAGCTAAATTTCCCGGTACAGAGATCCCCCCAACCCCCCTCCCAGCGTTGACAGCGCATCGCCACCCACAACCACCAGGTGTGTCACTGAACCTTCTCCCAGAAAGCTACAGTAAATGTGCCGGTACAAAACATAACCATCCTCTCTATCCCGAACCAATGAATGAGCTTCACCAAACACTCCAGAGCCTGCATGCCCATAGTCACCCAAACCGGCGAGGTCCTCGGTTGATTCCTTTTCCTGGCTCACGTGTGACTTTACTTGTGAGCCGGAAGTAGGAAGCAAGAGGGAATCTTGCCGGTTTGGGTGGTTGTGGGTCGCGATGTTCTGTCACTGCTCGTGGGGGGGGGGGGGGAAGGTTCAGGGACACACTGGGCTGGTGGTTGCAGCAGGGGATGCACTGCCAGTGGTCCGGTGGGGGTGCTGCCCAAGGCGGGGGAGATATTACTATGTGACACATTCAGCTCTACTACTCAGCTCTACCACATCTGGGGGTATTGGGGGTGACACATCCAGCTCTGCTACATCTGACATTCAGCTCTGCTATGCCTGAACCTGAAACACAAGGGGTAATGTGATGATCAGTGGAAAAAAAACGGACATAGTGGTAAAGAAGGATGCAATCATGGACTGTTTTTTTCACGGATCACGGTTTAGCTAGTGGACTAAAATCATGGTTCTTGAAAAACACTGAACGTGTAAATGAGGCCTTAACCGTGGTTCTCAAGTAGATGTTATACAAATCACTACTGTCAACTGTAGTTTGTGTCACTCACTTACACATCGTGACCCACTATTTGAAGGAAATTCTCAGCTTCAGTCAATGGCTTTAAAGCAGACCTCAACCAATAAGTTCCAGCTGTAATATGTGGGGTCAAGTGTGTTACCAAGATGTACAGTATTACCTAGTCATCCCTCAGAATTCACAAATACAACAAGGAAAAAAAACAACTTGCCGCTAAGATTCTTTAGATATATATGTCTACATATAAATGTTGTCAAAAAGGATTTACACTGACAATAGTGACTGTCGCTCTGCACAGAAATTAGGGCAAACTATAACACAGTCTGAGTCTGCTTTCCGTTTACTATATTTCATAGCAGTAATATTGTCAGCCATAAGTAGACAATGTGATGTCACTCCTTATTTTGGTCCATTTGTGCAGGAGAGAACTTCTAAACTTACTGCAAAGCTGATTATTTCCAGCTTAATGTCAGAATGCAAGATCATGGCAGGAAATTGTGAGCCCCCCCCCCTCCCCCCACACACACTTCTTCTGGAGCAAAGATGAAAAGTATTTCACTAAACCACAGGATGCTTTTATTCTTCTGGAAAAATAATACAGACAAGGTTAAGACTGCTCCAAACCAAATAGTAAAAATCACCCACCGTGCAGACTACAAGCTACTAAAAAAGCGCATCCTATAACCCTTTTAGTGTTGGGGGAACACTCAGTCATCCACCTCTGTTTACCCCCTGTGTGCTAGGTTCCCTGTTTCCCTGTCCACTGAACACTGGAGTAGAGCAGAAAAGCAGTGGTTTAAAGCATCAGTCATCAATGCATTGGGTGAATTTTGTCATTGTCCAGTGTCTAGCTCTGTGTGTTCAGTGGTTTACTTTATAACTAATGTGCATGCAGGTAACTTTGGGGGGTATTATACACTCACCATGGAAAAAAGAAACCACTACCACTACTTGGTTAGACCGCAATGTTGGCGAAAGTTTTTCATTTATTCTCCAAACAAGTGTTGATTCATGCAGCATGCATTACGTTGAATTGTAGAGCTTTAAAATAAAACTATGGCACTTCATGAAGAAGCCATCACAGGAAAACTGCTAAATTTATCAATAAAGTAAATGAGGTCAAACATGTGTAGGCATGTGAACACACCTCCATATGTGTCTGTATGACATCTCAATCCAAAATGCATGTGCAATAATATCAATGTTCCCTTATCTAATCTTGTCACAATTCCCATCCTTCTGATTGTTCTGTTCTTTATTAGGGTATACGCACACAGAGTAATTCTTGTGGAAAACTCGTCCCCGCACGCTCCTGCTTCCCTCTTCTGGCCCCATAGACTCCAACTGACATGTCATTTCTTTGGGCGGATGACGGAATCTGCCCAAGCATATAATGGAGCATATGTGATGGGTGGAAATTCAAGTGGGAGTGCGGGGTGGGGGGGGGGGGGGGGGGGAGGGCGTCAGGGAGGGAGTTTTCTGTGAGAATTACTCCATGTGCAAATACCCTCACTTTGAAATTTTTAGATGTTCCCACTTTGCAATAATAACATAAGTGATGGGGCTTTTGACAGTGTTGTGCTTAACCACATTGAGCATCTCTGTATGACCCCTTCTACTACCACTTTTGTCTATAGAGATTGGATGGCTGGATTCTGAATGTAATGCACCTGTTAGAAAATGTTGTGACTGGGATGGTCCAGTCCACCAATAAAAAGGGTAATCCACCATCTTTTAGCTATAAACTGTAGGTCCCTCGTAAGTAGTTTTGGTACTTTTGGGGCTTTTTCACATTGTATCCAAACAACCAGCAGTCTTAAATTCTACTGATCCCCTTTTTCAGTCCAGATACTGCTGCAAAGAACTGGAATTAGCTATTCATTAAACGACTGTTGTCTCCAGTTCAGGTGCGGTTTGCAATTAAGCTCCATTTACTTCAATGAAACGGAGCAGCAAAACCACGCCCAACAAACCCCAACAAATATTCTCATTTAGCTTTAGTAACATTCCTGATCCCTTCACAAATTGCAGTGAACCCCCTGAAATAAATAGACCCAATCCTATGACTTTTTCTGTAAAATATTCCATTTTCCACGGCCTCATTGCTGTGGTTCCAGACCATTAAGCTGACACTGGGAACTGCCTCTGTCAAGTGAAATGTTTGACTCATCCGATAATGCATCAGTGACTGTAGCCAAAGCAGTGATACACAAAGCGAGTGTGTGCGGCACACTTTGGGAGGAAACAGTGTTTGTAGGACATATCGCAGCTCCTGAACGTTCTGACACTCATTAACTGAGGCAGCGCAGGGACAGCACATGGGCGTTGAGCAGGTTGGGATCAAACAGGGAATAAACACTGTATCCCAGGCAGCTGCTTGTGCGACACGTGACTCAATGCTCCTACGCTCCCCTCAAGAGCTTGGAAAGAAGGTTAACAATTTTGGCAAATCTTATTAATTACTTACATAACAAATTCCATGTTTTATAGACTTTATATACATTTTATAGACTTTATATACATTTTTATTATAACCACAATTTTGTTCCAGTGTCCAACATCAGTTGTTTGAAAACCATAAACAGAGAGCCAACAGAGAGCCATTCACGCATTCCATAAATCCAGTCCATGCACGGACGATGTGATATGGACCGGAATTCGGAACTTCCAGAATTATCGTTCATTATGATTTCAGGAGCTCTGAAACTGTTGAAATCTTCATGCTACTGCACAGGCGCAATGTATGTACTTACATCCGTATTTATTGACCGTTTTATGGTGGCCTTTTTGCTCTGCCTTCCTTTTGACACCAAAACACGTTTCTACTATGCAAATTGCAGTCGTAATGTTGGCACCAAAATAAGCACAAAACCAAGAGTGCTTCCTGGTGTAATATATTTAACAGATAAAGAGAGTGGATCATATATAGAAATCCCACTCACCTTGCTAGGTTGTACAATCAATAGGCACAACACTAGTTGGTACTTCATTGAACGCATATCCTTGTGTCATTGGAGATGTGCAGACAACAATTATGGAAATTCAATTGGCCCTGTCTCCATGATAATTAAGCCATTCTACTAGTAATACTCAAGCTAGTAATACAAGTGTGAGGGTTAAGGCCCTATTACACAAAGTAATTATCATCCGTATTATCCGGCCGATAATCGCTTTGTGCTGATCATTGTCTTTCTAATGATTGTTCGGGCAGCCCCCCCCCCCCACACACACACACTCTTACCCTTTTGCTGTCAGTGCGTGTAATAGCGCTGGCAGCGCGGGGAGGGGGGGTCCACTAGCAAGCGAGCACTGATCTGACAGGTAAGCGCTCGCTTGCTGTGAAAATAGGGCTGTGTACAATATCAGGCCCGCTTCTGCCATGAGGCAGACTGAGGCTTCCGCCTCAGGCGGCAGCTCTTGTCGTCCTGCAGGGGACGGCAGAATCTTCTCTGCCACTGTCATTTTAGTGAAGTTTAACTTCACTAAAATGACAGCAGCCCCAATCTCCTAACAGTGCTGAGTGCAGTGGTGTCCCTAGGCATTAAGATCCGGGGCCAGTGCCCCGAACAGGAAGTTTACCGCCCCCAATTCTTTTGCCTAGGGAATCACTGTACTGCACACTGAACTCCGGGGCTTGGTGCATCCGGCCACCGGGTCCTGTGCCAGCTCCCTCCAGTCTTTTCAGAGGGGGGAGGGGAGTGACGGAGGATTCAGCAGACCACCTGCTGAATGACAGTTATCTGCAGAATATGTAGAGAGAGGGAGAGAAAGCCCCTGCGCCCCCCCCTCCCCCCTCCCTCTCTCCTGTCACTGTGAGGAGAAGCCGCTCCCTTATCTGGACGCTGCACTGAGGATGGATGACCTCTGACCTCCCTCTCCTGCCGGGATCTCTGTGACTGCACCACCTCTGTAAGTATACAGCACACTATCACTGATATGAGGTGTAGTGTGATGTTCTGCAGCAGCTGAGGTGTAGTGTGATGTTCTGCAGCAGCTGAGGAGTATGATGAGGTTCTGCAGCAGTTAAGGTGTATGAAGAGGTTCTGCAGCAGCTGAGGTGTAGTGTGAGGTTCTGCAGTAGCTGAGGTTTAGTGTGATGTTCTGCAGCAGCTGAGGTGTATGAAGAGGTTCTGCAGCAGTTGAGGTGTATGAAGAGGTTCTGCAGCAGTTAAGGTGTATGAAGAGGTTCTGCAGCAGCTGAGGTGTAGTGTGAGGTTCTGCAGTAGCTGATGTGTAGTGTGATGTTCTGCAGCAGCTGAGGTGTAGTGTGATGTTCTGCAGCAGCTGAGGTGTATGAAGAGGTTTTGCAGCAGCTGAGGTGTAGTGTGATGTTCTGCAGCAGCTGAGGTGTATGAAGAGGTTCTGCAGCAGCTGAGGTGTAGGATGAGGTTCTGCAGCAGTTGAGGTGTATGAAGAGGTTCTGCAGCAGCTGAGGTGTAGGGTGAGGTTCTGCAGCAGTTGAGGTGTATGAAGAGGTTCTGCAGCAGCTGAGGTGTAGGATGAGGTTCTGCAGCAGTTGAGGTGTATGAAGAGGTTCTGCAGCAGCTGAGGTGTAGGATGAGGTTCTGCAGCAGTTGAGGTGTATGATGAGGTTCTGCAGCAGCTGAGGTGTAGGATGAGGTTCTGCAGCAGTTGAGGTGTAGTGTGATGTTCTGCAGCAGCTGAGGTGTAGTGTGATGTTCTGCAGCAGCTGAGGTGTATGATGAGGTTCTGCAGCAGCTGAGGTTTATGATGAGATTCTGCAGAACATCATAATACATAATGAGAAAATAATTAGTTTACTAATAGCTGAGGTATCGACGTGAGAATACGTGAGAAAAGTTCCTACACAAATTATACTAGTATCGGGGGAGGTGGGGGCGCCATTTTAATTTTCGCCTCAGGCAGCAAAAAAGCTAGAATCGGCCCTGTACAATATGCTCATGGATAAAGTTTTACAAAGCTCACCCACATGCTGTAGTACTTTTCCAGATAAAATCGACCTGTTATGGATTTCCACCCCTTTTAATATATAAGGGGTTAAATTCACAATAAATCCACAGCAAAATCCACAAGGGGATTTTTTGGGGTGGGGGTTTCTGTGGGTTTTCAGCACACAAATACGTGTGAAGTTCTACTAATGAACATTACTCTGTAAGACTATGTTCACATGCCTTTGTTACAATGGCCGTGATTCCTGCGGTACTTACGTAGTGCTGCAGGCTGAAGGAATCCGTCCAGGATCTCTGGCTGCGCCGTGGAAAACTGACCAGTCAAAGTTTTCTGTGGCCGCTATTCAGTAAATAGTGGCTGCAGAAAACCATGTCAGTGCACACAGTGGAGCAAGCGGCTCCCACCGCTCGCTCCATTGTGTGCTGTGGGGAGTTCTGATGCAGGCGTGCATGGATGCACCCGCATCTGAACTTTGCGGCGCTAAAGATCATTCGGTCGGTACTGCAGTAACGGCCGGGATGATCTTTTCTGAGACCGGCTGTTCCGTGACCCAGTCGGATCTTTTTATACGTTAGTGGTGTCTTTTTACTGTATGCATTAGGAAATCTGATGCATACCGGAAACATACCCATAGTCCTTAATTACCCAACGGTCACCAAAAAAGTTGTATTATGGCCTCTGGGTGGTTTCCTCCATTTTTCTGCCTGATAGAATTTATTTGATAGAGCAGAATCCATTAGAAAAATATACCACAATGAAAATATATATGACAGATGCTACAAAATGGCATCCATTATGGCTATATGGCATAGGTATACATCAGGGAGAACCCTGATATATAGCCCCACTAGACACCAAAAATTTGGTGTGAAAATAGGCAAAATATAGTAGTCATATTCTTTTACGTCACTGATGGAGTTTTAGCGGATACATTCTTTTACAAAGGGAGCAGTAAAATGGCAGCTATAATCTTATACATAGGGAGGCAGATGTTATAGCAGTTATATACTCATACATCGGAGGCAGTATCATAGCAGTTATATTCTTGTACATAGGGAGGCAAATGTTATAGCAGTTATACTCTTTTACATAAGAGGCAGTATTATAGTACTCATATTCTTGTACATAGGAGGCAGTATTATAGTAGTTATATTCACATACATATGGGGCAGTATTATAGTAGTTATATTCACAAACATATCGGGCAGTATTATAGTAGTTATATTCTTGTCCATAGGGGCAGTATTATTGCAGCTATATTCTTGTACATATGAGGGTGTTTCACACTAATTCCATTCTACTATAGTATTTAATATATTTGTACATAGGAGGCATAGAAAAGTGTTGAAGAAAAGTTGAAAAATGACAAGTTTTGCTGGTATTCATATGAAATTCATTTTTTAGCAGGATATAGCAAAGAGCACAGGAAAAAGTTCCTGTTAAGAATATGTGTTCTTTCAAGAGTCATGACAAGGACATTTAGAATAAGAACAGTTCATTAGCAAACTGTTTTTTATATGTCTTTACAGTGTAACATAGGAAATATTACTTTATTAGTAATGTTTATATGACGTGTCCCTGGAATTGTCTTTTAAGTTGTTTTATCGAAATATCTAGATAGATTGAATACAGTTTGTACAGAAAAAATGTAGCTTTCATCTACTAGAATGATTTCCTACAAAGGGGCTGCTTTGCTCGAGAGTACTTCACTGCAGTTAATGTCTGCAAACTGTCTGTGTCTTTTTCCTCAATCATGTCAGGAGTTTTGTAATTGTGGAAACTCCAGTCAAAGAATAAGTAACCGTTAACTTGGAAATAATTTATCAGCACCATTAAGCCAATCAATTTTGAGCTTCAAAGGCTTATTTTAAATGTTCCTATTCTGAGAAAAGCCGTATTATTATGTAGCAGCAGGTCTGGTTCCCAGACATGAGGTCTGAATTCTGTCATGTCCTATGGAAAAGAAGGAAAAACATCCATTTGCTGAGTTTGCCACGCCACGAACTCTGGGTCCAGAGACAATACCAGAGGAGGAGGGGGGAGGGGGTGTCAATGATATAATTTTCCGAGAAAGAGCTGGCAAACATTTTGCCATTTTTAGGACCACCCATTTGAAGGGAGCCATGCTTCCAGCATTAGGGGAGCTAATTATAAGCAGCTAATATGTTGGGTTAAATGAGAAAAAATACCATTCTCCTATAGTTAAAATTTTCTTAGATATATCTAATACTCCTTCTAAAGGGGCAGTGTTATTCTGGAGGGTGTATTCTCACAAGCTAGTTTAATGTGTAATTTTAAGCTGCATCATACTTCATAGTTTGATTCTTTCCACTGCTATTATGCCCTGACAGCCAGAGGCCAGTTGTCATTTTTAACAGCTGACCACTACAGGTTGAGGATACTGCCCAGATTAACTGACATGAAGTTTCTGTCCATAGAGAATCTAGATTCTGTTTTGTACTTAAAGGGAAACTCCACATAAAGAAAACTTGTTTTCTATTAAAAGTACATTAAAAGTTATATAGATGTGTCACATTGTGTGTGTTTGCTGAGCACAGGCTGATGATGCAGACAGGGTGTGATGTCCCAGGAGGCTTGGCTGGATCCCCTAAATCCCTGAGTGATTCACCATCTCTGACCAGCCAGAAGCAGGTGCTGCAACTTCACTGATTGGGCAAAAGTCTGCAGTGAAATTAGGGCTATGTTCACACATGAAGTGTGTTTTAACGGCACCGATGATCAGAGCTAGCACTGCCAATCCCACCTGGACAAAAAACAAGACAATAAAGTCCTTATTGTGGGGCTCAACCTCAAAGATAAAAGATGCTTGATCATAATATGTGCGTGGAGATGAAAAGAAAAAAAAATTAAATTAAATTTAAAAAGTTCTTTACTTTATTCCTATATCGGCGTTACAAGTAGAGAATACAGCATGCTATGTGGTGTTACAGGTAGAGAATACAGCGTGCTGTGTGGTGTTACAGGTAGAGAATACAGTGTGCTGTGTGGTGTTACAGGTAGTAACTGTGTGCTGTGTGGTGTTTCAGAGAGTAACATTGTGCTGTGTGGGTGGGACTACAATAAAATGATAAAGTACTGCAAATAATTCAGTAACACAATGAAACTGCAATGTGTGAACTCAGCCTAGATGTTCTGCAACAGATCTGGGTGGGGAATGGGCAGGGTGGGGGACTGTAATGAACAGCTGAGGTAAAGCAATGCATTCTGGAACCTGTAGTACTGTGTAGAACTGCTTAAAGGGGTTATCCAGCGCTACAAAAACATGGCCACTTTCCCCCTATTGTTTTCTCCAGTTTGAGTGGGGTTTTGAAACTGAGTTCCATTGAAGTAAATGGAGCTTAATTGCAAACCACACTTGAACTGGAGACAACAGTAGGGGGAAAAGTGGCCATGGTTTTGTAGCGCTGAATAACCCTTTTAACCTGGGAGTACAAAAACACAATACAGGACAAAACCCCCCAAAACAGATGGATTTTTGGTAGTTTCAAAACTGGGATAGATAGGTAAGTAATGCTATATGTTTCTGCAGAAGTTTAATTTTTTCCCCTCTACCTGGAGTTCCCCTTTAAGTCTTTTACTGAAATTTTTAATGTCAAAATCCTCTCAGCTGTAAACTGCACATTATAGCTTCAGTTTAATGTTAAAGGAAAAATCTAATTTGTTTAAAAACTGAGCAGCAGGCAGCTAGGGCTTTAAAGTACTCTGTACTATACTGTACGCTTCTCTCCTGGTCCAGGGTTGGTGCTCCATTTCCCCTGATGCTTCTGTTTACTTACCATGGCGACATGCTGTCCCATCCAGGGGCATAACTAGAATTTACGGGTCCTCAAAGCAAAAAACTGTATGGGCCCCATGAATCCTAGTGTCTAGGGGGTAGTGTATGTGAGACAAAGCCCCTAACTTCCCGTGATAGGGCTCAGAGTGACTTTAACAGTGCAGCACAACCCCCCGGAGCCCCCCCTTCCCCTCCCCTCAAGGACGGTCCTGTGAGAGCCTCTCTCAGTGCTGTTTGGGGGGGGGGTGTTCGTGTGTGTGAGATGCTGCTGGGAGGAGTAAACTGTTAGCGCTGCAGCTAGTACCATGCAGGCAGGCCATACTCTGGCAGGCCCCCCGGCCGCACGGTCTGCATAGCAGTTGCATGGTCTGCCTCTGTGGTAGCTAAGCCACTGGTTCCTCCTCTCCTGATAACAATACAATCCTAAAGAGGCTGCCACAGGTTCATAACATCTTCAGCAGTACATAATCCAGGTAAGTAAACGAAAGCACTAGGAAGGGAATGGGCATCAAAAGTATGGCATAGTTATTTTACAACTATAGCTGCCAGCTGTTTCATTTTTAAACAAGTCTGATTTGTTATGATGCATTTTTTAAGGAATGATGTCTGTATATCACTACAGCTACTAAATAGATAAATTGCTGTAATTTAAGGTATAAACTACTGACAGTGTTAGATAGCTGTTAGGTCAATGAGCTACATGGTACCTTTCATATATCCAGCTGTGCTTCCATAATGTAAATGGAAACTGCTTTTATTCTGTGCTACAAGAAGTCAAAAAAGCTTTTTGAGTCTCCTGTATAGCTGCAAGCTGGAATGTCTCCTTTCTCCCTTCTCCCTGCTTGACACGCGGAATCCAAAGTCCAAAGTATGGTCAAGTATGTTTGAGTCAGATTGCTCAGCATTCGTATACCGGTGGCTGATGAAGTTGGATGCAGCCCTTAGGGCTGCATCCAACTTCATCAGCCACCGGTATACGAATGCTGAACAATCTGACTGGAGCATGCTGGAGTCTCACTCATCTCATATTACAGCCACAGAGGCCTGCACAAGGCCTTGGGCTGTCATGGCAAATGATCAGTACTCTGCAATTGCGTCACGGGGTGCTGATCGGAGGCTGCTTGTTTAGCTATGTGACAATCAACCTAATGGACATAGAAACGTTCCTATAGTAACCTTGTACTCTATAATAAGTTTTATTACCAGTCACAACAGTAAAAAAAAATAGTGAAAGCCTGAAAAATTTGTTAGACTCTGTGTAAGGAATGTTGGAATATAGTAATTGTGGCTTCCTTACCTGATAATGACTAATCCAGGTCTGCAGGATGTGCCAGGCGTCCGGTGAAGATGCCTGGAACAAAAGAAAAAACTAGTTAAACTCAAGCGAGAAAACTTCATTTCTCCCAGTAGAGCTTCTCGCCTCTGGTGAGGCTTATCACAACTAAAAATAGATGTGGAGATTAGAGACAAGGAGCTGCCGTACTAGATCACTTCATTTTTTTGGCTCTGAAACATGAAATAAACTGCTCGTAAAATGATGTGCAGCACTGTGTCTTCAAAGGCAAACTTTGGAAAGTAAATAGAGTTGAACTTTCAGCCTTACTTTGTAATCCAGCAGAGACTGAGGACGTCCAACATGTGTGAAGGCAGATTGACCCTAATTATGTGACCATGTGCTGAGTTGTGCTTAGAGGCCTAGCGCATCAGTGACTCGTGTAGCATTATGATCAACAGATTTGTTTAACAATCAGCCAGCAAATAGAATATTTAACAACCACAAATATCATTCTGTTCCTCCATTGTACACTGAAGCCAGGCTGTTTGCAAAAGCTTTCCAATTTACTTAACAGAGCCCTACGATAAAAAAAATTCTCACTTACATAGCTAATAATTAGGGATGGTCCGAAACTGCCGAGGTTCGGGTTCGTATGAACCCGAACGCTCAGCATCAGATTCCCGCTGTTTGCCCGCTCCGTGCAGCGGGTAGATACAGCGGGAGGAACGCCTGGAAAACTGGGATACAGCCTATGGCTATGGCTGTATCCCAGTTTTCCAGGCGGTCCTCCCGCTGTATCCACCCTCTCCACGGAGCGGGCAAACAGCGGGAATAATTTCTGAGAGTTCGGGTTTGTACGAACCCGAACCGAACTCGGTTCGGACCATCCCTACTAATAATGTTGAAAAAAAAAAGTGCATCGATATTAACCTATAACCCTACTGTGTTGATCCAGATGAAGACAAAAACCCTCAATTGCCCCATAGCAGGGGAAAAAAATACTTTCCAACTGCAAATATGGCAATCGGAATAAATCCCTGGATCAATGTCACAGAAAATCTTGTGCCCATAACTTGTAATATATTATATTAAAAAAAAAACCTTCTTTGAAATTATTTTAATGAATCAGCCATGATAACATCATGTGGCAGAGAGTTCCATAGTATCACTGCACATAAAAAAAATCTGTGCCTGTGGGAGAATTCCTCCTTGTCTTGCTTACAGGCCTAGGTATAAAAAGGTCACTAGAAAGATCACTGTACTGTCCATTCATATATTAGTGCATTATGATCAGATCGCAATTTAGACATTTTTTTTCTAATATAAGTAATCCCAAGATTGATAATCTGTCTTGAATCTATAACCCACCCATTGCCTTAATGACCTTGATTGACCCTCTCTGTACCAGCTCCAGTTCATCCATGTTAATTTAAGGGGCAAAATACAATCTTATCTTTAGCATCAATGCCTCTTTTTATGCATCCCATGATTATTTTTTTTTTACCTTTTTTCTACCTCTCGCAATTAATAAGGGTGGGTATGGGAAGAGCTGGGGAAAAATGTTTTATCTATGTGCATAATAATTAACTGACTTGATGGAATATAATTGATATAATAATTTGTAGTTAAGTGTGAAGATAATGTATATGGTTGTAAATGGTAAAATAAAGTTTAAAGCGTAACTGTCATATTTTTTTTATTGCAGAAATCAGTAGTATAAGCGATTTTAAGAAACTCCGTAATAGGTTTTATCAGCCAAAAAAGCCTCCTTCTGTACTCAAGAAACAATCTCCCAGCCACCCCCCCCCCCCCCCTGACTTCTTATCTGTGCATTATCAGGCAAACACGTCTTCATTACAGAGAAGCCAGTGAAGACGGGTTCTGCTCTCTCCATTGTAAGCCTATGAAGGGGGGAGGGGCCGAGGGAGATGAGGGAGCAGGAAGAGGTGACATGAAGTTCAGCTGTTTGTAGACTCTCTGGGCACCTAAACCGCAGGATTCTGGGGTCAGAAAGGTCAGTACTTATCTATGAACTTACTGAGAGAAGATTGCAGGGTGTTGTGCTCTGCAGGACTGCTCCATGCTCAGTCACTCCTAACAGCCCCTCCCCTCTCCATAGCCACATAATGGAGACAGAAATCCTGCTTCATCTGATGTGAGGGGGGAGGCCGGGAGATTGCTTTTTCAGTCCAGAAGGAAACTTTTTTAGTACATAAAACCTATTACAGAGTTTCTTAAAATCGCTTGAACTGTTGATATTTAATGTTTTCAGAAAAATTGCCCTGAAATGACAGTTACGCTTTAAGTTCTTTTAGGCAACAGTTTTATTATTTTAGACACAAATGTACAGACTACATCTTTAGCTCAAGTGATAACTTTATATTATCCATAATAAATGTCATTTGCTGTTTTTCTGCCCAAGCCTCTAGTTTCCTCAGATCCCTCTGTAATATTATATTATCCTGCTCTGTGGTGATTACTTTACCCAGTTTAGTATTATCTTCAAATATTGAAGTTCTACTCTGTAGCCCCTTACAAAACTTTGGGTGCATCCTACAACTCTTTTTAGTCACATCCCTTTCTTCACTCTTTTCATTGATGAAAAACACATGACAAATGTATGCACATTATATGTTTATCTAGTCTGCTTCCCTGGCAATAAAACTTGATTGACAATGGTCCGAGCACTAAGAAAGGACCTTGCCAGGACAGTACTTTGAAAGCTCCCCTTTTTTTAAAGGCAAAATTGTAATTTTAACTAATTGCGGTCTGCATACACAATAACAAATTTATGCTTCCAAGTTAATGAAATGACAAAACACAAATCATTGAATAGGAATGTTATTTAAATTTATTAGGCAAACCTTACATAAATCAGTGGTACAACCAAATTTGAAAAATGTTACATAGTTACATAGTTAATACGGTTGAAAAAAGACACATGTCCATCAAGTTCAACCAAGGAGGGGATGAATACAGGGAAGGGGGAGGGGTGATAGGTTCTATACATATGCATTTATATTATTTTGGCCTAAGAACTTGTCTAGCCCTGTTTTGAAGCCCTCTACTGTTTTTGCTGTGACCAGATCCTGTGGTAGACTGTTCCACAGATTCACTGTTCTCATGGTAAAGAAGGCTTGTCGCCTGCGGAGATTGAACCTTTTTTTCTCCAGGCGGAGGCAGTGCCCTCTTGTCCTTTGAGGGGGTTTTACCTGGAACATCTTTTCCCCATATTTCTTGTAGGGGCCATTTATATATTTAAATAAGTTAATCATATCTCCCCTTAAACGTCTCTTCTCCAGACTAAACAAATGTAATTCTTTTAATCTCTCCTCATAACTAAGATGCTCCATTCCCCTTATTAGTTTAGTTGCCCGTCTTTGTACCCTCTCCAGCTCTAGGACGTCCTTTTTATGAATCGGGTTCCAAAACTGGACGGCATACTCCAGATGGGGCCGCACCAAAGCTTTATAAAGCGGTAATATTATATCCCTGTCCCGTGAGTCCATGCCTGTTTTAATGCATGACAATATCCTGCTGGCCTTAGAAGCAGCTGACTGACATTGTGTGCTGTTCTGTAGTCTATTATCTACAAGTACACCCAGATCCTTCTCTATCAGTGACTCTCCCAGAGTAACTCCCCCCATGTTGATGTAATATATTATCAGACAAAACTTCTTTCTCCTGTTAGACTTGTCATTTACTCTAAAAACTGGAGTAAAAACTTGAAGTAGCTCTTGGCTCACAAACCGTACAATTCTATGGGGGTGGGAGGAGGAAGATGGCAGGGGCTGTGCCTGCGAACATGCACATGCAGAGAGAGAGAGAGAGAGAAAGAAAAAAAAAAGGCAGCTAAGATAACTGAGCAGTTCCAAAGGCTCTTATTAAGGTTCTTTCCGTTTACTGCCTATCACAGGCAGAAATTGTTTATTTTCCCTACACTGCTCCCACAGGAAAATTAAGAACTGCATATGTCCTTGGAATTAATGGATTGTATGTAACGATGAGCAAATATACAGTAATAACAAAGTAGTTCAGCCTTTTTAACTCAGAGCTGCTCCAAGCTGCTATACTCCCGGTGCGGGAAAAAGCTACTGTAGATCCAGTCCTAGGAAACTGGGAGAAGATGATAAGCTGACTGCCGAGCTAACAAAGCAATTTGCTTCATTATTAGTGTACATTCACTCATCTCTAGTTGTATGTGTAATACATGGTTGTGCCAGGTCCTCCAGAGATTCTCCTTATAGCTGTTGTAGAGTCTTCCAAACAGACTTATTAGCTGAAAAGGATATTTGGAAATGTGTTTTGTTTTTATTATTCCTAGAAGTATATAAAGGTATGTAATTGTGCATGTATCTATGACATGAGAAGGTTGTTTTGACTGGATGATTTCCTTTATATTTATTTCAAGTATAGGGATAGACTGGTCTGTTTAGATGAGGTTAGATGAGTGAAAACTTAGATTTGCTGAACATTGGACCTACTGTATATTGTGTTTATCATAAAATATGTTTCCTTGTTAAGCAAGCAGTTTCACCTAATACACAATGTACAAATCATTAGAATTGGTCATCATATGTACATATCTACCAGGGACCAGAACAAAAATACATTAATGTTCTCTGCCAAGTGGTGATCAGCGGAAACTGGCTTCCAGACAGCGTTTCAGCCTACAAACAGTACAGCTAATAATAATGACTACTTAGAAATGAACATACATTTTATAGGCACAGTCTGTTCTTCAAGAAAGTTATTTTATCTTTGAGCCAAAGGTGATAGAGTTACTGCTTCTCTTCTTGTTATAAGGTTAGACGCCGTCAGTGAGTCATTTTTAGTATTGGAGAGGCTTATAGCTTATGATTAGTTTATACTGTACACTGAAAGTGTACCTGTTGTTATAATTTTCAAAATGTAAATCAACGGTAGATGTGAAATAAAGCAAGTTTGCAAAGAACATTTATTATCTTTTTATTTATTTTTAATTTTTTTTTATCATGCTGTAAAACAAAGCTATAGCTACCAGAAATCCAGGGCCGGTGTCCTAAAGGAAGATTTTAAGTCATGTGTTGGTTGAAAAAAAGAGACTAAACACATAAAACCTGACCTGTCATAGCTTAATGTGTCCATCAATCAAATGACTGCCTTCTCTGTGAGTGCTCAAATGACCTGGGAAACACTGGACTTCCTGTGTTTAGACTCTGAAAAGAAAACAGGAAGTGCCGTGTTTTCCATGATAACTAAAAAAAAAAAAAAAAAAGAATGAGAATTGCAAACTTGCGTTATCTCACATCTACTGTTGATTTCGTTTTTGAAAGTTATAACGACAAGTACACTTTAAATAACTATGTTTATGTTTTTTTATTATACTATGCCTCATCCCGAACAGGTTTTTCTATATGTAGTGGGCCTTAAAGGGGTATTACCATCGCATAAACTTTTTTAGGTGTTAGGAAATGCAAAGGAAAGCAATTTTACAAATGCATTGCATTAGCAAGATTGTTTCTTTTGACAATTTCTTTTTACCCTTTTGTCTCATTGTCATATTGATAGCAATTGCCTAGGATCTTTACCACTATTATTACCTATGAGTGCAGTGGCTGGACAGTGATGGGACTAGTGGTTGCAAGCTAGTAAGTATATTTTCACTTATCTTATGTCTCCCACTAACATCCCACATGTCTCTAGGACTATTGTCCCTAAAGATGTGTAAAGCATCCGGTCTTTGCTCCCCCTGGCCCTCCTGTCCTGAACCAGGAAGTGAGAGTGGGATGTGGCGCTGGGCTGATAAAGGAGAGATGGAACACTGTAATTAAAAATAACTTTTGATATGTCATCATGTAGTGTCCCAGCACAGGTGTGCCACTAAGTTCTATTTGCACCTGGGTAAAGTAACTCCCTAAGGTCCTCACAGTGGGAAGAAGGAGGAATGTACTGTTCGGTTTTTACCACTAGATGTCTGGATAATATCAGATACATCTTTTGTATGTATCTGGTATTATCCAGAGCTGAAGGAAGCATTGGGTTAAATGTTTTGTGTCACATGTCATGTTTAATCCTGTCACAGGTGCAGGTCTTCTTTCCCTCTTTTTCTATTTTATCACCTTTCCTTTCTCTCTCACACACACAGCCCCACCAATCACCACTAGTATTAGTTCACCCCTATAAAAGGAGGTTGGTTCCTGGTGGGAGGGGTTCCCTAGTCAGTTCTGTCCGAGAGAGCAACCAAAGAGACAGTTCCTGATGCAATGAAGCCAGGGCCTGGCTCGGGCCAGGACCCTTGTTAGGGACCAAGAGAGTCTTTCATTTGTGCGAGTAACTTCAGCCAGCATGCAGTGCTAGAACCCCTCAGGAGGAAGGACGTCCTCTGAGGATCACCTTGTCCATGCCAGGAATACAGTCTACAGTACGCGGGGCAGCATACCTGAGCTAGGTACTGACCCCAGTAGGACGAAGCAGCACTTCAAGCCTACGTATCCTACTGCAACACACAGCAATTCTGGAAAATCTGCTCAACCCAAACTACGTAATCGCCCAAACTATTAATTAATCACATTCCTGATCTCGCATGGTAAATCGCGTAAGCGCAAAAAAATCCCAAAGTGCAAAATTGCGCATTTTTGGTTGCATCAAATCCAAAAAAAATTGTAATAAAAAGCGATCAAAAAGTCGAATATGCGCAATCAAGGTACCGATAGAAAGAACACATCATGGTTTAAAAAATGACACCTCACACAGCCCCATAAACCAAAGGATAAAAGCGCTATAAGCCTGGGAATGGAGCGATTTTAAGGAACATATATTTGTTAACGATGGTTTGAATTTTTTACAGGCCATCAGATAAAATGAAAGTTATACATGTTACATATCGTTGTAATTGTAACGACTCGAGGAACATATATAAGAAGTCAGTTTTACCCCAGGGCGAACGGCATAAAAACGAAAGTACAATTGTTCAAAGTACAATTAGTGGCGCAAAAAATAAGGGCTCATGTGGGTTTCTAGGTGAAAAAATGCAAGTGCTATGGCCTTTTAAGCACAGGGAGGGGAAAACGAAAATGCAAAAATTTTAATTGGCCCGGTCCTCTAAGGGTTAAAGCAACTGTTAACAGCCTTTCAGGACTTTTACTATGAAAATGATTCTTAAAAACAACCCCTTTAAGAAAATGGTGGATATAGGAGCAGGGGAGTTGGCGAGAGTATGTACATTCCTGACAAACGTGAAGATAAAATGTTATATCAGTTCTGGAGAATGTGAGAAAATGTCCCTGACAACACTTGCTGCAAATATGTACGAGCCATAAAATGTGTGGATACATTTTGAAAAATTATCAACACCCAGAATCGAATCTCTGTGTTAGCTATTATAAGGAATAGCTTTTCTGCCTCTTGTCTCATCTTATCTGTTGCTACAGCTGATGAGGGGCAGTATATGTGTTGTGTGCTCTGATGGAGACATATTGTATGCAACCATATATTTTACCATTCATTAATGCCTTCAAGCAAGTTTTTCCCAAGTGTTTCATAAACAATAAAAATTCTGACAAATGCTAAACTATTATCAGGATACAGTATGTACTACAAATTGAGCCACATGTGTCTAAAGCAGGCACTTCTGGGTATTATTTTGTGTTGTAATGTCACGGTCTTCAGAATTCATAAATCACCAAGATGGAGGCGAACAGTAGGTTCCTTCACCCTCTGTTAATACTTTGTCAGGCATCACTTGCTTATCCAGGTTATAACATAAGAATGAAGAAAATGATACATTTAAGGGACCTCACACATGGCCCTCATTCTCTCTAGGGGGCCACACATTATTCATTATTTCAGAAGAGATCAGAAAATTCCATTTGCCTAGTTCCACAGTTGCACAATGATATGATTGTCTGCCATGGATTATAACTGTTCTTACCCCCTTAAAGTGGGTCTGTTATCAACATATGCTTCCCTGTTTCAGGAGCTGATATATTAAGGATATGTCCACCCTATTAGCCAAACAGCACAACACTTGTTCACTGTTGTTATAACTTTCAAAATCTAAATTAACAGGGGATATAATTTAAAGCAAGTTTGCAATTTACATTATATATATATTATTTATTTTCTTATTATGCTTTAAACCAAAGCTATACTTATTTGAAATCCAGGTCCAATCTCCTGAAGGCGGCTTTTTAGCTTTGTGCTGGTTGGAAAAAAAAGAGACCCAATGCAGGAAGACCCAGTCAGTACAGAGTGTCAAGGCTCTAAACGTCTGATAATCAAATGACTGCCTTCTCTATGACCGCACAGATGTGTGGGACTTCCTGTGTTTAGTTTTTTTTTTTTGTTTTTTTTTTTCAACCAGCATAAGACTAAAAAGCTGCCTTCAAGAGCCTGGACCTGGTTACAAGTAAGTACAGTTTTACAGCATAATAAATAAAAGAAAAAAAATAATGTAAATTGCAAACTTGCTTTATATCACATCTACTGTTGATTTTGATGTTGAAACCTTTAATGACAGTGACACTTTAAAGCCAATTGTACCATCAGGTACATTTTTAAATCAACATTCCCGGTGCCAGGAGATACCGATGCCCTGGTCCTTTTATTTGAACCACAGGCTGGGTATCTGCACACGGCACCAGTCTATTCCTGGGCATCGTCCCAGTCTGAAGCAGTCTGAAGCACCTGCCTGCCTGTTCCCAGTGTGGAAAGCAGAACATCACGCAAGGGACGGCCAGGCCCGCCTCCAGTGCTTCAGGTCGTGCCGTTGCCCAGGAATAGACCGGCGCAATGCACAGTAACTGGACCAATTGACCAATTAATTGTGCCATATAGATTAATAAGTAGTTCTCACAGAAAACAAGCATATTTTTAACTACAAGGCTACACAGCCAAATAAAAGCTAAATATGTCCATATTTTCTTTGCTATGTTTTGCTAAATTGGGTCATAAATAATGAACATGTTCATCATGTTGATGAACATAATCAATTACAACAATTATTCTATACAGTGTGTACTCTGCTGTTCAATTTTGTATTCTTCCTTTATTTTAAAGTGTTTGAACATGGCTCATGCCCCCCCCCCCTACCTTTTACTCCGCCCGTGGAGTGGATTATGCATAATCTCAGGTCTCCTACTGTAATAAAGAGTCAAACAGGAGTTGTTTGTGCCACACTCTGGCCGCCTCACCACTCCTTCCTCCTCTCTTCTCTTCATGAATAATCAATGCTGCCTGGCCTCCTGCTCGCTCAGCTGTCAGTCAGTGTCTCTGATTGCAGATCAGTCCTCTGTAGGCAGTGTAATGTATGTCTGAAAGAAACACTCTAGGTATAGTTGAATCTCTGATCCCAAATGTGTTGGAGCTGTGGTCTAGGTAACTCACCTGTCTAGAGACCTGACAGCAGTTCATTCTCTGGTTTAAAACCCCTGATGGAAATTAAATATAGGTCTTTATTATTTTTTCCCTCATTATTGTACCATTTTAAGGCTATGTTCAAACACAGTATTTTTGCCGTTATTTTACAACAGCAACGATTGTTTTGAAATAATGGCCATTATTTGCCAGTAAATAATGTCCATCCACTCAATTTCAACGGTGTGTGAACATAGCCTTTCTGTGTTTACAATCCACTCCTGGTTTTGTTGCAAAATACTGACCAAAATACTGAGCAAAAATAGTGTGTGTGTGTGTGTGTGAACATAGCCTTAAAAATTATACAATAAGGGGGAAAAAACAAAGACCTATATTTCATTTCCATCCGGAGATTTGAACCAAAGAATAACCTGCTGGCAGGTCTCTAGACAGGTGAGTTACCCCTAGACCACAATTCCAACACATTTGGGATCAGAGATTCAACTATATCTGAGTGTTTCTTTCAGGCATAAACTGCCTACAGAGGACTGATCTACAATTAGAGACACTGGCTGACAGTTGAGCGAGCAGGAGGCTGGGCAGTATTAATTATTCATGAAGAGGAGGAAGGAGTGGTGAGGTGTGCCAAAGTGTGGCACAAACAACTCCTGTTTGACTCTTCATTACAGTAGGAGACCTGAGATGCATAATCCACCGCACAGACAAATTAGCAAAAGGTACCATGCTCACAGCACACTGTCAGCACCTTAGGTAGGGCCTGGGAGCTGACGGATTCCCTTTTAGTGCTGGTCTCTTCCAAAATATGCTTCCTGCTGTCACTATTCTTCATCAAGTACAGTGTAGAACATGGTTATTTTGTCAAGTTATCTTGTACAGTAAGGGTCATTTTACACAGACTATCAGATTTGTGAAGCCAAGGCCAGTAATGGATTTGAAAAGTGGAGAAATCTCAGTCTTTACTTTATGACCTGTTAGCTTTTTATAGTTCTGTTTCTGGCTTTGGCTTCAAAGGACCCTAAGTCTCCATAAGCAGAGAGTAAACATACAGTACTGCATGTGCTGCTGCTCTGCAGGTAGAAGAGTCTCTCCTCCCAAAGGCTAAGCCATACATCGGGATGCAGTATTGTTTGTTGGGACAAATACAGTGGAATGCAACTTATTACTTCACACCGCATAGTATTCAGTGGAAAATGATTGTTGATTATTGATCTGTTGTTTACTCGTAACTGTAACCCACGACCACTTCAATATATGTACTTACCGACTCATCAGCTCTAACCAAGTCCTGTCACAAGCCTTTGCATATGTCTTCCTGAAGTGCAGTATACGCCAACAGATGAGCCTCACACATGGAGAAATGTGTGAGACCGCAGAACCACCCTTGTTATAGAGACAAATTAACTCCAAAGCATGCAATAAACAGAGCACATATGTTACACGCTGTGGTGAGAAGGAAATAAAATCGGAAGAAGGGTTTGTATGTTTGTTAATAAGGTTTTCCTAACCAGCACTTCATCTGGAGCCCTCAAATGAACCCTTGTATGTATTATCAGCTCTAATATTTTATCTTGAGTTATACAACACATACATTTTAAGTGCTATCTAAATCACAACCCTAAAAAAGCACATTGTAAAACTGACATCCTGTTACCTGTCTTCACCACAACCTTCTGGTCCATACCCAATTTCCTCTTCACAGCCACAACACTGCCTCCTCTGCTGCTGTTCCATTGTTGGCCCCTAGGATGCATGCCCTTGCCAACATATACAGGGACAATGCACTTTACCTAATCTTTACCCTACAGTTCCAGATCTCTATAAGGCAGCACTGTCCATTTCCTGATGTCTTTGGCATTGATTTGGTTCTTACTGTTCATTTGTAATGGTGGGCTATATTTCAACCTGTTCTCCATGCATTGACTTGCACCTGTGTTTTGTATTCTATCTTTCCTGTGCCCTCCTGTACCATACCGTTATATACTGTAGTTTCTTCCTTTGCCTGTCCCGGATTGCTGACTCTTAACTTGTGTTACCTAACAAGACCCTTTTACTTGTTAGCCATTATACCCACTGATCCCTGTGTACCACTCTGCATCTTATGTGCTTGACCTGCACTGCTATATTTTCTTACCTGACCCCTAAGTGCCCCACATTGCATTGTTACCATCTGATTTGCTGGGCCAGCCATTACCCACACTGGGACCACGCTTGGAAAGCAACCTGGTACCCTCTAGCTGAAGTAGTCTAGCCTCTGCAGCAGGATAAGAGAAGAAAACCTAGATGATATTTAGACTCCACTCCTGAGCTTGGTCAATATAAATGGTTAATATAAATTGTAACAATTTCTGAATCCATTACCAAGAGATCCTTGAGAATTCTTGAAAATCACACAAGAGATGAGATTATCTATTAAAGTTGATGCCTACTTTTGATAGAGGTCTAACATTTGGTGCATGTTGACATAAATCTTTTATACAACACTTAATCAGCCTTAGTGCACATTTCCAGCATACACAATGCATATCACAGATATTTCTGAAGATGCACAATGCCAAATTGCGGATCTAACGATTGTGATCTTTTTCATTGAAAGTAACCTGGTTTTTGAGAGAAGCTATGTTTTCTAAGGTAAAGATAAATATGTACAAGAAGACCTTTTGAAGAATCATTATTGGATCTAGTAATTGTTTCGGTGACACTTTCTAGTGCAAGCTGTTGTGTGCAAAATGGAGCTATGTGGTAACTAATGTAAATTAAGCAATATGGAATTTACAGTACTGCACTGGGACTACTGGGAGTATTCATACAGCTGTCCTTTGTAAAGTATATTGAGCACAGTTTGTAGGTGGTCAGCAGATCCCACCAAGGATGACAGGACACTCCCTCAATAAAATATGTATAAGGACTGTCAAACAACCATCTATACCCCAAGTAATCAAGGGTATTATTCTGTATCTTTGTCACTGGAATAAGCACCTCTATAGATGCGTTGTAGCTGTGTGTGAGTCTCCACATTAAAATAATATTCATGTTTAAGCAATTGTGCATATTAAAGGGTGATGTTAGGGATTATGTCAGAAGAGCAGTAATGTAGCTGTCCAATGCTTTTATCTACCTTTAGGATATTTATACTGCCAGATTTGTGAAAGTGTAAAATTAGTGTTTGCCCCTGCTCTATGACTCTGTGCCACAATCGTTTACACTTAGGCATCCAGCAGGCAGAAATATATGCACTTTCCTATATAAAAGCCAGCAAATACTATGTGCATTTGATGTGTAAGCTTTCATCAGACCTAAAGAATAAGGAGGTTGGTGTCAGTATGTTTGTAGCAGTCAAACAAGCTACAGATGTCTCTTTTCACCGTCTGTCATATACACCAAGATGAATACAAACATTTTAAGATCAATCGTTGCACATCTTCTAATGTATTGTGTAGCTTGTCACTAACACAGTGTTGTTTTCAATTAACCATTCAAAATGACACACTGTAACACAAACAGGAAGGATTTGCTACAAGTGTAGTATAGAAAATGAAAACAGTTTGGGTATCAGATAGCTATTTTTCTCCCTAGTTTTATAGCAATCACATGTTGTTGTACTTAAAGCTACGTCACTCATCTAGCCTAACAAAAAAACCATTAAAGTTTGCAGCAGAGGACTGGATGCAAAGAAGGGCAAAGGGCCCCTCACAGAATTTGGCAAATCATAGACAGGTCACTCAGAGTTAAAGAACTATTTTGAATGCAAATGCCTATTGTAATACTGGCATTTAGTAGTGTGAAAAGAAATGTATCAGGTCCAGATGTTTCCACTCATGGCATGACGTTAAAAAGAAATTTCCATTCAGCATAGATCTCTATAACAGGGCTGACTGAGGCCGTAAACTACGATCCATCTGGAGAAGATCCTCATTTAGTTCCCAGGTAGATGAGCCAGATTTTAGTGATAAACCTGCAATGGAATTAAGTATTGAAGTCTGCTTTCTATACCATCTTATTTTTTTAATAGGTTTTCTTTATTAGGCTCATGCTCCAGTGGCGTCTCAGAGGCCACCAAGGCCTTGCAGAGTCTCTCATTCTCATGTAATATTTATTAGATTTAATAGTTGAAAGAAATGAAATACGTTGTCCTTTGACCTTGAAGTTTTGGTGTCATTGAAGACCTTTGAGAAGACTATGAATGTTGAAAAAATAACCAAAGGATTCTTTACCAAATGTAATATGAAGAAAACTTCATCTTTTTCTCCACTTACGTGCTCCTTGCTGCACTGATCATTTACATTCAGTTCATTGCATAATACACATGGCATATCAGACCGCTCGCACTGTCAGATTATAATATGGGCATTTTTTTGAGGCCATCCAGGGCCAAGGCTTCCATGTTACTTCTGTACATAAGACTTTATATACATAAACATTGGGTTGTACACTGAGGGCATACAAAAAGGTACCTTCAAAAAGAAATTCTGACATATACATGGTATGGCTATTGATCTGGTGGAGTCAATGAAGAGGACAGGGTATGGAGAAACAAACTACTAGAGAAAGATAGAGGAAGCATGATATAATGATTACAGTGCCAGATTCACAGCTTACACTGTTTATCATTGCTGTTTAATGTCCTCCATCTCTCTGCTGCTGCTGCTGAGGGTGAGCTACAGAGAGAGAGACAGGGAAGCTGTGTCTCAGTTCTGTGTGCTCTGTATAGTAGACATCACTGCTATACATCCATTTACTGCAGAGGTGCTGGTGAAAATGTTACATGCAGCTCATTTAATGGCCAGACATTGTGCTTTTCCTCATGTATACATATGAAAGCTGATCTTAACGGAAAAAAGTCACCTAAAGTTTAAGGTATACTTTAAGCTCTACTTTGGCTTATATCTGGACATAACCCAGACCAAACCCAACTGCCTAATTGCACTCTAGTTATGGTCTAGTTATGGCCAAAACCAGGAATGGAATTGAAAGGAAGAGAAATCTCAATGTTTCCTTTATTACCTGTTTTCTGTTTATAGTCTATTCTTGGTTTTGGCTTCAGAAGTCTGTCTGATAAATCTTTCTGTGTAAACGCACCCTGACTCTTGCACTCACCTGTCACTTTGTCTGCAAATTGATTATAGATCAATGCAATCCACATATCCCAGATAAACGCCACCACCACTAAATGGACATGTGTAATTGGTTCCTAAGCTTTTTAAAAAAAAAAGTTATAGTGCTTACAAAAAGTTAAAAAAAAATGAAATAACATAAGTCTCTCAGGCTCAAATTTGTAGAACTGCCATCAACTGTATTGTTTCCTAAATAAAATGAATGCCTAGAAATACTTAATTGTTCAATTTCTTTTAATTCCCTCACACCCCAAACCCACTCACCATAGGGGATATAACAGATGTCCATCTGCTGCATCAGGTGTGGCACTCTCATCTCTAATGGTGCGTTTACACAGACAGAATCATCTGTCAGATTTTGGATGCCAAACCAAAGAATGCATTTGAAAAGAGGAGAAATCTCAGTCTTTCCTTTTATGACCTGTTCCTTGTTTATAGTCTGTTCCTGGCTTTGCGGATCCGCAGCAGATCCGCAGCAGATTTCATTTAAATAACTGAACGCAGCATTAAATCTGCACCATCAAATCTGCTGCGGATCCGCTGCAGATCTGCTGCGGATCCTGTAGGTGTGAACGCACCCTAAATCTTTTAGGGATTTGAGTAAATGCCAGTGCCCCTAGTATTTCATCTTCACAGGTAAAAGGTCAAACATTTTTGATGCAATGCAAATGGAGCCAGTTCTCCTGTTGATGGGTTGGTGAAAATGGCTAAAATCATGCATTTCGGATACCCATCAACAGGAGAACTGGCTCCATTTGCATTGCATCAAAAATGTTTGACCTTTTACCTGTGAAGATGAAATACTAGGGGCACTGGCATTTACTCAAAGCCCTAAAAGATTTAGGGTGCGTTCACACCTACAGGATCCGCAGCAGATCTGCAGCGGATCCGCAGCAGATTTGATGGTGCAGATTTAATGCTGCGTTCAGTTATTTAAATGAATTCTGCTGCAGATCTGCTGCGGTTCCGCAGCAGAAAATCAGCTGCGGATCCGGTAAGTGTGAACGTACCCTTAAACATTTTCCATAGATCTTTGGATCGTCTAATGCAACAATTAGGGATGAAAATGTATTGGTCAAGATTAATTCATGGATTATTAGAGGATAATTCAGATCATCATTTACCACTTTGAGAGGTAATTTTAAATGAACAAACACACAGGGCCTCATTGAACGACCACCACAATCACCAAGATACTTTGATTTCAAAGATATCAAAAACCTTTGGGGCACATTTATCTAAAATGCGCCCCTGGTGTACACCACAGAAAGATTTTTACCATTTCTGTCATGTACACCAACTGTAAGCGCCACTCACCTGAAACGGCCCCCAAAGGGCATGACAAGTTGTTAAGGAGGCATGGCCTCCTCCTGCACCTAATTGATCAACTTTAAGTCTTAGAAAATCTGGCATACCAGTACACCAGTTTTGATAAATCCCCCCCCCCCCATTGTGCCAAAGTGGGCTTGAGTGTAAGGGCGGGTTCAGACTATGGAATTCGCGCAGAAAAAATCAGGTGGATTCCATTGCCTGTACGCGCTCACGGCCATGCGCCTCTCCGCCCGTGCCATAGACACGTCAATTCTTTCAGCAGATAGCGGAATTGATTTTATCCGTGCGAATTCCGTAGTCTAAACCCGCCCTAAAAGATTACAGCAATGTGTAAATAGTGAGGGCTGCCAATTTGAGCCTAAATACCTAATATATATTTACCTATTATCTAAACTGTATACCAACCTATGCACCCCCTCCCTTGTATTTCAATCCTGTCAGAAGATATTTCTCTTACATCCTGATCTCCTGCTATGGCTCATTATATATTAATATATCTTCCCTCTGGGACTGCAGAGGAAATATTGCCCCTTAGCCACTTCTAGGAATCTGCATCCCTGATCACATCTCTATGTCACTCAGTATAAACCAGCACCAGATCCAGCAAAGGAAATAGCACAGGATCCTGGTTAATTTATTAAACAAGCTTAACCCTGTCAGCACTGAGTCTCCTTACCCATTACCAAGTAAATGAGAGGTTGTTCTTTTCTGTCTAAAGCAAGTTTCGTTGGCAGCCAAAATTAACATCAACTCAAATCTGGCTAATTTATTTATACTGAGGGACGACAGAAAATTCCATTAGGCCAAAATGTCAGTGCAAAAAAACCCTACTACTGTTCCACATAAATATTAATCTACCCCACACAACAGCTCTCTCTTCATAGTCCACAGAATATTTACTGTAACCGTTGTCATATTTTCCTATAAATATCACTTTTAATAAGATATTTCTTTTCTAATTCCCTTTAGTACACCTCAGCAACCTCTGCAGGCAGCTCAGTAGCAGAATACAGGCTGCTATAAGAGTATATACAGTGCCAGGATCCTTGGGAAATGTCAGATTCCTTTCAGTTATATAAATGGCTCACTCCTACTTTCAAAACTTAGCTTCAATGTACAAAAAAAAAAAAAAAGCCTTTGCATTGAAGAATGTACATCTATTCATTTTAAAGAGACAAATACAAATTTTCTAAGCGTAAAGGGGTTATGCAGCGCTAGAGAAACATGGTCACTTTCTTCTAGAGACAGCATCTCTCTTGTCTCCAGTTTGGGTGGAGGTTTTTTAACTTATGGTGTGTTTACACAGAGAGATTTATCTGACAGATTTTTGAAGCCAAAGCCATGATTGGATCTTAGGCCACATTCACACGTTCCGTGTTCTTCACGGAACACAGACTTAGCATGCATGTAACGGACCTCTCCCCCACCAGGGCAGCAGGGGAACTGTATGCATACGCGCCGAACCGCGCTGTAATGACAGAGCTGTGCAACTGATTCATTACAGCGCGATGCATATAAATACAGTTCCCCCGCTCCCAGCATCTAATTACAGATGCTGCCCGGGCGGAGGGGGAGTGCGTTACAGGCATTCCACGTCCGTTTTCCATGCAGAACATAGAACGTGTGAATGCGGCCTTAGTCCTTTTTGGCCTGTTCTCTGTTTAAAGTCTGTTCCTGGCTTTGGCTTCAAAAATCTGACAGATAAATCTCTTTGTGTAAATGCACCATTAGTTCCATGGAAGAGAATGGAGCTTAATTGTAAACCACACCTGAACTGGAGACAAGAGAGATGCTGTCTCTGGAAGAAAGTAGCCATGTTTTTTTAATGCTGGATAACCCCTTTACTAAGGCTGCTTTCACACTACGTATATTTCAGTCAGTATATTTCAGTCAGTATTGCAACCAAAACCAGGAGTGGATTAAACACAGAAAGGATCTGTTCACACAATGGTGAAATTGAGTGGATGGCCGCCATATAACAGTAAATAACTGCCATTATTTCAATATAACAGCCGTTGTTCTAAAATAACAGCAAATATTTGCCATTAAATGGCGGCCATCCACTCAATTTCAACATTGTGTGAACAGAGCCTTTCTGTGTTTTTAATCCACTCCTGGTTTTGGTTGCAATACTGACTGAAATATACTGACTGAAATATACGTAGTGTGAACCCAGCCTTAAAGTGAATCTAGCAACAGGTTAAACGGATCAAACCTGCTAATAGATTCTAATAGGGCAGCGAACAAGGAGTGTCACCATACCTTTATTTAAAAGGTCCACTGCCCCATTAATAATAAATCTTTCTTCTTCTTAAAAAAAGAATAGGCTGGAGGCTTCCCTTCTCAAGCATATTCTTTCTTTCTTAATATGTAAATGAGGTGGTTCAGTGCACTGAGGATTGATCCTATCCACAGTCCTCAGTGCACAAATCCAACCCCCCTCCATATGAATATTGATAACAGTACTCCGAAGTGAGCGGAAGTAGAGAGTGACATCACTGAAGAGCGCCATTATGAATATTCATACGGAGTAGAGATGAGCGAACCTCGAGCATGCTCGAGTTGATCCGAACCCGAACTTTCTGCACTTGATTAGCGGTGGCTGCTGAAGCTGGATAAAGCCCCAAGGCTATGTGGAAATCATGGATATAGTCATTGGCTGTATCCATGTTTTCCAGACAACCTTAGAGCTTTATCCAAGTTCATCAGCCCCAGCTAATCAAATACCGAACGTTCGGGTTCGGATGGACTCGAACCCGAACCCGATTCGCTCATCTCTCATAAGGAGGTGTACTGCATGCAGGTAGATCAGTGCACTGAGGACAACAGGACCACCCCAGCTTTATTTATGTAAAAATAAAAAGAATTATAATTAATAAATTTAAATTGTTTGACTAGTTTTAAAGGTTAGTATAGAAACATAAAAGATTGTCAGCAGAAAAAAGACCACCTGGTCCACCCAGTCTGCCCTTGTAGTTATTCTATTTTATTTTTTCTTAGGATAGATATATATATATATATATATATATATATATATATATATATATATATATATATATCCCAGGCAGGTTTACATTCACTTACTGTAAATTTAACAACCACATCTGCTGGAGGTTTTTCCAAGCATCTACAACTCTTTCAGTATAATAATAATAATTTCCCATGTTGCTCCTGATCAATTGCAGGATATGTCTGTACTATAAAAAAATGTTGTGGTGATAATGATCAAAGAGCAAAAACAAGAACGTTACTTGCACCAGTTGTGTATTTACTGGGTCTTTTACCAGTGCCCTAGGTTTATTGGCAATATTGATTACCATTAGAGTTGAGCAAAGCAGGCAGAAATTTGTTTTCGCGAGCTTTAGGAATTTTGGGTCAAACTTGTTAAGATTCGATTCATTAAAACAGCCGAAAGTATAGTAGCTACAGTACTGGGACTATTACAAAAGGGTGAATTTGTTAAAGTATGTTGTTGTAAAAGTGTCAAAAATTGCAAAATCACAATTTAAAAAAAAGTCAATAAGTCAGTCGATTATTCAATTACCCCCATGGACAGCAGTGGATCTTGGTGGATCAGCGGCATATTATCATTTTTCCCCAGGACAGGAGTGGAGTGCGACCACTGATTATGTAAGGTGCATACTCATTTCAGTAATGAAACCCAACTTGTATAACACAGTAGAAGTGGAGTGTGAGCACTGGCTAAGTAAAGCCTACACTCAGTAACAAAACCAAGTTTGTTAGCACAGTAGGATTTGATATGGACTGTGTCTTCACGGGTCCCTGTGAATTCCTATAGGCGCACACTTACTTGGTAAACTGGACACTTGGTTGACAGCTACAACAAACAATCTCCCACCATCAGCCCTACTCTCCTCTTCTCTCTGTCCCTATATCGCTCTGTTAGTCTCTCCCTGCTTTGCTCTAATTGCCTACTGCCATCCTCCTCTCTCCTCCACACACCGACTGGCCACCTCCCTAAACAAACCGCCTTATATAGAGGGTGAGGTGCTGACTAGAGATGAGCAAACCTCGAGCATGCTCGAGTCGATCCGAACGCGAATTTTCGGCATTTGATTAGCGGTGGCTGCTGAAGTTGAATAAAGCCCTAAGGCTATGTGGAAAACATGGATATAGTCATTGGCTGTATCCATGTTTTCCAGACAACCTTAGAGCTTTATCCAAGTTCATCAGCCCCAGCTAATCAAATACCGAACGTTCGGGTTCGGATGGACTCGAACCCGAACCCGATTCGCTCATCTCTCATAAGGAGGTGTACTGCATGCAGGTAGATCAGTGCACTGAGGACAACAGGACCACCCCAGCTTTATTTATGTAAAAATAAAAAGAATTATAATTAATAAATTTAAATTGTTTGACTAGTTTTAAAGGTTAGTATAGAAACATAAAAGATTGTCAGCAGAAAAAAGACCACCTGGTCCACCCAGTCTGCCCTTGTAGTTATTCTATTTTATTTTTTCTTAGGATATATATATATATATATATATATATATATATATATCCCAGGCAGGTTTACATTCACTTACTGTAAATTTAACAACCACATCTACTGGAGGTTTTTCCAAGCATCTACAACTCTTTCAGTATAATAATAATAATTTCCCATGTTGCTCCTGATCAATTGCAGGATATGTCTGTACTATAAAAAAATGTTGTGGTGATAATGATCAAAGAGCAAAAACAAGAACGTTACTTGCACCAGTTGTGTATTTACTGGGTCTTTTACCAGTGCCCTAGGTTTATTGGCAATATTGATTACCATTAGAGTTGAGCAAAGCAGGCAGAAATTTGTTTTCGCGAGCTTTAGGAATTTTGGGTCAAACTTGTTAAGATTCGATTCATTAAAACAGCCGAAAGTATAGTAGCTACAGTACTGGGACTATTACAAAAGGGTGAATTTGTTAAAGTATGTTGTTGTAAAAGTGTCAAAAATTGCAAAATCACAATTTAAAAAAAAGTCAATAAGTCAGTCGATTATTCAATTACCCCCATGGACAGCAGTGGATCTTGGTGGATCAGCGGCATATTATCATTTTTCCCCAGGACAGGAGTGGAGTGCGACCACTGATTATGTAAGGTGCATACTCATTTCAGTAATGAAACCCAACTTGTATAACACAGTAGAAGTGGAGTGTGAGCACTGGCTAAGTAAAGCCTACACTCAGTAACAAAACCAAGTTTGTTAGCACAGTAGGATTTGATATGGACTGTGTCTTCACGGGTCCCTGTGAATTCCTATAGGCGCACACTTACTTGGTAAACTGGACACTTGGTTGACAGCTACAACAAACAATCTCCCACAATCAGCCCTACTCTCCTCTTCTCTCTGTCCCTATATCGCTCTGTTAGTCTCTCCCTGCTTTGCTCTAATTGCCTACTGCCATCCTCCTCTCTCCTCCACACACCGACTGGCCACCTCCCTAAACAAACCGCCTTATATAGAGGGTGAGGTGCTGACTAGAGATGAGCGAACCTGGAGCATGCTCGAGTCGATCCGAACGCGAATTTTCGGCATTTGATTAGCGGTGGCTGCTGAAGTTGAATAAAGCCCTAAGGCTATGTGGAAAACATGGATATAGTCATTGGCTGTATCCATGTTTTCCAGACAACCTTAGAGCTTTATCCAAGTTCAGCATCCCCAGTTAATCAAATACCGAACGTTCGGGTTCGGATCGACTCAAACCCAAACCCGGTTCGCTCATCTCTAGTGCTGACATCACAGAGGGGCCTGCAGCTGAATGGACAGGTGCTAGGGATTATGGTTAATCCGTTTCTCCTGCCCAGTGATGTCTCCTCCAGACAGCATGTGTGCCCGCTTTTTTTTTTTTTTTTTGCAAATTTCCTTTACAAATGCGCAGGAATTTGCTTTGCAGAACAATGCAAATTGACAGCCAGATTCACAGTGAATTTTGATTCGCTCATCTCTAATTACCATTTTCAATTGTACCTGTGTCTCCCAATCTACAAGTGCCCTCATATATTATACTGTGGTTAAGCTTATTACTGTTGTACTGTTACTATTATTACTGTTATATAGACAAGACTAGTTGTTACTTACATTTGACTATTTATCATGTTATATTTTTGTTCCCTTTCCAGATTTAAAGAATATGACATTTGTATAGAGAGGAAGCAAAGGTAAATCATTTTAAATAAGATCTGTGCACATATTCTCAGTGTTATCATCTTTAGTTACGGATGTTGTGGTCTATGTTTGTTGAGTGATGGATTTTCAAATGAGCGTCTATGCAGCTGTTCTAAGATTGGAATGGAATGTCCTGTGTCATCTCTACTTTGACCAGCAGATGGCACTCTAGCCATCACACACGTCAGGTCTGACAGCTCAGTGTATAACTAACCATGTGGAACCGACCATGGTCATAGAACATTAGAAACTGACTTAAACTGTGAAGAGGAAATAGATGATTGGCTTATTTTAACACCTTTCCTCTGAAACAGAAACATCTTCACTCAGAAGGAAACCTCAGCATTCATATATTATCATTCATAGGACGTGTCCTTTGTAAGCGGTGATCAACTATCTATATGTTTGCTGAAGTCTTCTGTCTACACTAGGCAGGCCACTGAAACAACTGCTTACACACAGGGAATGTAATGGTTTGTTGCTACTACAGCTATTCAAATGAATATATATATATATATATATATATATATATATATATATATATATACATACATTGATTGATTGGTTAAAAGAAGCAAAGTCTATGCCCCAGCCTGTTTCCAGCCTGTGTGATATCAAACCAGACAGTACCATCTGCTGAGGAAAGACTCTGTATAACAGGCTACAAAGTTGCCATAGCAAGCATACTGTGCCCAGAGAGTAATGTGCAGGGGTACAAATAAGTGAGTTGGACCTGTGCACAATGCTCCCCAGGTGTAGTATGGCTGCTGGCAGGGCAGTGTCTAGGGCATTTGATAAAAGCGCCCCCCTCACTCAGTTTAGTCCTGGGGAAGGGGGGCTTTTATCAGGATTTTGGTTACTAGGAAGAAGCAGTGTGTGTATTACAGCATAAAGCAGTGTGGCACCCCTATCAAATAGTGTTCTACTGAATACAAAAACATCATTCAGTGACTCACAGGTGACGTCTTTATTGATCTGAGGGGTCACTTTCCTTTTCCTCTCCATCCGGCCCAGGCCTCCATGACGGTTTCTTGCAGCTACAATTCATCTCTTCAGAACCTGCCAGACAAACATCTTATGGTCCGTACTTCCAGCAACTTCATTCATTTTTCCCACCCATAGGCTCCCAAACTGCAGTAATTCTGCTGTTTGATCCAGTAAAGTCAGTAGGTATGTGGGTTGCCCCCTGTATGTAGGATCCCCTGCTGTGCCCTCCATATAGTAATAATGTTTCCTATTGTGCCCCGATATAGTAATAATGTCTCCTGCTGTGCCCCCATATAGCAATAATGTCCCTGCTGTGCCCCATATAATAATAATGTTTCCTATTGTGCCCCACTAATAATGTCCCCAATATAGTAATAATGTCTCCTGCTGTTCCCTCTATATAGTAATAATGTTCCCTGCATTGTCCCCCATATACTAATATTAATGTCCCCCTGCATTGTCCCCATATAGTAATAATGTCCTCCTGCATTGTCCCCATATAATAATATTAACCCCTTAAGGTCAAAGCCTATTTTCGTTTTTGCGCTTTTGCTTATTCCATTTTAAGTTTAAAAGTCCATAGCGCTTGCATTTTTTCACCTAGAGACGTATATGAGCGCTTATTTTTTGCGAAACCAATTGTACTTTGCAATGACCGGCATTATTTTTCCATAACATATGCTGCGAAACCGGAAAAAAATCATTTGCGCTGTCAAATTGAAAAAAAAACAAATTTGTTTTGATTTCGGGGAGTTTTGCATTTACGCCGTCCGTCCTATGGTAAAACTGACTTGTTATGCATGTTCCTCAAGTCGTTACGATTACTATGATATATAACATGTATAACTTATATTGTATCGGATGGCCTGTAAAAAATTCAAACCATTGTTAACAAATATACGTTCCTTAAAATCGCTCCATTCCCAGGCTTATAGCGCTTTTATCCTTTGGTCTATGGGGCTGTGTGAGGTGTCAGTTTTTGCGCCATGATGCGTTCTTTCTATCGGTACCTTGATTGCGCATATACGACTTTTTGATCGTTTTTTATTACATTTTTTCTGGATTTGATGCGACCAAAAATGCGCAATTTTGCACTTTGGAAATTTTTTGCGCTGACGCCGTTTACCGTGCGAGATCAGGAATGTGATTAATTAATAGTTCGGGCGATTACGCGCGCGGCGATACTAAATATGTTTATTTATTTATTTATTAATTTATATTTATAAAATGGGAAAAGGGGGGTGATTTGGACTTTTATTAGGGGAGGGGATTTTTTATTAATAAAAACACTTTTTTACTTTTTTTTTTTAAATGGACTAGAAGCCCCCCTGGGGGGCTTGTATATAGACAGCACTGATCTCTCATAGAGATCAAAGCTGTGTATATACATAGCAAAGATCCATCAGATCGGTCATAGATTACTATGGCCTGCTGCAGGCCATAGCAATCTATTGCCGAGCCGGGATCAGCGCCATTCCGACGCTGAGGCCCGGCACGGGCAGAAGAACGGATCTCCCCCCCGCGATCGCATCGCGGGGGGGGAGATCCGACCCACTAGACACCAGGGATGTTGTGCATAAAGCACTTCAATGCAGCTGTCAGGTTTGACAGCTGCATTGAAGTGCTTAATTAGCCGGCGCGGCAACGGGACCCATGCCGGCTAACAGAGGCACTGCCCGGCTGCACGTGTCAGCCGGGATCAGCGCCGTTCAGAGCGGGGTCCCGGCGGGACCCCGCTCTGAACACCCCCCCGCGGCGCCATGACGTATGAGATACGTCATGGGTCGCTAAGGGGTTAATGTCCTCCTGCATTGTCCCCATATAGTAATAATGTCCCTGGCATTGTCCCCCATATAATAATAATGTCCCCCTGCAATGTCCCATATACTAATAATAATGTGCCCCTGCAATGTCCCCCATACAGGTATATTGTCCCCCTGCAATGTCCCCCATATAGTTATATTGTCCCCCTGCAATGCCCCCCATATAGTTATATTGTCCCCCTGCAATGTCCCCCTTATTGTTATAATGTCCCCCTGCATTGTCCCCATATACTAATATTAATGTCGTCCTGCATTGTCCCTATATAGTAATAATGTCCCCTGCATTGTCCCCATATAATAATAATGTCCCCCTGCAATGTCCCATATGCAAATAATAATGTCCCCCTGCAATGTCCCCCATATAGATATATTGTCCTCCTGCAATGTCCCCCATATAGTTATATTGTCCCCCTGCAATGTCCCCCATATAGTTATAATGTCCCCCTGCATTTTTTCAAAAAAAGAAATAATAATTATACTCACCTAATACTGTCTTCCTCTCTTCTAGCCTCTCATCTCCTCTTCAGCCGGTCAGTCGCTGGAGGGATCCCCCAGCAGGTGCAGCAATGTCATCACTGCCCCTGCATCTCACACTGCTCCGCGGTCTGCGGTCCGTTGCACCGCCCTCCAGGGGGGAGTGTAACGGACCGCAGACCCCGGAGCAGTGTGAGATGACGGCCCTGCCTCCTGCCTCCTCGGTGCTGCACGGACCACCAACCTCCCACCCCAGATGTAACCTGGAAATGATGTCTGAAGGATCCTCTGGCAAGGGCAGTGATGACGTCGCTGCACCTGCTGGGGGATCCCTCCGACGACTGACCGGAGGGATTCCATGAGTGCGCAGGGGCCTGGCGCTGTTGTGCACCGCCAGGCGCCCCCTAGATGTCGGTGCCCCGTGTGGTGGCCTGGCCCGCCCGGTTGTAACAACGGCCCTGGCTGCTGGGACAGCTGCGCCAGCGATTGCATCAGAGCCATCTTTTCATGCTAGATGGACAATACTGTAGATATGCTTGTAATGATATCCTATTCGGCCTTTTTCCCATCCAACATCATTCATATTTGCCAAACACTGAATCAAAAAGCACTGCATGCAGGTTTCTCTTAATAAAGCTTGTGGCATTTCCATCAATTCCTGTATGGGATGGGCTGAATCGCTGGGCATATGTGGGTTTCAGATTTCTGATTCAGGACCCATTGACATGTACAGGATCTGCTGCAGACTTGATGTCACTTTTTGCAGCTGTAAATTCAATGTAACAACATGAAACACAGCATCACTTGTGTGCCATCAAACCAGCACCTAAAGTCAAGCTAGTGCCATAAACTTTTCATAGTGAATTCCTTTACAGTCACAATGATTGATATTTATTTGGGTGAATCTTTTCTTAGGCAGGAAGAGTGTTTAAAAAAAACGCACACACAAGCAAGCTGATTTTTGGAAGCATCTGCTTTCCCCGCCCTCTAATTCATTCTGTGCCAAAGATTACAAATAAGAGAGACAGAGCCATACTTTTTATCAGGCCAGCATTACCATCGATTAAAAGCAGACTTCCAGGACATGCTGCTTGCCATTGTGCAGCTGAAGTCACTTTATCCTCATGACTGTATTCACATGGCAGCTTACTGAGCACTTTTAACCTAGTTAACCTCTCTGTGACCGGTGAAAGTCAGAAAGAGAGTTTGGATTAACAGCCCCTAACATCCCTCAGGCATTTGGCTGTTTCCCTATGTCATTCAAGAGCCTCGGAGAGAGGAAATTTATTTCTTGGCAAAGTTTGCTGCGGTTCCTGATGAGTTTAAACAGCAATGTGAAATCAGGGCTTGTGGTCGGGTGCCATATCACCAAATAGACGTGTCGTCTTCTGCTCTTCCCTGAACAAATTAATTTCTATTCAAGCCGAGCATTATGTCATAGGGTGGTCTATAGCCTCATATCATGCTTGTGCCTGTGGGGGACTTAGGCATAAATTACATTTTCACGACCCCTCTACGAACCATATAGGAAATCTCTGACAAAGAATGATTTCTGTTTTGAAGGAAAATAAATGACAAAGAAAACAAATCAAACAAACAATTAATCGAACTGTGTCTTTTACATTTTTAACTTTTTATTTAATCGGGGGAGGGGGGGGGGGCGCTTTCTCCTCTACCTTGCAGAATATTGCACTTTGTAGCAGCTGCTAGGACAACTCCCCCAACACTTTTCTGTTTCACATACATTTATGCTATCAAGCTAGTCGGTTATTATTGACAGTACAGTCCCCTTTAAGGCTTTCTAAGTGTCTCTGTCATTTAGAAAACAATTAACATGTCAGTCTGAGTGTTGAGGGTATGTTTACACACGAGTTTCATTGCATTAATGCAATAAAGGATGCCTGGACAGCAATCATGCTACTTTCACATGTGACAGTCTTTTGGAAAACTGCCACTGTACATATTGAGCCAAAATCAGAAGTGGATCCAACAGGAAAGAGAGGTATACAGTAAGTCATCCCTTTATATTTTCCATCCCATTTGAATAAAAAAAAAAAAAATAACTGCCAAGTGTGAAAACAAGGTTGCGTTCACACGTACTGTATCGCAGCGGATTTGTAGCAGATCTGCAGCAGATTTGATGTAAATAACTGAACACAGCATCAAATCTGCACCATCAAATTTGCTGCAGATCTGCTGCAAATCCTGTATGATTATTACTGCAATAAAGTGATGCAGTAATGCAATGAAATGATCAATTACTGCAATTAAATGATGCATTCACATTGCAATTTAATTGTGTTTGTGCATGTGTGAACACAGCCTCAGATGCCAACCAATCTAGAAATCGCTTCATTCTCTGGCTGGCCATGATCTTTGTTTAGCTACATTAGGTGGCCTCCATTATATGTATATGAAGCCCATCCGGTGCAGCTGGACGGAGATGGCAGCCAGCCAGGAAGTAAAGCATACTACTGTGCAGTACTCCTAGAGATCGGTCCTTGTCTTCAAGGAGACCCAAAATAATCAAAACTCTTTGCTTGTCATGCTACTGTCAAAAATTTTTGTTTGATTTTTTTCTAAATATAACCTACAATTTATCTATTATATTATTCTTAACGTCTAGTTCTAGAAGATGCAATAAAAGTGTCATCATCCTTAGAAAGGCATTGCTACTGGTCCTTACTGTATGGATCTATTTTTCCCATTTGTTTCTTGGGCACCACACTTAACATTTGATCTTTTATGTACTTTTCCTTAAATGTTATGTTAGCTAGAAAACAACCCTTAGATGAATAAGAATTTGTGCTATTACTCATGTTTACGTAGAGGAAATATACACACACACATATCAATATATGCCCTGTAAGGTGCCTGCACAGAGGAATGCTGGTAGGAAGTAAGGTTTTAGCCTGAAACGTGATGGAAAATCATCACAGTGGGGATTTATGAGCTCTGACATCCAGTTCTCCACTTCTTCCTTTGGTTGAAATCACAAATCATACAAACAGGACTCTGTAAATCATCTCTGAAGGATCCCTGTGTTTTTACATTCCTCTTGCTCATCAATCTAAACTTATTAGCGTCTGCAGTCAAATATATGCGCTGATAAAATGATTGTTTCAAAATACAGTAATGTTTTTTCTAAATGTAAGCATCACGTGGTTAAATGGAATGCTGTGTCTTAGCACTGCTTCTTTGCAGGTAAGAGCTTGATGCTTGCAGGCTTTAAAGCAGGAGTATGCAACCTTGTGTGGTCCAACAGACTCATTGTCAAGCTGTGTTCCCACTATGGGAGTTTATGGCAAAATGACGGCCGTCTATTCATAATGACGGCCACAAATAATGATTGTGAACAATTGTTCTGGCTGTCATTATCAATAGACGGATTTTTTTTTTGTAGTGGGAACAAAGCCTCACACTGTAGCAATCTAATAGACCATGGAGCCTGACCAGAACCATTCCCACTATGTGTTGTCTCTCCCCACCCTTCTCTTTTTCTTTTTTTTGTTTGCTTATTTATAAGCTAATAATCTGATTTATTCTAATCCAAGACATGGAAAGAAAAGTCCAGTGACTGCTCATTATATTTATATCAGAAGATTAACTGATCTACAGTTGATCAAAGGGAGCAGTTGATCTGGATGTGATTAAGGGAAGTGTTTATGTAAGTGAGGTCACCCAGTGCATGGTGCGGAAAGCTCTGCACCACATATGTGAACCTAGTACATCTGTAATTTGGGGGTTCAGCAGAAAGGAAAACTGTCAGGTTAACATTGTAAAATATGAAATATGGGGGGGATTTCAGAGAAAAATGTTCTTTTAGTATAATCAGAGTTGGTGTTATGTTTAGTGATTTAAAAAATACTTGGTGGCGATAAGTGTTCAGGTTGATTGAAGCGATAAAAAAAGTTTCATGTTTTTATACTAAGAAGAAGTACATGGGGATGAATATATAAAAATAGAAGGCATGCAGGACAGCCATTCTGATATATGTTATATGCTGTGTGTCTAATTCAGGGCTGGAGAATAGTGAATCCGCTGAACCTGCACAGGCAATGGGGGAAGGCACACCAGGGAGCGGAGTATAAGGGGCCACTGCTCTTCACCAGAGCCCACCACAAGGTGAGATGGACCCGATGGAGCAGGCGACCCCCAGGTCGCTACCCTTGGTACAACTTGTTTGTGCAGGTGGCACGGTAAAGCGAAGTACAGCAATGTCAGACAATGGACATACAAAACAAAAGAATGGAGTACTTCTGCTCATATAAAATGTTCAAATTTTATTGTAGAAACTCTAAAAGAAGTTTCCAACGCGTTTCGAGCCGACCTGGCCCTTAATCATGGCATCTATACAATATATCTATAGAAACAGACAGGATATTAGTATACAATAAAAAGACAAGGTTAAAAACATGTATACATGTGTCACCGCTAAATTAAAACAGTATATAAATGAATAATAATATGCTGTGTGTCTAATTCAGGGCTGAAGCTCTCCAACGTATTACAGATTCCAAGTTGTACTAAACTAAAATACAGCACCTATAGCAGTCTCTGTGGCCTCCTGTGCCTCCATACAAGCTTCTTCCTATTTGCTATACCATGTGCATTCAATCAACTATTGCTCTTCCTACAGAAGATGTCTTATGAGAAGCTATGCTTCCTTCATTTTGTTGCATCTGTTTACTGGGATTCCTGAATAGATCAAATTTTTTATTTCTATTTATAATGTATTACAGGATATACAAATTACTTTTAAAAAGCTGTAAATAAAATAATGCAAAAAGATTTGATTGGCCTTTTAATAGTGGCCCAAAAGATGAATCTGGGGAAACTGAAACACACTTTACTAACTACATGCTAATGTTCCTCTTACTTCAATTGCATTCAACATTATTATTCCTATTACTGTGCTAGTTAAGCAGTTAGAAGGAGACTAAATCTAGAATTATTAGATTTCATGCTGAATTCTAATGGTGACCACTTGGTTTTGCTGAGCAGTTCCATATTAGCATAAGGGGATTTTGCATCCAAAGCCACAGTACAATTGCACCCGAAGCCTATGTACCTATATTGGCATAGCTACTTTACTCCATAAAGAATAGAAAGGGTCAGATAGAGATTTTCCTATTCTTGGACAACTCCTTCAATATCTCAACAAATTGCCCTTTTTTTCGTAGCCAGGAAATATAATGCATTTATAGATATTATATAGAAATAAAAGTACACAAGAGAAATGGGACATATTTAAGAGCATCCTGGATAAATCGTGTGAACGACACATACCATATGGGAATAAACGTAGTAGAAATAAGAAAAATCCAATGTGGTTAACTTCAGCTGTAAGGGGTGCAATAAATGATAAGAAACAAGCATTCAGACAACTAAAACAAGAAGGTAGTGGGGAAGCATTGAGCAACTATAGACAGAAGAATAGAATGTGTAAAACGCAAATAAAAGAAGCAAAAATAGCAACAGAAAGAAGGATAGCCACAGAAAGTAAAACAAATCCCAAAATGTTCTTCACCTATATAAATAACAAAAGACTTAATGACTTAAAATGTTGGTCCCCTCAAAAATAATCTGGGTGAAATGGTGGAGGAGGAAGAGGAAAAGGCCAATCTACTAAATACATTCTTCTCTACTGTATTCACAGAGGAGAATCCCATAACAGACGACATGACTAGGGATAATGTTAATCCTCCCATAAATCTCACCTGCCTAACACAACAAGAAGTGGGGATACGCCTTAAAAACATTAAAATCCATAAGTCACCGGGCCCAGAAGGTATCCATCCTAGAGTTTTGCAAGAATTAAATACTGTGTTGGACAGACCGTTATTCCTAATATTTAAAGATTCTATTACGACAGGGATTGTTCCACAGGACTGGCGCATAGCTAATGTGGTACCAATATTCAAGAAGGGGTCAAGGAGTGATCCTGGAAACTACAGGCCCGTAAGTCTAACATCTATAGTAGGTAAAGTATTTGAGGGGATTGTAAGAGATGCTATACTGGAGTATCTTAATGAAAATAATCTTATGACGCAGCACCAGCATGGATTTATGAGGGATCGGTCCTGTCAGACTAATCTGATCGGCTTCTATGAAGAGGTAAGTTATAGACTGGACCTGGGGGAGGCTGTGGATGTTGTGTATCTGGACTTTTCAAAGGCATTTGATACTGTGCCGCATGAAAGGTTGGTCTACAAAATGAGGATGCTGGGACTGGGGGAAAACGTATGCAAATGGGTAAGTAACTGGTTGTGTGATAGAAAACAGAGGGTGGTCACTGATGGAAAATATTCAGATTGGGTTTTAGTTACTAGTGGGGTACCACAGGGGTCAGTGTTGGGTCCACTTCTTTTTAATATTTTTATTAATGATCTTGTAGAGGGGCTACAGAGTAGAATCTCCATTTTTGCAGATGATACTAAACTGGGTAAAGTAATCAGTACAGAGGAGGATAATATCATATTACAGAGGGATTTGGAGAAGCTAGAGGCTTGGGCGGAGAAATGGCAAATGAAGTTTAATGTGGATAAATGTAAGGTTATGCATTTGGGCCATAGAAATAATAAGTACAGTTATGTGCTAAATAATAAAACACTGGGTAAAACTACTTCCGAAAAGGACCTGGGGGTATTGGTGGACAGAAAACTCAACTTTAGTGATCAGTGCCAGGCAGCAGCTGCCAAGGCTAATAAAATAATGGGTTGCATCAAAAGAGGTATAGATGCTAAAGATGAGAACATAGTTTTGCCTCTTTATAAATCACTAGTCAGACCACATATGGAATACTGTGTACAGTTTTGGGCACCGGTATATAAGAAGGACACAGCTGAACTAGAGCGGGTGCAGAGGAGGGCAACAAAGGTCATTAAGGGAATGGGTGGGTTACAGTACCTGGACAGGTTATCACGCTTGGGGTTATTTACGCTAGAAAAAAGACGTCTTAGGGGCGATCTGATCACAATGTACAAATATATGAATAGACAGTACAGAGATCTTTGTAGTGGTCTTTTTACTCCTAGGTCCGTAACAATGACAAGGGGGCATCCTCTACGTCTAGAGGAAAGAAGATTTCATCATCAGCATCGACGCAGGTTCTTTACTGTACGAGCGGTAAGACTGTGGAACTCTCTGCCACATGAGGTTGTCATGGCCGATTCATTAAATAAGTTCAAGGGAGGCCTGGATGCTTTTCTTGAACAATATAATATTACAAGTTATGGGCATTAGATTTCTGGTGATACGTTGATCCGGGGATTGTTCTGGTTGCCATTGCAGTCGGGAGGGGGGGGGGGGGGGAGATTCTCCAGGTGGTGGGGCGGTTGTCCTCTGCCCCATAGGGGTTTTTCGCCTTCCTAGATCAACACAGTAGGATTCTCCTAGGTTGAATCTGATGGACTCTTGTCTTCTTTCAACCTTATTTACTATGTTACTATGTTACTATGTTACTATGCACGCGCAATAAAGGATTTTTTAATAGGATGTTTATGTAAATATGAATTGTAATATGTCATAGGAGGAATGTCAAATGGAGCGGGCACAGTACATCACACATGCGTCCTGTGACCAATCCTAATATTATTTCTTAGAAAGCATTTCTGCTAAAATCCAGTCAAGCATCACATTCCTACACAGATGTCCAACAAAAGGAGCAAAGCATGAGAATTTACCCAGAATACCAGTTTATACCATAACAAGACATTCTAGACTTAGCAAATTAGCAGGGTCCAGTTTTTGTGTGTGTGTTTTTTGTGTTTTGTTTTTTTGCATAGATCTACCTGAAATATAGGCAGATGGGAAAAATGTCAGAAACACATAGTTTGACAGCAGATGGGAAATGTTGTTCTGGCCACCCACTGTGCTGTGCTCTTACTGCTAAATCTCATTCTATTCTATCTCATCTTTCCTCTGGTCCATCCTTCCTTTTTACTTAGCTGACCTTTAATAAACACTGAACTAGGAATGGACGTAAATTGTAGAAATACAAAAGCACAATGGATGTAAGTGGTGGTTATATGTAGTTCTCCAGGCCTTACACATAGTTTTTCCGTCAGTCTTTTGGGCAGTATTTTTATAACCAAAAAGGAGTGGGTTGAAAATGCAGAAACTGTGTAAATCTGTCCATTGTAATTTTACCATGTTAGTTCCACTCCTGATGTTGGCTACAAATACTCTCTAAAATACTGACAGAAATATTGACCAAAATACTATGTGGGAACATATACTAAGATTGTGGTGTTGGTATGGTGTAGGAAGGGCAGCACAAAAACAGAAAATGGTAACTCTACCTTTTTTCATATGCGCATGCCAACTAGCAGATCCTCCTCTTTTCATCACAATGGCAGAGCTTTGGATGACAGTTCAAGTGGTCGCTCTTACGACCACAAATAATAATCAGGCTTTAGCACCCAAGGGCTTTCATACAGCATCCATGCCTATAGCAGTTTTTTAAAATTGGCTCTTGTTCTGGCTGGATGTTCTTTCCTGATTTGGTGGCATTTTTCCTTCTCTATACCTTCACATACTTAAAACTGGAATGTGGAACTCCCGGCATCATCGTTCATTATGATGCCGGAAGATTCAAAACAGTACATTGAAGATTTAAACTGTTTTGGAGCTGCCGACATCATAATGTTTTCTATTGTCCTGGTCACATGCACACTCCTCCATGCTTGGCCATTTTATGGACAGAATAACCATTTAGTATACAGACCTGGATAGCACAGTCTGGAGAAGGCTGCCTAATATCAGGGTTACAAAGCACATAGGGAGCTATTGTCAGTAAGTCATATAGATTTGCTAATACTGTTGTAATGACTGGAGAATAGTGAATCCGCTGAACCTGCACAAGCAATGGTGGAAGCCAAACCAGGGAACGTAGTATAAGGGGCCACTGCTCTTCACCAGAGCCCACCACAAGGTCAGATGGACCCGATGGTGCAGACGACCCCCAGGTCGCTACCCTTGGTTCGACTTGCTTGTGCAGGTGGCATGGTGAAGCGAAGTACAGCAATGTCAGACAATGGACATACAAAAGAAAAGACTGGAGTACTTCAGCCCATATAAAATGTTTACATTTTATTGTAGAAACTCTAAAAGAAGTTTGCGACGCGTTTAGAGCCGACCTGGTCCTTAATCATGGCATCTATACTATATTATATATATATATAAACAGACAGGGTGTTAGTATACAATACAAAGCCAAGGTAAAAAACGTATACATGTGTTACTAAAAGAAATGTAGGTGTAGCGGAAAATTACAAGTAAAAAGGGGGGAGGATTAATCACTAAATAAAAACAGTATATAAATGAATAAATATGTGTGGGTATCACTACATTTGAATGAATTCATGTGGACATGGGTATAACAAGAATAGTTATGTTCTACCTCAAAGCACAATACTAGACAAACAAGTAATAGGACAAAATGATTAGGTGTAATTATCCTATTTACAGATACAGTATATAGGTAAAGACATGACTATGTGATAAATTCATCCTGCTTATAATAAGATAATATACACTATAATGAATTAGGATTCACAGACCCATGACCCTATGTTACAAAGTGAACAAGTAAGTATACTACAACAATAAACTAGACCAATAGTATACTTACTTGTTCACTTTGTAACATAGAGTCATGGGTCTGGGAATCCTCATTCCTTATTCAGTATTATACCTTAATATAAGCAGGATGTCATGTCTTTACCTATATATCTGTAGATAGGATAATTACGCCTAATCATTTAGTCCTATTACTTGTTTGTCCAGTATTGTGCTTTGAGGTTGAACATAATTATTCTTAATATAGACATGTCCATATGATTTCTTTTAAATGTAGTGACACCCACATATATTTATTTATTCATTTATATACTGTTTTCATTTAGTGGTTAATACCCCCCCCCCCCCCCCGTTTTTTTTTACTTGTACTTTTCCGCTACACCTACGTCTTTCAGTGACACATGCATATATGTTTTTAACCTTGTCTTTGTATTGTATACTTATACCCTGTCTGTTTATATATATATATATATATATATATATATATATATATATATATATATTGTATAGATGCCATGATTAAGGGCCAGGTCGGCTCGAAACGCGTTGGAAACTTTTTTTTAGAGTTTCTACAATAAAGCAGCTCTGGCTGCTTGCTTTATTGTGCCCTACGGGGAGTTCTGATGCGGGCGCGCGCTAATGCGCCCGCATTAGAACACTACGGCCATAAAGATCATCCGGCCGGTACTGCATTACACGCCGGCATGATCTGTGCAGAGTCCGGCCTTTCCATGACCCGTCCGGGGTCACGGAACGGCCGGCATTCACTTTGTGTGAACATAGCCTTATAATGAAGTGCATAGATTGTCCTCTCTCCCCATGTACCAGTCTGCCATTTATCTTATTTATCGTTTTTATAGTCCTCTGGAATCAAGGGCGCTTTAGCAATAAATAATAATAAGTTTAATTGGTTGGTCTCAAGGAAGACTTTACAAGAGTCACTTTAACTCATTTGTAGACACATGGGCCATCACTTGTTTCCCTTCTCCAAGTCATGTCCTCAGTATCATAACACTGGATCTAGAAGCTGTCTGGTCTGGCTGGCTAACCTTTGCTCTGCAGTTACATCCGACAGGCACTTGTAACGTGGGAGGAAGGATCATACAGAGGGGAGCATGCCTGAGATCTGAATCTGATATACTTAATGTACATGGGGGGCTGAGCTCATGCAGTGACATCACATGAACAGCCATAATGCTGAACTTGCACATTTGCCAAGCTCCTTTTTTACATTTCTGTACATTAAATGTTTCTTTGTCTAATGACATAACCCAGAATAAAGGCAGACACATGCCTGCTGGCCTCAAAGGCATTCTGTATGTTAATGAATGATTTCCTCCCTCTCATAGATTAGCTAAGACAGCAGAGTAGTCCAAATGTACTCTATTTTAAACGTGCAAGTTACAGTGTTTATACTGTATCAGCAAATGCTTTCTCGAGACTGTTAACATATCAAACCCAAAGACATACAATCAAAGGGATGGCTGTATCAGTAACATATAGGCTGAGTAAATATTGCAGATATACACAAATCTTCAGCCTTTTTATATTATATAAAATATCAGAATGTGTTATCCAGTCTGTATACACTAAAAGTGCTGCACATTGAAAATGTTATGATGACAAAAAATACATACAGTATAAAGACAAACACACTGACAGAAAACAGCACGTTTGTGCTCAGTAGCTGTATGCCAGCTGTTGTGAGAGATGAAACCTTCAGAGGAATATCCATAGGAAGTCTAAATCATGTGTTTTAGTTATTTACTACTACTACTAGAACTAATCTATTCCTCAGCACAGAGAATGCATTTGCTCTTTTTCCTAACACCTGTGGAGGGCACAATCTATAGAAGAATTTGTATAGTGCTTAGCGTCAGAAGAGAGTGTCCAGCAAAATCCAACAAATGGGAAGAATATTACACAGTCCCCATCATCTTGTGGTATAAACAATCCTTTATTCCTGACTTATAGCAGGTAAATTGAAATCCAGTGCAATACAATTAAATATAATCAGAATTTGACAGGTGCAGGTGACTGTAGTGCGTGAGGTAGTGACAGAAGTATGGAGACAGCAGTAGAAGTGAAGCTTGATCAGATAAGGTACAGAGATCATTCTGGGGGCCTTGTTCAAGGTACAAATGTACTCTGCCAGGATTAGTAAAGAAAATATTAGTGAAGAGGAAGAAAAGAATACTTAGGTATATATCTAGCAATATGACCACCTTCTGCCCAACCAGTTCAGAGAGTACCAGGTTGAGTAGTACGAGATCCAGGCCTATACAACTGGGCGTAGCAGGCCTCCCAGGATAGCAGTGTGACTTCAGTAAGATACGTCGGTTTGCTGCACTTTGTCTTACTGGGGATCAGTCCTGAAGTTTCTTTAGGCTGTTCTGACAACTGTAGAAGGATACCTTGCATGGACAAGGTGGTTCCTAGAGGACAGTTACCCCTCCTTCACATTTAGCAGAGCATCTTAAACCAAAGTCTCTCTCATAAGGAACCTGTGGCTGTGTCTTTAGTCTCCCTCCACCATCCACTAACAAAAGACAAAAGACAAACGACCTTCCACTAGGAACTAACAACACTTTTATAGGGGTAACCGAGTCTAACCTCCTATTGGTGGGGCTGTGTAAAAGAAAAAAGAAAGAAGAAGTGTAGTTGGCTGTAAGCTGTGTGTGGTAACTGCATCTGTCATTGGTTAGAACAATGAACACACTGTAGCATAGTTTACCCTTTGCTTTCAGCCCTACTCTGACAGCACAGACAGTTTAGGTGAAAGTGAGACACCATGTGGTAAAAGTGCAAACGGCAGCTTCTTATTATCCTAAGATAATAAGAAGGGAAATGCTAAAAGGGCAGACTATATAGAACAAGTGGTCTTTTTCTGCCGACAACCTTCTTTATTTCTATGGTTAGCCATAGCAGCAATAATATGATGAGACTGACCTTAGAATGTTTGGAAATGGAGAACACATGCAGCAGCAGCATAGATCCCTCAAATTCTGTCAGATATTCCTATAGAAATCCACACTATAAGTAAAGTAAGTTCTGATTTAGTAAGAGAATGGAGCAGGAAAATTGGGCGAGACACTGGTCCACCATCATAAGGGTTACTGTCCCACAAAACACTAATAACATCATGCTTAAGCAACTGAAAAATTCCCCAGAAAAAGACTTTTATCAAAGGGGTTTATTTTGAAGTCCTTTGGCCAGATCACAGAGGGCACTGACTTTTTTTTTACTTTTCCTGAGGAAATTTAAAATAGGAGGAAAATGGAGTGATTTTTAAATGACTAAAATGGAATTAGCTGGTAAGACACCCTATGCTAATCCATTCTCTCAAAGATTGTGTATGGGGATGCTTCCAACTCTCCTCCAACTAATATTGCTGGATTTCTACTGCCTGATCCCTGGAGCTATAACGATATCAGAGGAAGTCTGGCAATGGCTTATCCCTCCTCCCTCTCTCCTTTTAGAACATGGCGCTGGGAGTTCCCAATGCCTGCCCAAAGTTTCCCTCTCTGCAGCATTTGTAATCTATGAAACGGGTGCATGCTGCCTTAGTCCTTAGATACTCCCTTTCCCCACTTCCCTTATTATCGCAAGTGTATGCAGAACGTTCAAAGAGAGGCCCCATCAATCACAAGATAATTATATATCTTGAAAATTACCCCTATCAAGACTTACTGTAGTTCTCCGTCTAATGATCATAAAATCTGTTTGTGGATATAGATGGGATGTTATATGTTTTGACTTAAAGTGGGTTATCCTGCATTAGGACTTTTTTCTATAATGCTGCCATACTGGAGAACATTGTAAACATCATGGGGTGGATTTAAGAAGACCGGTGTATTTGTACCCCCCGCCCACTTTACCCTGGCTGGATTCACTAAGAGGTGCACGCTTCTTAGTGAATGGGGTGGTCAGGGGCCAAATCTGCGCCTGGCACAACAAATCTGCACCTACTTCCAGCAGGTGTAGATTTGGATCATGATTTGCGACTGCAATCAGGCGTAGGTCATGATAAATGGGGCGTGGGAGGATGCCTGCCCATCGGGTGACCAGGGGATACAGCAGGAGTAAGCAAGGGAGAAGACGCCACTTGTGAGACAAACTCATCTCAGGAGTGACATCCTGCTCAGCAAATCACTGACAGTGATTGGCTGAGCAGGCTATCAATCGCAAGACAAGTATGTCTCGGAAGTGGCAGCTGCAGTCAGCGGAGACACCAGGGGAATGTGAGGAATGGGAGGAAGGGGATTTATCGAGACTTTTCCCAGGCCGGATTCACTGAGAGGCATAGATCATGATAAAGAAAAGGTTAGGGGCCTATTCCACATAGCGATAATTGGCCGAATCAGCCTGATTCGGACGATTATCGCTCCGTTGAATAGAGAGAATGATCAGCCGATGGTCGTTGTCATCGGCTGATCGTTCATTTAGGTTCAAACCTAAAATCATCGGTCACCACCTGCGCATCGCTACGTGGAATAGCGGTGTGTGGCGGGGGACCGTCGATTTCAAAACATCATATATCACCTGTCCAGGCTGCAGGTCTTCTCCTTCTCCTGATCCCGCACCACAGCAGCGTCGGAGCAGCCTGTCTGAACTGACAGACCGCTCAGCCAATCACTGGCCTGGACCGCCACTGCTAGTGATTGGCTGAGCGATCTGTCAGTTCAAACAGGCCGCTCCGAAGCTGCTGCAGCGCGGGACAGGGAGAAGAAGAAGACCTGCGCATGGACAAGTAATGTAACGATGTCCCTGCAGCCCTTGCTTAACGATTGTCGGGCCGTTGGGCCCTGCTCAGCCTGTAGAATAGGACCCTTTAGTCATCTTCTGTCCTGGGGAATAACATTCCGCCAGTCTCCGTGTCATACTGGCAGTCTATGGGAGGCTCACGTGCCTCCTCTCTCCGTGCCTCTCCGCTCAGAAGAATTGACATGTCAATTGTTCCGCGCAGAGAGAGGAGGCGCACAATCCTCCCATAGGCTGCCAGCATAACACATAGGTTGACGGGACTCCGTGGCAGGGAATTCCTCCAGTTTTACTCCTTGTGAACTGGTCTTAAGGCCGGGTTCACACGTACTGTATCTGCAGTAAATTTGACGCTGCGAGTTCACAGCCAAATCCACTGCGGATACCTGGGGGATAACATGATCAAGTAATGCTCATTCATCAGCTAATCGCATGGTTTGACATACAGTAGTTAATAATCATTGTTTGTTGTATAATTGGGAAAGTTGGAGTGACAGAAGTGTAAGTGACAGAACTAAGAATGATAGAACATACTAGTGATCATTCATGTGGCATCTTCAGACCCCAACCAATCGGTAGAACAAGCTGGAAGAAATCCATGGCTCTCTCTTGGCTCTATGTCATGTGATCTGAATAGACTAATAGTGTAAATTATAGGACTGTCCAGGTCTCATAAATGGCAGTTTGCATGTTAAAAAAAAAGTTTACTTGGCAGATAATATAGCACCTTCCTGCAAACTGCCTTATAGTTTATTTTATAGCAGGCCTGCAGAGCTATAGTAAATGCAGGGCCGTTTCTGCCATGAGGCGGAATGAGTATTCCGCCTCAGGCGGCAGATTCTGCGCCCCTGCAGGGGGCGGCAGACAGCAGCCCTGCGCCTGCAGCCGCTCACCTGTCCTGCCGCAGCCGTCCGGTCCCGCCGCCAACGCTTACCGCTGTCCCGCGCCGTCAGTCAGCAGCTGTCATCGCCCTCCAGCGAGTCGTGAGTGCCCGTGGTCAGCGGGGGCCGCGATGCCCCCGCTGACCCCAGGCACTCACGACTCTCTGGAGGGCGATGACAGCTGCTGACTGACGGCACTGGAGTGCGGAAAGGAACAGCGGTGGGACGGGACGGCTGCGGCAGGACAGGTGAGCGGCTGCAGGGTCGGGAGACAGCGGTGAGCAGGACGGGACGGCTGCTGCAGGACAGGTGAGTGGCTGCAGGGCCGGCCCGGGGGGGGTGCGGGGGGGGGGCGGTGCGGGGCGTCCAGGCGCGGGTGATTCGGTTACGGCGGCAGGGGGGGGTGCGGGGGTGCAGGCGCGGGTGATTCGGTTACGGCGGGGGGGCGGGGGGGGGTTGTCAGGGGGCGGCCGCCTGAGGTTTGCCTCAGGCGGCAGAAACCCCAGAATCGGCCCTGAGTAAATGGGCAAAGTCTGTTTAGGCCAGGTTCAGACTATGTAACTGTGCGGCTGTATTTGCGGCTGTAATAGTGCGGCGGTATTTTTGGTGGTTCATGCGTACGCTGGAAAGTATAGGATATTTGGCTGCACAGTGCACACTATGTATGAATCTACGGCCCTATCGTAAACGGACCCGTAAAAAATGAACAAGACCATTGTTTGCAGCTGGAGATGCGGCCGAGGATTGACAGGCGGTCCAAACAGAGTACTTCAAAAATAGCCGTCAATTATGCCGAATGCCGATGCCTCTAATAGTTAATATATTAAATTAATAAAACATATTCTCTTTGTAATAAAGTCCCTTTCGTTAATCAATAATTTAATTCTAACGAATCCATCATTTTGCAATTAAATATACTGTTAAAATAAATATATATATAAATAAATGTATATTTATATATATATTTATTTTTTGACAGTATATTTAATTGCACAATGATGGATTCGTTAGAATTAAATTATTGACCAACGAAACTGAATTTATTTCAACGAAATTGTGTTTTATTAATTAAATATTAATTAGTACAGGAAGCTCCATAAGCTGTTAATTCATATTCCCGGCAATAGAGCATTCTGTACTAATCATCACTTTACTTTAATGAAAACATCAAATGTTTCTTCTAATTATGTTATCACAATAGCATTATTAGAAGAAACATTTAGAATTATATGTGCGCTCAGCTGATTGGCTGATCGGCTCAGCGCACATATAATGAGCCGGTCCGCAGCACAGTGACTTCATTGTGCTGCGGACCAGCGAAGAGACAACATCGGGGTGAGTATAGAGCTCTCCCCACCCCCTCCCCAGCACTGCACCCCTCCCAGCAAGGAAGGGGGGGTCAGTTAACCCCTTCCTTGCTGGGATGGGTGCAGTCTGACATCAGTCTGGCCCCCAAGGGGTTAAGGGGGATGCAATACATCCTCCCTTAACCCCTTGGGGGCCAGACTGTAAGCAGCGATCTGTAAAGATGCTGCATACTGTAAGGTGCACAACACCGCTCACAATGATGGGTGTTGTGCTCCTGATTGTGTGTTTTTTGTGTGTTTCTCCCTTTTTGTTTTTTAGATATCAGTATCCTGGGGATTACGTCGGATTCCGTGGACTACGTCGATGACCAGCGTTTTTTTAATGTTTTTTTTTTATAAAATGGTCAATGAGGGGTGTGGGGGTGTTTTTATTTGAATAAAAAAATTTTTTTACTTGTGTCTTGTCTTTATTTCTTTACTTTATAGATTTAGTAGTGGAAGCCGTCTAATAGATGGAATCCATTACTAAGTTGGGGCCTAGTGTTAGCCGGTATAAAATGGCTAACACTAACCCCCTATTATTACCCCAGTACCCAATGCCACCAGGGGTACTGGGAAGAGCCGGGTGCCAGTGGTCCCGGAGCGTCAAAATTGGCGCTCCTGGACCGGGCGGCAGCAGGCTGGTAAGATTTAGGCTGGGGAGGGCCTAAACCAATGGCTCTTCCCACCCTGGTGTTACCAGGCTGCTGTCGTTTGGTTTTTAACCCGGCTGGTTATAAAAATAGGGGGGACCCTATGCGTTTTTTTTTAAATAAATAAATAATTAAAAAAAAAAACGCATAGGGTTCCCCCTATTTTTATAACCAGCCGGGTTAAAAACCAAACGACAGCAGCCTGGTAACACCAGGGTGGGAAGAGCCATTGGTTTAGGCCCTCCCCAGCCTAAATCTTACCAGCCTGCTGCCGCCCGGTCCAGGAGCGCCAATTTTGATGCTCCGGGACCACTGGCACCCGGCTCTTCCCAGTACCCCTGGTGGCATTGGGTACTGGGGTAATAATGGGGGGTTAGTGTTAGCCATTTTATACCGGCTAACACTAGGCCCCGACTTAGTAATGGATTTCGTCTATTAGACGGCTTCCACTACTAAGTCTATAAAGTAAAGAAATAAAGACAAGACACAAGTTAAAAATTTTTTTTATTCAAATAAAAACACCCCCACACCCCTCATTGACCATTTTATTAAAAAAAAAACATTTAAAAAACGCTGGTCATCGACGTAGTCCACGGAATCCGACGTAATCCCCAGGATACCGATATCTGAAAAACAAAAAGGGAGAAAAACACAAAAAACACACAAACAGGAGCACAACACCCATCATTGTGAGCGGTGTTGTGCACCTTACAGTATGCAGCATCTTTACAGATCGCTGCTTACAGTCTGGCCCCCAAGGGGTTAAGGGAGGATGTATTGCATCCCCCTTAACCCCTTGGGGGCCAGACTGATGTCAGACTGCACCCATCCCAGCAAGGAAGGGGTTTACTGACCCCCCCTTCCTTGCTGGGAGGGGTGCAGTGCTGGGGAGGGGGTGGGGAGAGCTCTATACTCACCCCGATGTTGCCTCTTTGCTGGTCCGCAGCACAATGAAGTCACTGTGCTGCGGACCGGCTCATTATATGTGCGCTGAGCCGATCAGCCAATCAGCTGAGCGCACATATAATTCTAAATGTTTCTTCTAATAATGCTACTGTCACAACATAATTAGAAGAAACATTTGTGTTTTCATTAAAGTAAAGTGATAATTAGTACAGAAAGCTCTATTGCCGGCATATGAATTAACGGCTTATGGAGCTTCCTGTACTAATTAATATTTAATTAATAAAACACAATTTCGTTGAAATAAATTCAGTTGCGTTGGTCAATAATTTAATTCTAACGAATCCATCATTGTGCAATTAAATATACTGTCAAAAAATAAATATATATATATAAATAACAGTATATTTAATTGCAAAATGATGGATTCGTTAGAATTAAATTATTGACCAACGAAAGGCACTTTATTACAACGAAAATGTGTTTTATTATTTTAATAGATTAACCATGAGAGACATCGGAAAACTGCAGAGGATCGCAAACCCCGGTAATAGCAATTCATGTAAACTGTGTTCCCTGCTTTCCCAGATGCATCCAGAGGTGTTTGCATCACTTTCTTAAGATTTTATTTGTTATTTTTAGTTCAACCAGATTTCAAAGTAAATGACCGTATGTTTTGAGCCGCATGTCTATTTTTTCCCACCGCCGGAGTTTCATCCGCACATTTACAGCCGCATAAAAAATACAGCCGCACAGTTACATAGTGTGAACCTAGCCCCCGTATGTCAAATGATGAATGAACACTATAAATTATCTTGTACAGCATTTCCTTTCACTGGTAAATCCTGTGAATTTGCCTATTCCGAATTTAGCGAGTGATTACAGAAAAGTTTTTATAAATTACCGCTTTGGGTACAAGACTTCAACATTGTATAATATAAATTTTAATATAAAATCGTTTCATATATTTTTAGAGAAGGGGCATAATTGCTTATTTCTGCTTCTCTTCCTTTGAGACTCTAGGTAACCTTGCAGTTCTGCTCTTAAACGACTGCTGGATTATGACAATTACATGCACATTACCCATAATTCCTTGCAACCTGGCACATAAGCCACAATGTTGGTTGCCAGGTCCTGTGAGTACTGTGCACATCACTGTGTGTGGTTCTGCTTCTGGTATTTAATCAGAGTTCACAGAGCCTGAAATATTTATGGGAGTACAGTCCTGTTAAGCAAGCGCAAAGATTATTTGTGAATGCAGCAGTGAAAGCAAGACAAGACTGGCAACATGCATGATCTATGGTTTACCTTCTGATTTGTACAGTATGTTACCAGCATTCACAATGCTAACAGAAAGATACAAGTGAAAATCTTACATGTAACCTAATTTGGGGGAAAATTTTGAGAAGCCAAAGTCGCCTTAAGGGCCAGTTTACATGGAGTAAAACTGGCAGAATTCCGCCAGTCTCCGTGTTATACTGGCAGTCTATGGGAGGCTCGCGTGCCTCCTCTCTTCGTGCCTCTCCGCTCAAAAGAATTGACATGTCAATTGTTCCACACGGAGAGAGGAGGCGCACAATCCTCCCATAGGCTGCCAGCATGACACGGAGGTTAGCAGGATTCCGTGGCAGAGAATTCCTCTAGTTTTACTCCGTGTGAACTGGCCCTAAGGCCGGGTTCACACGTACTGTATCCGCAGCGAATTTGACGCTGCGAGTTCACAGCCAAATCCACTGCGGATACCTTCCCTTTCACTTTAATGGGATGACACACTCGCAGTGGGATTGTCTGGCGTGAAACTGCTGTCACCCAATTCCTTCCTCTCACCGCTCTTCACATGTCTGAATAAAGCTGGATTACTACACATGATAGCCTGGTGAGTGCCATCTGTATATCTTCTCTTCATTGTTCAACTGTCGTTTGTCTGGGATTGAGCACCACAGTGTTACTAATGCAGGGTCATACCGGCTGTGTCTGTATTGAGTCTGAGAGCGGAGCAGTGCCGTCTGCTGTTTTCTTTTGCATTGGATTGGTACCAAATCTACAGAAAAGTCAGGTCACAATAGCCAAAGGTCAGGGGAGCCAGATAACAAGGATATTCAAAGTACAAATGCTTGGGGTCAGAAGAGCCAAAAGATAACACAGGAGATACAACACAAACACCAAGCATACTAGATAAATCTAGACTAATAGCCAGCAAAGGGTAAGCACACTGGGGAAGTTTTTATAGGGGGTCAGAGATCTGGGTCCAGAACCACAGACATCTGATACAGAATGCACTGACTGGCAGGGAGACCTGTCAGTCACAGAAACTAAAGGGAACTATATCAGCACTATTGTGCTGATATGGTTCCCAGCAGCACTGTATAGATCTGCTGTGCAGTTCGTGGAGCATACCAGCCATGGCTTCAGCAGTAGCTTTAAAAAGGGGAAAAAGATGTTTTATTATGCCACATGAGACTGAGAGAGGGGTCATCTGGGCGTCTGAGCTAGAGTAGTTTCCCACAGTTCTCCAGCTACAGAAGAGAACGCAGCTGGATTGCTGGAGGTTATGTATCTTATAGTAAAACTGTACCGTGAGCTTTTGTGCAATTAGTAGTCAGGAGGACCCTGGCACTCAACAACCATGACTGATGATGGAGGCGTTAGCTGCACCAGTAGCCCCACCTCCACTAGATGGTTCAACCTTCAGTTACTCATAAGTGATTCTCAAACCAGCAGAGGAAGAAACCAGTCAGCCCCACACTCAAGTCTCCATCTAACCAGCAGCTGAAATTCCAGGTTAAAACATACTTGGAGTCACCCTTGCCCCTAAATATTTCTGACCTGATGCATTTCTGCGCAGAGAAGCTTGACATCTCGACACAGCTAGCAGAGTTCGCTCTGACCCTGCCGTCCTGCCCAGCCAGCAGTGTCGCATCTGAGAGGGTGTTTAGTGCAGCAGGTGCCATTGCTTGCTTGCAGCTGCCGCTGCCCAGCGGGCCGGGGTTCCCACTATTTCCAAAATGGCATTAGTCGCAGCGTCCATTACTTGTTGTTCTCCGCTCGCCATCTTGTTGCAACTGAGGGCAGAGTCATCACTTCTGGTGAAGCGCAGGGGACGTACATGGGTGTCGGCTTTTTCCATCATAGCTGCACTGGAAGAACAGACAGGAAGGTATTTCACCATCAGTGGTCCTCCCGAACACTTGTGTTCCTCCAGGGGGCGGTGTTGAAACTTTGGCTTGCTTTTGCTGATCATTTTGTAATCCACTTTGGCAATAAAATGCACAGTTTTAGAAAACTCTCATACAGCATATATCATACACCATACGCAGTTTTTTTAAGATGGAGATTATAGGCAACAACGAAGTTGGAATCCTGTTTGTGACGCCAATTCTGTGGTGACTGCCCCGCCGGTGAGCAGAGACAGATTGCCAGATGATTAGGTGTGACGTCAGTCCTGTGGTGGTTGACAGAGATATCGTCTTGCCCGGTGGTAATGTGTTGTGACGCCAGTGCCGATTGGGCACACAGGTATGGTGGCACACCTGCTTAATGGACTGTCTAAACCTTGTTCCCCTGTGGGTAGTGACCTGCCGGGTTGTTGCGGGGTTCCTTGGGTACTTATCACGGTGGTCCGGAGTGGAGTAGAGCCCAAACTGGGACTATTGGTACTGCCACCCACAGAAAGGGCATATGACCCAAGGAAGGTGTGTGTACTGTGTTGGTGCTTGACAAGGAATCAAAGTCTCTTTAGCATAAATACAATCTTGTTTACTTTGAAGATACTTGAGGTAGGCAGCAGATAATACAACTTTGCCTTGATATGACACTTTACACTTGATAAGTCACCCAACACTTTAGAGTTCACATCTGCACTGAGAGTAGAAGGAGTGGTACAGTCGCACTGACTGGGCTGCGCGATGAGAGGTGAAATAAAGGATCAGAAAAGCAGAGAGGAAGATGTCGAGAGAGTCCAAACCCAATGTAGTACTGTGTTCTGCCGCAACATCAGAGGTAGAAATAGGAGAATACTTGAGAGTATAGAGAATACTTGTGCTTGTGTTTTGACTCTTTGGTCTTTGCACCATCTATTGCCAACCAGTGTCGAGTGACCCGTCCTAGAGGGTGATACAAGCCCCAGACCTTGTTACCTGGAATGAGCACAATGCTGAGGGTTCCCTACTTACACTCTGCGAGATGCAATTCATAGACTTTGCTCTATCCGGATCAGTTCCTTTACTTGTGATGGATACTGTCCTGCACTGTGTCTCTCCTTGTCCACGGTGTTGGTTAGGTTGATCCCTGACTTGTCCTCTCTAGTGGAAGCATAGTGTTGAATACGGTTACTTGAGAGAAAACTGAGTCTGGCTGAATGTGCTCTGTTCTACGTCTAGACTGCACAACTTAAACTGGCGACCTGGCAGGAGCCAGGGTCCAACTTGACTGCTGTAGAGAGCATTCTAGCTTGCGTCCTTCCTCTACAGAATCCAAAGACAAAAGACCCTACACTTCCTCTACCCATGTGACTTCCTTCCTACAGTGCATTTAAGGTGTGCTGTGAGGAGTGCATATGAAGAAGTAAAGAGAGAGATGAAAGGTGAGGAGAAGAAAGAACTCTCATTGGTGTGCAGATCCATGTGATACACAAACAAAACCATAACTACAGCCTTGCAACATCTAAGCATACATAGTTATAGCAACAACATCTTGTGGCAAAACTCTGGTACTACTACATTACCACTTGAAAGTACAGGCTTTTACGAAGGGTGTAACCAATAGCAACACCCGTGATGGGACACTGCATATGTAGTGTTGGGAGAAGTCACGGCCAGGCGAGCGTTTCATCTAATTATTGATAATTCTTTGCACGTTCCAAGAGCGGCGCCCACTCACTGTAACGCAGTAAAATATGTTTAGCCACCATTGCAGCCGCCGTGTTTAGTGTATTTTATCAATGAATTTAGAAAATTGTGCTTCGCTAGTTAAGCTAAGCGCACATATAGTGTTGGGAGAAGTCACAGCCAGGCCAGCATTTCATCTAATTATTGGTAATCCTTTGCATGCGCCAAGGGCAGTGCCCACTCACTTTAACACGAGAAAACATGTTCAGCCACCATTGCAGCCGTAGTGTTTAGCAAATTTTATTAATGTATTTAGAAAACTTTGCTAGCTAAGCGAATTTTAGCTAAATTATAAGCAAATCTGCTTTGATGTATTCGCCTTGCTCAACTCTAATTAGAATGTTTTTGATCTCACCCATAATGGCTCAGATTTAGTAAAACTATCTAATTCTTAGACTAGACAATCCATGAATTTGCCAGGTCTATCACACTGTATCATGTTGTTTTGAAGTTCACCTTTGAATACAATGGAGAGTGCGGCCAGAGCCATACACTCCTTCATGTGACCTGTTAAGGATGTGCAGCCGCTATTCAATGAAGTTTCTTGTGTGGCCGCTAGCAATACCGGCCAGAGCGTATACTATGTTTATTCTCTTTGGCCTGGGATTCCATCTAACTGCAGCACATTGTAAGTTTAGTATTAATCAAGGCCATTTCCGATTAGCAACAACGGCCTTGATTTATACTAAACTTACGTCTTGTGAGCATGGCCTTAGGCTATACACACACAGTACTGTAATCCACATTTAGGGCCTTGTTTTAGTCAGTAGTTTACCAAAATTAAGGAATGGACCTGACACAGAGAAAAACAATGGCGAAAAGCTTTGCACCTTCTTTGTTTTGGACCCACTCCTTAGTACATATACTTTCCAAAATAACGCTCAGAATACTGTTACCCAGATTTACGAATCTGTCTGAGAGAAAAATGTGTCTGATTTTTTTCTCTGATAGACTGTTATATCTGGCCTATGTGCACACAGTCTTAGAGTGTCTAGTCTAGACCAAAAAAAAATTCTGGTGGAATGTGGTGCCCAAATGTTGCATGCTAGCCACGCCCCTTCAGGAAATCTACATGCATTTAACTGAGATCATTCCCATTTGTTTATGAGATATGGGTTTAGTCTGTTTGTTTCACAACATTAAATTGATATTCAAGAAAAATTCCTGCCATTTTCTTCAAGATCTTTTTGTTCAAGAAACACTCTAAGCTCTGACATCATCTGTGTATAAATGGTGACGTCAAGGTCTTAAAGCTTTGCCGGTCTGTTTCTGTATTTAAAGTCTGATTAGACATTATTGTAATGAAGCTGTTACCAGCTGGACCTAATGAATGGCACTGAGGTCATATGCTTGCTCTGTTCTTGAAGATTTACATCTGTTCTTGGAATAATATGTGTTATAATGCAGCTGATAGTTTACTGGATCACTGGATGCCCCTGAACTGTGACTTCAGGGGGACTGACCTCACATGGAGCATGACAGCAACAGTATTATGAGCACGATGCCTGCCAGAAACAATACAAGAGGGCATTTTTTTTATAGATTTGCTCTTTTTTGTTTCTGTTTTCAACCATGTATAATATTATATATTTTTTTTTAAAAAGGCCATTTCAACAGGAGCCATTTCAATAAGATGTACAGTACAAGAAATAACATTGCCTGATGCCAGTCAATCAGTTTAACTATTGGCAGACTCACTCGTCCTATAGATAATATAGATATAGATAATGTTTATGTCTCCTTCCACTCTTTCCGGAATCAAGGAGTAGAAGGAATAGAAATTATGGTGAGACAAATAGTGTTCAATGTTTTCATATATATTAACACATCCTTACCGGTTAACCAGTAGCAAATACATTTTGTACGTTTCTTTACTAGCTATACAAAGTATTATAAAACCAACTGATACTGTCCATTCTGTAAGTTATACTGGCACCACTAACCCTGCATACCACCAGTCTTCTGTAACAAGATTCACTCAAAAGTAGGGAGGGTGGCTCATGGCCAGTTGGAGCATAGCTTCTGACTAATACAACAACAATGCAAAATTTGTAAACTTTAGTACAGCGGAATTAGTTGTTTTTTGGGTTTGAGACAGGACGAGAGGGGGAGATGATAAGCACAGATGTTAGGCTAATAGACATAACCCCTTACACTGAAGCCAATATGATATGTGGATCCTTATAGAAAAGTGAACCATTCCCACATACTTCCTTCATGCCAATCAATCAGAGCATGCAGCTTTACAGTACTTCCACAGCCAATGATTATCCGCTGTAATTTTATTATGTGTTTAAGCTACACTATTCTTACCATCCAATAGAAGTTATTATATTTAGTTTTGAAAGGTAAAAACATTTTCATGATTCTTGTAAAGACAAATATAACAAGATAAGACATTATTTGATGCTTTCTATTCCTCACAGAGAACCTAGGCTAGTGGTCTATTGTTTAGTGGGCACGGGGTGCTGAGGATGAAGTTATGTCTGTTACTAGAGATGAGCAAATTTAAAGTAATAATGAAGTGTTCATCGGATTTCAGAGATAACGAAGTACTTCACTTAATTATTACTGTAAATTCGCTGATCTCTATCTGTTACCTTCATCCTCGATGCCGTTCCCGTACTGTTAGCTGTGAAATGCTCTGTCTGGTAAGCCTTTAGCTGCACTGGTGGCATAGCTACCGCCCCCCTCCCCCCAGCACCGATCCGGGTCACCCCCGGCCAGGAGCCTCCATTGAGCCCACCCCTTCTAATGATTATCAATGGAGGGGGCCGGCCGGACCTATTCTTGGGGGCATGGCTACTAAAGGCTTAGCAGGCAGAAGATTTCAGAATAAACAGCATGGGAATGATGCCAAAGATGAAAGTGACAGACATACCTTCATCTTCAGTGCACCATGTTCACCAGCATCAGCAAATAGCCTTTTGATAGTTCCCCTTTAATATTCTACTCAGCAGGAAATTCATCATTTAATTGTTGTGTTTATGTTGGCATTCATTTTTTAATGGACCACATCGACATAATTTAGTAATATCTTCCAACTGTGCTATTGTGAGGCGTCAGTCTTGTAGTATCCGGACCAGAGCATAGAGAGGGATCAGATCAAGAGATATTAAATTAGACAGTGTACATTATAGAAACCTAATGCTCACAAACATGTTAACCTAATTTAGCAAAATGTATCAGCAAAGATTTCCCCCAACATTTCTCGTATAATTCATGCAACTTTCGATACTCAGCAGAAGGCAGGTTTCAGACAGTTACAATACAGCCTCGGTATTACAGCCATGGTATTTTGATCTCCCATGTTCCTGTGAAATGAACTGAACTCATATCACCATTGAGATTGTGATCTGATCTAAGTTTGGAATAGTACAGTCATTTTATTATGAATGGTAAAATGCAGCTATAATACAGGAATCTAAAACTCTTCCTAAGTCCAAGGTCTAAAGTAGAAAAGGATACAGCCATATATTCTTAAGAATATATTTATGTGAACATATGTTTCTATCATATTGCACAATGCTCTATAGAATTGCTGCAGAGTACCCCCTCTTCTTATGGTTACTTGTTTACTTTAGCATGTTTTCTTTTATATCATTTTAATTTTTCTAAATTACACAAAAGATCTACAGTTTAAGAGCTTTTCCTTCATACAGCAATTTTTTCTGTAATGTTGTAAAAAGTATTAAAAAATAAACAAGTTCTGAGAAGATTCAGGACATTGAAAAAAGTCTGAAAAACATTTAATAAGGCAACAAAGAGAACATTTTCAACTGTTATGGAACAGATGCTTATCTTAACCCCAATGAAGACTGGAATAACAATCTTCTCAAGGCGGCTTTCTGAGACACTGTACGAGCTGCTGTCCAATACAATACTTCTGTTGTGTAAGCCCATCTCACTAAAGCTTTTCTCATTCATTGTCTGCCCTGCGTCCTGGATTGACTCTGTACATACATTCCCGAGAACCCCCAGCAATGATTGCTGATACAGATGGAGATCCATGAATGAGCACAGGTGCAGCTCGCACAGAATCACCTATCCTGTGTTATGATTGGAAAGTGCCACAATGAGCTAAGGGGATGACATGATATTAAGCCATTGAACAGGAAGATACTCATGCAAAATGGTGACTACTCTTAAGTCTGTACATGATAATACGATTTGAGGTGGATAAGGCTATATTCATACATAGTACAAAGGCTAAGATGTACTAAAAGTTTCAACATACAGTAGACAGTCTGAAAATGCATCTGATTTATTGCTATGGTGCTTCTGAAGACTATTGTATTCTAAGTTTAGACCAATTATTACTTTGCTTGAAGTGTGCCATAGTTTTGAGTCAGTTTTGAGGGAGGAAAGGAGAGATAACTGTTGGCTGAGAGTTATTAAAAGTGTATGGCCACCTTAAGTCTGGGTCCCCGCTCCGGCTCGCTTCGGGGTCTCCCAGCGCTCAGCCAATCACACAGAACACTGATTGGCTGGACGCTGGGAGCCCCCGAGGCAAGTCGGAGAGATGTACCCGGGCGGCGGGGGTTAAGGGCGCTGACTTTGACATACTCGCAGCGGGATGACAATCCTGCTGCGGGTATTTCATCCCATTGAAGTGAATGAAAAGATATCTGCAGCGGACTTCGCTATGAACTCACAGCGTGAAATCCGCTACGGAAATGGTACGTGTGAACTCGACCTAAGAAACACATCACGCATGAAAGGGTTAGGCCAGTTTTAAATAACATTGAATCCTCATTTTAGTATCTTTATTATGACCTCAATAACTGGACTCCAGTACTCCAACAGTCCTGGCCTGAGCACAGGTATAATGACCGTAACTGAAAGAGTTATAGATCCCTATTAATCTCGCACTTGCAGCTATTATATGGATGCAAAAATGTGTCCATATTGTGCTTGTCTGAAACTAGCTTCAAGCTCTGCTTTATTTTCAATACAAAGTGGCTTTATTGAAACATTTGCACATATGACAATTATTTCTGTGCATCGTTTGTAATCTTTTTACACAAGAAACCAATTAAAGGGACCACATACATCAGTTCAGTTTTCATCCAAATAATGTCCAACTCACATTAAGTAGGTTAACGGAAATCATGTACAGACGCTCCAAACAAAACTGAATTCAAACAAACCATTTATAAGATCAAGGACCAAAAAAAAAGGAGGACAAAGGATCAAAAGTCAGAGAGAAAAAAGTCCTGTACGTTACAAAAAAAAAAAAAATCATGGTAAGAAAAACATCACAAAGAAAGCATTTTATGAATTTGTATGAGCCAAGAATAATAGCAATGCTTGTGCACCAAAAAAATCCACCAAATCATGTCCCTCTACTTAAATACAGAAAATGAGCACAGGACAGTGGGAGCTTGGCTGTCTCCTGTGGATGAGCAGATCAAAGGAAACATACATGTGTAAGAGAAGGAGCATATCCGTTGTTATTGTCTGAATAATTATAGGTGCCTGGGAAACTGATCACTCCCCCCAAAATGAATATATTCAGAGCATGGCTGCTGTGAACCTTTGTTGGTGGCATGTGTCAATGCTGGAGTCACTGACTTTTTCTAGTTTTCTAGCGGGGTAAGGAGCTTTATTGGACAATATAATGACTAGAAACAAAAGTGAAAGGGTTATCTCAGGACTTAAAGTTATTACCTATCAGCAGTATAGGGGATAACTAGACAATCACTAGGAATAGAGTGACAGCATACATGTTCAATGATGTGTGGTAATACTTCACAGGGACATTTCACTGAATAAACTACATGTATCAATGCCTGTTGCAGGTTGGGAGAACAGGGGACATGTAATTTCCAGTGGTATAGTAATCTTTTGTGTCATATAAGAAAATATATGTGCAGATCCATGGACTTTGATCTGTACATATCTTCTCATTAGGGATGGTCCGAACCTGCCGAGCTCCGTGCAGCGGGTGGATACAGTGGGAGGACCGCCTGGAAAACTGGGATACAGCCTATGGTTATGGCTGTATCCCTGTTTTCCAGGTGGTCCTCCCGCTGTATCCACCCTCTCCACGGACCGGGCAGACATCGGGAATCATTTCCGAGAGTTCGGGTTCGTACGAACCCGAACCGAAGCAGGTTCGGACCATTCCTACTTCTCATTGAAGAAATAAATGCTCCACTTTAAAGTGAATGCACCATCAGTCCTGGGCTGAAGCACTGGAGGCGGGCTGACCCACCCCCAGTGGGAGGAAGCCCCCGCCCCTCTATGATACGGCTCTATATGATGCTAATGGAGCCGTGTTATAGAGGGGTGGGGGTTTCCTCCTACTGGGGTTGGGTCAGCCTACCTCCAGTGCTTTACCCCCGGCCTGATGGTAAATTCACTTGAAATGTGGTCTTACAGTTGTCAACGGAGGAGAAAGGCCTTCAATTATACAACTTTGTATCAGACATCTAGAAGTCCTTCCATTTTTACCATAATCTACAGGTCCTCTGGTCGCTAGCTTGTCTTGACTCTGTCCTGTAGGATAACATCTAATGGGTTTCTGCTCTTTCTTTTTTTTTTTTTTTTTCTTGCATTTTGTTTTATTTGATTCGTTTGGAGGTTTATGATAACACATAAGCCACATCTGGATGGGTGTGAACATACTGCAAACACATCTGTGCAGAACATTATAAAGAAAAGACAACATTAGTGACTTGTCCATCCTGGTGGACATTTGATGCAGAACAGTACATGTATCTGGAACTTATTAAAAATTTTATATGGGTTGGTGGTCTCTGAAAGTAGAACGTGTAAGTTCTGCATAGTGTGCAATGTGTGAGTGGTTTCCTGCTTGAACTGTAAATTATTCCTTGCTAATACTAGTGGGCTACTCCAGTCCTTTAGATATGAGCTTTTTTTTTTTAAATTGAAATCATAAGGAGGCAGATTTGACGTCAATTTCAGCATGGAATATGTGTCATAATTTCTGTATAAATTTCTCCTTGTAACCATACCCCAATTGTTCAAGCAGTGTAGTTAAGCATAACTAGACTTGTATTGTTCTTAATCACCAACAGAAGGAGTGCATAACAGTAGGAGTGCATCGGAGTATGAAGTCTGCTAGCTGTGAAGGCACCTTAAAGTGTTTTTTCCCCCCTCAGTTTTTACTTAAAGGGAATATGATAGATGGTGTCAAGTAGTGAACATAGTGCACAGTGCACATACAGCATCTGCAGCACATTTGATGACGCAGACTTTCTGCTGCAGATATCAATGCAATTAAATGACTGAATACAGCAGAAAATCTGCACCATCAAATCTGCTACAGATACTGTATGCGTGAATGGACTCATTGTATATATGTTGGGAAAAATTCCTGACGTATGTTAAAGGGGTTATTCGGCGCTCTCACATTAACATGTTGCTGCCATATAATAAAACATACCAAACATGTTATGCTTACCTCTCACGGCTCCCCCGCTGTCCCTCGCTGTCTGTAGCCGCCGTTACTTTCGAGATGAGCTTGTCTTGGGAGTGACAGCCCACTCAGCCAATCACTGGCCAAAGTGCTGTCCCATCTCAAAAGTAACATTGGCTACAGACAGCAGGAGACATGGGGAAGCGGGGAGAAGTAAGCATAACATGTTTTCTATGTTTGCTTATATGCTTAACTGTTTTAAAAAGAGGCTGTGACAGATGCTTAATATTGGCATCCATTAAAGAATACTTCATGAGCAGTTCATTAAATTGATGCCATTATAACCTATGTGTGATAGCACCCTGTAATTAAAAAACAAAAAAATTGGACTATTGCTCATTGCCTATCTGATAAGCTCTCCAAAATGTCAGTGGTTATCTACATAAAAGATAATATCCAATCCATATGAGAATCTTTTTACATTCTGCTGGAAAGAGACTGTGTAGACTACACAATGATTTATGATCGCTAACTCAAGTTTAAGACTTTCTGGAATTAAATGTTTTTAGGTTAAATTATGCTGCATGGGAAAGACAATAATCCATTGTAGCTATACGTTCCTGCTGTCAGTAAAGCACACGTTCCTGTAGGATCTTGTTGAGTGCCTCCAGTTGGATTAAAACTCATGTGAAAGGCCAGTATGTCACTGTTTGATGCTGAGAGAATTCCCTGTAGAGATGAAGTGGTTAAATGTAAAACCTTGCCATGATTATTAACCTCCCATTCCTCTGAATAATACAATCCAGTTCTTGGCTACAAGCTCAAAGACTGAGTGAACGGATCAGGCTAGAATCTCTCTGCCCTAGAGAAACATTTTATTTAGAATTTGTCATATTGAGTGTATTTGGAACAGTGACAATCTTGCTATACATTTTCATATTGCACCCCTAAAATAGACTTATAAGAAGGTTTCAGTTTCACTAGCAAGGGAGTGAAAGGTTCCATAAGATATTGCCTTTGGGTTTCCCCTGGCCAGGGATACACTGGAACAGTCACTGATGTGTAAAGAAATCTGACAGAAGGCCATCGCAACACTTTGTAGATACCTATTAATTCAAAGCATCTCATGAGTTGGAGATTCTCCAGTAATTTAGATAATCCCTGGAAGCATTCTTACATGTTACTGCTAAAAGAAAGGTGGGATTCAGTACAGGAGAAGGCGCCACTCCCATATAGTCTACAATTTGCAGTATGTGGTAAGCTAATAAATATTGATTTGAGAGCACATCAGGGACAAGAATTGAGAAATGTTAGGTCAAATAGCAGTGAATGTCAGTGAAAAGTTAGGTCACTATGAGAATCTCTGAAAACTGGGCATACATTTATCATGGCTTGTTAGAAGTCATCCATGATGAGATGTTGTCCAGAATCTTTTGGCATGTTGGAAGAACATGAAGTTATTCCCTCTGCTAGTCATGATTTTCACCATCACAGACAGTTTTTATAAAGTTGTTGGGTCTCTTTCAAATGTAAAATGTATTTTTTTTTTTACAGACTATCCATATACACATAATAATTTGAGGGATATCTTTGGTTGAAGATTATCTAGGCAATAACACACTGTTGTACAGTTATGTACATATGGGGTACATGCATTTGGGCTGTATTTACCACTAAGCACCCTTGGTCTGGTGCCTAGGGCAGCATCAGGAAACATGAGGGGGCAAAACTTTTTTTGCTGTTTTTATTTTTTTAGTCTCCCACCTCCCGGTTAGACTTGCCAGTAAATCTGGTGACTTTCTGAGGTGGGTGGGGGGGTTGAGGGGTGAGGGGAGAGGCATGATCAGGTCTGGTGTGGCGGTGTTGTTCAGGTTTGGTATGGCTGCGACGCCTGGAGCTATTACCTACCTATCTACCAATCCTGTGGTGAGAAGTCCTTCAGACCATATGTAGACTGCTCTAATCATTGATTCTATGTGAAAATTTATGTTTTAAGCAGCTAAAAACCATGAAAAATGCAATTCAGACAATGTTTCTACTTGTAGAGAAATGCATGTGGCCGAAACCATTCTCCCCCACGCTCCCCAAGATGGGGCGTCTTCAGGTTTAGTACCTAGGGCAGCAGAAGCTGTTAATACGGGCCTGGGTATATGGATGGCTAAGCATCAACATTAAATGTGACCCACAGGGCAATGATACCAATTTGGGTTAATGTCAATGAGATGCATAGGAGTATATAGAACTTGTGTAAGCTGTAGGTTGATATGGGCTTACATTATCTTGCTACATCTTTTGGGGCCTGTATTCTATTGACAATTGTACTCTGTTTTTTGTATTGTACAAAGATCACAAAAAAGATTGTGCTGTGTTTAAAGATGTTGTTCCACCAATAAAGGAAACCTGTCATTCGTTTCATGCTGCCCAAACCATGGGAAGCATGAAACACTGACAGGCTTTCCTAAAACAGCTATGTATGATTCATTCTAAATGGTTCTGCCATTTCTTAGTTGTATCAGGGTCATTCTGCCGACCCTGACTGACAGATCTCTCCCCATAAGCAAAAAGCTGTTCAGAGTGAATCATAGTTGTGATAAGGAAGCCTGTCAGTGTTTAATGTGGCCAGAAACTAGTGACAGGTTTCATTTAGATGTCATACCTAGTGTATAACATAGTGTACTTAGTGTATGTCATAGTGTATGCCATTTATATGCTTTTAAAAAAGAAACAATCCAGTGAAGAGTTTTACATTTTTGTTTTACTTTTACTTGCCATTACTTTAACATATAGTTTGGCAGCAACTGGTGTTCAAAGTTGCAAAATAATGTACAGTACATGTCTATCCTATGCTCAGAACCCTGCTCTTTATTTATTATTTTATTTCATTGTATTCATTGGCTTCTAATGTAGGGCATACTGGGGAAGCCACAATGTATACTGTATATCTGCAGTACTCTAGCCCATGCTATCTGCTGGTAAAGTAAGAAGGAACTACTGTATATTGTCAGCTGTTAAAGAGGGGTGAAGACAGCTGTAGAAAAGGGAGTTTTGTTTGCTAATAACACAGTAGACTATTTGAAATCATTTATTTCTGGACTTTTGATATGAACATAATTTATGGGATACCCCTTTAAGCCATGCTTCAGGAAGCTCTAGAGTAAGGATATATAACCTTCTGTGGCCTGAGGGCTGCATTTTCATATTGTTCTAATTCAAGAGGCTAAATAAATATTTTGCCCCACAGCATACATGAGAGATTCTCTTTTATGGTACTGATGTTTTATGCTCAGCATAGGCCATTAATTGATAGTTACTAGTCTTAAGCACTACACAATGAATAGAACCCACTGCTTCTGGTCCTGCTTACTTTCTTTGTCATTGTCTGAAAATTGAAAGTCAATGTCAAACTCTAGATCCACTTTCTTCCACACAGTACATACCTCCATCCCTTACTCATTTGCACATCAGCAACTATTGGGCCGGTTTGTTATATTTATGCCAGATCTGATCAAAAGCTGCAGCTGGAATTATTGACATCATTTTCCAATATCATACCTGAGATTCTTGCATCCAGTATATTTTGAAGAATGCTATTACATCCTAACAGTGACTAAATGAGCCTTTGGCTTAAAGGGGAACTCCAGGTAGAGGTTAAAAAAAATGAAACTTCTACAGAAGCATAATGCATTACTTACCTGTCTATCCCAGTTTTGAAACTACCAAAATCCATTTGTTCGGGGGGTTTTGGCTCTGTTTTGTGTTTCTGTTCTTCCTGGTTTGGCATTTCCCAGAATGCAATGCTTTCCCTCATGTGATCATCACAGCCCCCACCCATTACAATCACTAAAATTAGTGCAGCAGCTGCTTCTGTTCGGTCAGAGATGGTAAATCACTCAGGGGATTGGGTTATCCAGCCAAGCCTCCTGTGACATCACACCCTGCCCCCTGTCTGCATCATCAGCCTGTCCTCAGCAAACACACACAATGTGAGACAGAAGCATAAAATATTTGTCTCCTAGGGGGGATAGCAGTGGGAGCAGGAGACAATGTGGATTTGCACATTTTTGCACATTTTTTTCACTTCCTGGATTTCTATCAGCTACCAATGTGGCAGAACCGTACAGATACAGTAATACATTATATAGACACATCTATATAACTTTTAATGCACTTTTAATAGAAAACAAGTTTTTCTTATCCGGAGTTCCCCTTTAAGTGCATTACACTGAACTTGCTGCATTTGCTTTGATTGAATGGATTGTATTTGCACACACATCAGAACCAAAATGATTTTCTGCTCTCTTCACTTCCTGCCCTACAGCTGTTCACTATCCACACATGTTTTGGTCTATATTGGATCAGATCCATCTATTCATTCATTATTTCTGTTCTTGTAGATGACCCAGGACACAGGTCAATAGCATTCATTCCTTGACCACATTGTGAGATGTACAGCTGCTGTATTATTATTATTATTATTATTATTATTATTATTATTATTATTATTATTATTATTATTATGCATTGGGCATGCTAAGAATCATTGTTTGCTGCAATATCACAACAGTATCACAACAATATCACAAAGGTGAGAAACAATATATATCTGCACTCTATATCAGAGCATCTTTAAAGACTAAAGCAGTCAGTGGATAAACATGATTTACTCTACAATCTACATTTACTGCCATTATCTCCCCAAACCCCAGCACAACAAAAAGCGGCTCTTTTCTGGTCCAAGAAAGAACAGTGCTCCTGATTCTGTCTTGTAAATGGATATTCTATATAAATTGTATCTAGGAGAAGGTACAACTGATGACTTTTGTCAGTGTCACTGTGTCACTGTGTCACTGAGCTTCTACATTGAGCTGATTCATTGTAACTAATAAAGAGCCATTTATCCTGGCCATTTAGAAGGAGAATTTAAGGTGGTTAATGGATCTCAATGAAATCCTGCTGTATTGTCTACTGCTGACAAACATTCCTGCTGAGCAATATGCCTTTCTGGGCTTACAAGAACTGTAAGGGAAAGTATGAACTGGGGGGGTTTCACTCACACCTTGAGGAAGGTTTTTCTTACTATAATGTTTAAGCCATCCATGTACTGTATTTATAGCTTCTATGCTAACAATGTCTAAATATGTGGTAGAACAGCTTGCACTTTTGCAGACTTGGCGGCATTTATTTCCGTACAGTAGTAATTTCCTTATGTGAGAACCTTTTTATACTTTGAAATAAAGCTGCAGAGAACAGTAGCATGACAGGTTTGACACTTGCTGGATACGAAAATTTGGGCAATAAGCTTTGGTTGAAGTGTTTTTGGTTGAATACGTATTTCCTCTTGTGGTGCACCCAGAATTCTTTGGGTAGTACAATGACGGATTCTGTCAGTCCTTTCCTGCTATTTTATTCATCAAATGTACAATTGAAGAATGAAAGAAAAAAGACTTCAATCTGCCAGTGTTTTGTGTCATATAGGATGAGATAGAGTGATTCAGTTCATCTTTTGCATAATAAGTTGTGGCAGCAGAAATGGTTAATGGGAGGGTGCACGAATGTCCAGGGTTAGCCAAACATTCAAAACAAAAAGTTAATGCAAAATATTGGCGAGGAATCTGGCACTCCAAGACATGTATTTCTTCTAAAACATAGCTTTTATTATTCCATATTTATGTGGTGATTAATACTTTTACTCAAAGTATTTTAGGAGTGATACTTTTATTGGAGATAAGCGAATAGTGGAATATTCCATTCGATTGGATTCGATTCGAATAGCTCCCGATATTCGACTATTCAATCGAATATCGAATCCCATTATAGTCTATGGGAGAAAAATCCTTGGGAACTGGAAATCAAGATTCGAAGAATTGGAGGTCACCAAGTCCAAGACATCTTTAGAAAGTGATGCAAACACCTCTGGAATGCATCTGGGAAAGCAGGGAAGCAGTATTACAAGGCACGGTATTACCGATTAGCGATCCCCGGCAATAATGCCGATTCCTATAATGGTTAATATTTAATTAATAAAACAAAGTTTTGTTACAAAAAAGTTATTTTCGTTGTTCAATAACTTAATTAAAACGAATCCATGCTTTTGCAATTAAATATACTGTTAATTAAAAAAATAAATATATAAATATGTATATTTATTTACAGTATATTTAATTGCAAAAGTATGTATTCGTTTTAATTAAGCTATGGAACAACGAAAATAACTATTAGAACGAAAATGTGTTTTATTAATTAAATATTAACTGCTACAGGAAGCTCTATTGCCGGCAATACCAATTGCCGGTAATACAGTTCAATGTACTAATTAATACTTTACTTTGAATATAACAGCAAATGTTTCTTCTAATGATGCTATTTTTTTTATCACAATAGCAACATTACAAGAAACATTTAGATTTATATGTCCGCTCAGCTGATTGGCTGAGCGGACATATAAAGAGCCGTTCCCGTCACACTAAACTCAGTGTGCCGCGGACCGGCGAAGAGAGAAGATAGAAGACATCAGAGGGTAAGTAGAAACTCTCCCCCCCCCCCTGCACTACACCTTTCCCAGCAAGGAAGTGGGGTCACTTAACCCCTTCCTTTCTGGTATGGGTGCAGTCTGACATCAGTCTGGCCCCCAAGGGGTTAAGTGGGGATCCTTACTTAACCCCCTGGGGGCCAGATTGTTCAGTATGGCACCCAAAGGGTTAAGGGGAAATCAATGCATCCTCCCTTAACCCCTTGGGTGCCACACTGTAAGCAGCAATCTGTAAAGATGCTGCATACTGTAAGGTGCACAACACCGCTCACAATGATGGGTGCTGTGCTCCAGTTTGTGTGTTTTTTTGTGTGTTTTTCCCTTTTTGTTTTTCAGATATCAGTATCCTGTGGATTGCGGCAGATTCGATGGACTAAGTGGATGACCAGCGGTTGTTGGGATTTTTTTTTTATAAAATGGTCAAGAGGTGTGGGGGTTTTTATTTGAATAAAAAATATTTTTCACTTGTGTCGTGTCTTTATTTCTTTACTTTATAGACTTAGTAGTGGAAACTGTCTAATAGATGGAATCCATTACTAAGTCAGGGCTTACTGTTAGCTGGTATAAAATGGCTAACACTAACCCCCCCATTATTACCCCAGTACCCAATGCCACCAGGGGTACTGGGAAGAGCCGGGTGCCAGTGGTTCCGGAGCGTCAAAATTGGCGCTGCTGGACTGGGCGGCAGCAGGCTGGTAATATTAAGGCTGGGGAGGGCCAAAAACAATGGCCCTTCCCACCCTGGTGTTACTAGGCTGCATTTGCTTGGTTTTTAACCCGGCTGGTTATGAAAATAGGGGGAACCCTACACGTTTTTTTTTCTAAATAGATAATTTAAAAAAAGTAGGGTTCCCCCTATTTTCATAACCAGACGGGTTAAAAACCAAGCAACAGCAGCCTAGTAACACTAGGCTCTCTGAGCTTAGTGTGACGGGACCGGCTCTTTTTATGTCCGCCCAGCCAATCAGCTGAGCGGGCATATAAATCTAAATGTTTCTTCTAATTTTCCTATTGTGATAAAAAAAAATAGCATCATTAGAAGAAACATTTGCTGTTTTAATTAAAGTATTAATTAGTTCATTCGGCTGTATTATCGTCAAAAGAGCTTCCTGAAGTAGTTAATATTTAATTAATAAAACACATTTTCGTTCTAATAAAGTTATTTTCATTGTTCAATAGCCTTATTAAAACGAATACATACTTTTGCAATTAAATATACTTTAACCCTTTAAGGACCGGGGCAATTTTTATTTTTGCGATTTAGTTTTTTCCTCCTTGTGCATAAAAGGCCATAGCAGTTGCATTTTTTCACCTAGAAATCCACATAAGCCCTTATTTTTTGCGCCACTAATTGTACTTTGCAATGACAGGCTGAATTTTTGCATAAAGTACACTGAAAAAGCAGGAAAAAATTCAATGTGTGGTGAAATTGAAAAAAAAAACACATTTTGTGTTTTTAGTGGATGTGTGTTTTTACACCGTTCGCCCGGGGGGAAAACTGACTTGTTATGTATGTTCCACAAGTCATTACGATTAAAACGATATGTAACATGTATAACTTTTCTTGTATCTGATGGCCTGTAAAAAATTAAAACCATTGTTTACAAATATACGTTCCTTAAAATCGCTCCATTCCCAGGCTTATAGCGCTTTTATCCTTTGGTCTATGGGGCTGTGTCAGGTGTCATTTTTTGCGCCATGACATGTTCTTTCTATTGGTACCTTGATTGCTCATATTCGACTTTGTGATCGCTTTTTATTAACATTTTTCTGGATTTGATGCGACCAAAAATGCGCAATTTTGCACTTTGGGATTTTTTTGCACTTACGCAGTTTACCGTACAAGATCAAGAATGTGATTAATTAATAGTTTGGGCGATTACGCACACGGTGATACCAAACATGTTTGTTTATTTATTTATTTATTTATTTACTTTTATTAATAACCTGGGAAAAGGGGGGTGATTCTGACTTTTATTAGGGGAGGGGGCTTTTTATTAATAGCAACACTTTTTTTTTTACTTTTACACTTATACTAGAAGCCCCCCTGGAGGACTTCTAGTATAAGTGCTCTGATCTCTCATTGAGATCTCTGCAGCATAGATATGCTGCAGAGATCCATGAGATAGGCACTCGTTTACTTCCGGCTGCTGCAGCCGGAAGTAAACGAGTGCCGAGCCGGGGACGGCGCCATCTTGGAGCGGTCCCCGGCCGGCTTCAGTTACGGAGATCGCTCCTCCGGGATAACATCCCTGAGGAGCGATCTCCCCACTAGACACCAGGGATGACGCTGCGTCCGGTAATCGGATGCAGCTGCCAACTTTGACAGCTGCATCCGATTACTGTATTAGCGGGCACGGCGATCGGACCGTGCCTGCTAATACCGGCGGTCCCGGGCTACAAGCGGCACCTGGGACCGCCGCGGTTCAGAGCGCGGCCGCCGCGCAGTCCCCACTCTGAACGTCCTTACCGACCGCAGGGCGTAAATATACGCCCACGGTCGTTAAGGGGTTAAATAAATAAATAAATAAATATACATATTTATTTATTTATATATTTATTTTTTATTAACAGCATATTCAATTGCAAAAGCATGGATTCGTTTTAATTAAGCTATTGAACAACGAAAATAACTTTTTTAGAACGAAACTTTTTTTTATTAATTAAATATTAACTATTACAGAAATCGGCATTATTGCCGGGGAACGCTAACCCCGGTAATACCGATTCCTGTAACACTGCTTCCCTGCTTTCCCAGGAAGCAGTAAACTTTATTAAAACAGCTAAATAATTGTTTAGCTGTTTTAGTGAAGTTAATTTAGATTCGAATATTGGATCACATATTCAATCGAACTCGAATCTTTTGAATACTGCAGTATTCGATCAAATAGCTATTCGATTGAATACTATTCGCTCATCTCTATTGGCCAACAAAAAATTTTTATAATTCCATATACATATTAAAATTTATAGTGAAGTATATGCTCCGGCTGCATCTGAGGCTCCCGATCCCCGTAGATCCTGCTCAACCAATCAGTGCAGGCCCCCCACAGACACTGACTGGCTGGGTGGGACCTCCGGGAGCCAGGAGCCTCGGATGCAGTCGGCGTGTGGATTAGATAAAGAAAGTTCTTGGTGGGGGGGGGTTAAGAAGGGTGGTATTTATATACTTGCAGCGGGATGACAATAAATAAATGTCATTAAAAATGACAGGGAAGGTATCCACAGTGGATTTCGCTGCAACCAGGGTGAAATCCACTGCGAATATGGTACGTGTAAACGCACCCTAAAAGCAATGTGACTAACCAATTAAAACATTACACATCACAAATGTTAAAGGGATTTTCCGGGATTTTTCAATAAACTAGCATTGCATTGACTTCTATGGGTGATATTTGTTCTACATACACTTCTATCTTTTATTTAGAGCCCTGTTTCCTGTTCCTGCAAGTGAGGGAACAGTGAGTCATCAGGTGGGTGGGCTATGCATCCACATTTATTTAGCCCCACCCCAGTAGGAGGAGCTAGCATTTGAGCCCAGTAGTAACTGCAGCAGTAAGGGCAGCATGACATGGAGGGACCAGGAGCTGATAGCTATGTTGTGGGTGGCACAGAGGTTAGCCATGTTGTGGGTGGCACAGAGGTTAGCCATGTTGTGGGTGGCACAGGGGTTAACCATGTTGTGGGGGGCACAGGGGTTAATTCAAAAAATATGCTCAGCAGCACTAGAAAAAAAATGCAATGTGTGGGTGCACATCTCACCAAACCGGACCCAGGTTCGTATTGAATATCCAAAGAGAAGATGGAGACCGCACTTCCAAAAAGAATTCACACTTTATTCACACCAGATGCAACGTTTCGGCTCAATGTGTAGCCTTTCTGCTTGAGAAAGGCTACACATTGAGCCGAAACGTTGCATCTGGTGTGAATAAAGTGTGAATTCTTTTTGGAAGTGCGGTCTCCATCTTCTCTTTGGGCACAGGGGTTAGCCATGTTGTGGGGGGCACAGGGGTTAACCATGTTGTGGGGGGCACAGGGGTTAGCCATGTTGTGGGTGGCACAGGGGTTAACCATGTTGTAGAGGGGGCACAGGGGTTAGCCATGTTGTGGGGGGCACAGGGGTTAGCCATGTTGCTTTGTAGTGTTGGGGTCCTGGGATATCACCGATCTATGATTAAAGGCCACCTGGCTACAAACGTGCTAGATCGTGCATCTGTTCATTTTCTTATTGTGATTTTGAGATTTTAAAGAATTGGAATAAAGTACAGAATTTTAAATCCCAGGACATGCCAACCTTCTTTTCTATTTTTGGTTAATACTGTCTTGAGGAGTGAGATATCCTCTGGGTTAGTGACTACAATCTCTGTACAGCACTACAGAATAGGTTGGAGCTATATAAATAAACAATGAATAAAGGATAAAAGGAGGCACTCACCAGCAGTGTATTCAGACCATCCGGCTTTTATTGCTGTGCGCAGGGGGAGCGGGAGACACAAGGTGGGTGACCCCAGTTTCGCGGCTTAGTGCCGCTTTGACGAACCCTCTTTGAGGGTTCGTCAAAGCGGCACTAAGCCGCGAAACTGCGGTCACCCACCTTGTCTCCCCCGCTCCCCCTGCGCACAGCAATAAAAGCCGGATGGTCTGAATACACTGCTGGTGAGTGCCTCCTTTTATCCTTTATTCATTGTTCATACAGCATGTTTATTTCGGATTGAGCACCACCACATACCGGACCCAGCCTGAGATAGTGCCATCTAGTGGAGAGCCAGGCAGTGCCATCACTTTTTTCTTTCTTGTTGGGCTATATAAATAAAGCAACTATGGGGGTTATTAAGCCCTTTGAAGAGGAAAGGGAAGCAGTTGCCCATAGCAACCAGAGAGATTCTAGGTTTCATTTTTAGAGGCCTATTTTAAAAATGAAAAAAATGAAAAAAAAAAAACAATCTGATTGGTTGCTATGGGTAACTGCTCCTCTGCACAGGTTTTGCTAAATCTTCCCCTATATTGTTACTATTAGGCTGGGTTCACACACAGTATATTTCAGGCAGTATTTGGTCCTCATGTCAGGTCCTCATAGGAACCAAAACCAGGAGTGGATTGAAAGCACATATTTGCTGTTATCTTAAAACAACGGTTGTTGTATTGAAATAATGGTAGATATTTACTGTTATATGGCGACCATTCACTCAATTTCAATATTGTGTGAACAGATCCTTTCTGTGTTTTTAATCCACTCCTGGTTTTGGTTGCTATGAGGACCTGACATGATGACCAAATACTGCCTGAAATATACTGTGTGTGAACACAGCCTTAGGCTGGGTTCACACTATGTATATTTGAGTCAATGTATGTGTATTCTCGCTGCGTGTTTGGTGCGATTTTTGTGCGTGTTTGGAGCTATTTTTACATGCGAGTTTTGATTTTCACAGGAGAGTTTAACACCACAAAAAACGCAGCTACTTTTGTGCGAGTTTCGTGCGAGTTTTGTGTGAAGGCAACCTTAAAGATAATGAAACATATTTTTTTACAAATTAAAAGTTTTGGTCTTCTGGTGTCCAGGGGCAATATTGCTTCGGCTTTCTCATGAAGCAAGCTTTTTCATAGGCAATGCAATCAATAACATAAATAAAGTGATGGCTATCACATTTTACAGTATGTATCTCTTAAAAGACTTGGTACCAAACTATCTGCATAGCGTTTTTAGCAATAGTTTTCACACTGCCAAACGTTTTATGGTGATACATGGATGCAACACTGGCAATTTTGGCTTCTATGGTATAAAAAAGGTTTTTAGACCTCAGAGAGGCGGAGATTGACGAAAACGCTTGCTTTATAAGGAATCCGAAGCAATATTTCGCCTTGACACCAGAAGACCAGACTCCCCTCCTCCAGGCTGTGCTGCCGTGCTCTGTGAGGAGTCTGTCCATAAGATGGCTGACCTGGAGAAGCATGTAACCATGCCCCGCCCCCAGTGTCCACCACTGGCCCTGTATATGCCTATGGAGGACACTGGGGGGCGGGGCATGGTCATATGTTCATCCGTGTCGGCCATCTTATGGACAGACACACCACAAAGCAGGACTGCAAAGCCTGGAGGAGGGGAGTCTGATTTTAGCTCTATGAGGTACACTGGGAGCTGCTGTCAATAGTAATTTGAATACACTTACTTATACTACACACAAAAAAGTTTACTATGAAGTGGCCAACCCCTTTAACATTTGTGACATTGTTTGGTCACTGCTGAATTTTAATATGGACTAATAATTTACATTACGCCTGCAGGCTAACATTTCTCAGGACCAGACCATAGAATGACAGATTTAAAGGTTTTCAAAGTCACTTCTAGAGTGACAGAGAAAGGAAAGTGTGGTAATTCAAAATGATAAAAACATTCCAGTCATTAACACATGGACTAAACCTGGAACCTGGATTTACAATTCACTACATGGACTCACTTCACAGATAAAACCAAACTGACCAAGAGTCTTGAAGTTCTAAATAACCTTTAATTTACAACAAATCCTTTTTATTGCACTGGCTTATCTATGTGATGTATCTATCCTCACCCCCCTGACCCACCCCTTCCTTATTTACAGATGTCTTTTATCCTTAAAGCGAATGTACCACAGCGCACAGTCTATTACCGAGCACCGGCCGGGCATGAAGCACTGGAGGCGGGCCTGCCGGCCTTCAGTGTGACGATCTCCCTCCTCTCTGTGATGCTGCTCCATTAGAGGGGAGCTTGTCAAACTGGGGGCCAGCTGTCTCATCTCCAGTGCTTTAGACTGGCACTGTGTGTGGGAACCAGGTGGTGGTACAAAAAAAGGACCGCTACACCTGCATCCCTAAGCCGCGCTGGTCTATTCATGTAAAAAACTAAAAAGTAATTTACTAGTGGTACATTCGCTTTAAAATGTTGTGCTGTTTCAGTAAGCCACTTATTTGTAAACTTGTCTGACAAAGGGATCCTTCAAGTCCCAAAAGCTCAAAATTATAACAGAAACAGAAACAATAGCATTAGTGCACTCTTTGTACTATATGGTGCTACTTTAAAAACAACAGGAAATAGCTCTAATAACAAGCTCCACTCTCTATCACCATGAGCTTCTATGCAAATTAGCATGTGTTTGAAGGGGTTATCCAGCATTAGGAAAGCATGGCAATTTTCCTACAAAGACACCATCAGGTGTAGTTTGCTGTTAAGCTTCATTCACTTCAACGGAAATGAGTTGCAAGAGTTATGCTGTCTATGGAAGAAAGTGACCATGTTTTTCTAACACTGGTTAATGTCTTTAATATATTGTCTATATATCACCTATGCAGTGTAGAATATTTTTGTATATGTATTATTCTAAACAGAATAGCAGCATTTATCTGCCATTCTGAAGACATTTTCTGAGGAGATTAAAGCATCTTGGATTTAGTGGCCAATTACACGTCAGTCAGTCCTAGATTTCCCTTTTAATACAGCATTACAATTTACTAAGCACCAGTGGATGTTGTATGGATCATCTGACTGCACTGGAGCCTGACCAGTACTGATTACACGGACGAAGTTATCCAATAATCCACACATTTTAAGCTTGGATAGACTTACAATAAGTGTGTACGATAGCTATTAAGTCCCCATCAGACCATCACAAGTACTTGAGAGTACAACACAATAACACCAGCTCTTCCCTTAAGACATTAATTACTGTATAAAAACATATACTGGATATTTGAAGCGGCTGCTCCACACTAATGCATGAACAAATTGCCTGAAAGCACGTTACACCCATGCTATAGAAAATATGTGATATTAGAGGAATATGTACACAGCACAAGGAGGTTACTGTCAAATTCTTAACGTATTTATTCCTGTACAGTCTTGCTTCACCCATCATTTGGGGCTTCTGATCTGAGAAGTTTTCTCTGGGTAGATCAATGTAAATTACAGGTGACAGCTCTGGTATGACACTAGGAGAGACACGATTAGAGAGATTTATATCTTTGATGCCCAAGTTGCGGCCTAGGGCTATGTGACCCTCTCGTACTTTGCTCATGGCAATTAGATGCCTTGTTCTCGCAGTGCACACGTCTTTGTCTTAACAGGAGTGTTTGAGAGAAAGCAATTTTTTTTTCTGCAAATGCATCTGAAAATTGCAATAGATTTAATTAGAACCTAACAGCCGGTCAAAGGACTGAACATGCTGGTATGTTCTTCAGCACACATAACACTGAGGATTAAAGGGAACCTGTCACCCCCCGTGTTGGGGTGACAGGCTCCCGACCCCCCGTTAGAGCCCCATATACTTACCTAATCCCGCCGGGTCCCGCTTCTGGAGGTGGTCGGGTGATGAAGATCTCAGCCACTGCAGCCCGGCGCGCGCGCTGAGAGATGAGTCCAACACCCATAGAGAATGACGGAGCGCTAGACTCTCCTGTCATTCTCTATGGGTGTTGGACTCATCTCTCAGCACGCGCGCCGGGCTGCAGCGGCTGAGATCTCCGTGACCCGACCGGATCCAGAAGCGGGACCCGGCGGGATTAGGTAAGTATATGGGGCTCTAACGGGGGGTCGGGAGCCTGTCACCCCGGCACGGGGGGTGACAGGTTCCCTTTAAGGTAATGAATGCTGTTTTCACTACATCTTGACTTTAATCAATATGTTAATGAGGTGGTTTGCTGCACTAGGGGTGGGACTACCAGCCATAGCGTAACAATATGCCCCGCCACTTATGAATATAAAGGTGGTACTCTGCAGTGATGACTTCCGCAGTGACATATTCATAAGGAGGGATGGGCCAGCAGGCGAATCAGTGCAATGAGGGTGGTAGTCTAACCCTCAGTGCAACAAACCTGCTGTTAGTTTCCCTTTCATGAAAAATTACAATAATCTATAAGGAGCCTAATGATAAAGTTATTGATCACTCCTCAGAACTAGATTTTATGGATTGCTCCAAAATGGCTGCATCAGTACATTAATGAGAAACAAATACTTGCATGGGATGGTACTGCGTTCATAAAAACTTTGTTCAATAAACAATAGGTTTGGAGAATGCTGTGGTTTGCAATCACATTGTTACTCGAAGAGTTAATAAATAGCCATAGTGGAGACTCAATAAATGGGTGCGGAATAATAAACGTTAAACACCCAAGATCGCTTATTAAATAGGCAAATCTATCCAATGGACCAGTTAAACATTAATACTTTCTGTCACAAATTCCGGCAAACCTGTGATATTCCACTGTTGATGTTGGCTTTCTGACTTAAAAACTGGATTGGCTTTTTTATGATGCATGTTGAAGGAAGCAGGGGAGTTGCGGTAATCCTGAAGATTAAGTAATATTCCAGCAGTCTCCCGAAAATGAGGGACAGTTGGCATCATCATAGACTGTATGTTCTGCCAGGAACCTTTCAACACCTCGTCCCGGCAGGAGCCAAGATAAAAAGGATAGGTTGTCAGAGGACTATGTAATATGGACCCAATGGGATGTCCCCCTCTGACCATTCTCCCCAACATTCCCAGACACCAATATTTAACCATTTTCCTTGGATTAGCTTTTAAACAAATATTCTTAACCTGCGCCCTGCCAGCGGGGTTTATGTTAAGAATTTCGGGCCACTCGAAGAAGATTAATTGCACATTAACATGTGTCAGGTGCCAAACAGGGAGAGGCCAGCAGTGTCCATTTGCCTAACTGTGAATTGTGGCCAATTGAAATATCTTTCTGGATATTTGTACCCTGTGCAATACCATTGCTTTCTGCTTTAAAGTTCACACATTTAGTCTATGAACATAGACATCTGCTTGATGCTTGAACTTTAGTTACTGAAAGACATATTTCTCAGAAGTATTCAGTACTTTCCAAGTATTAAGAGAACTCCACAAAAAGTCTCATTCATTGTAGATTATCCCCATTGTGTTGCCATACCTCCTGAGGAAGCTATGAATACATAGCAGAATGTGTGAATTTGGTATACATACACCATGCTTACTTGCTTGCTCACTATTATAAGATAGATGAGGGGATCATTTGTGGACTTTGCTTCTCTGACCTGATTTACTATTGAAGAACTGTTTCTCACATATATATTGTATTGCATTGGATGTATGAGGTGACCCTGATTATTGTAGGGGCTCACCTGCTACATTATTCGTATTAAACCTATGTAGGTCTATTTTAATAGTTTTTATGTCTTTTTGTTGAACAAAGATGATTTAACATTTATTACTAGAAACTTTTAGAGTGTGCATTTCTACATATAGAATGTTGTTGTTTGGTCTATAAGGATATCCTGATTTTCACCTGAATTAGCTACCTAGGCTGTGCTCCCATATCTTGCTATGTCAATCTGTAAAAAAAAAAAAAAAAAGCTAAAGAATTGTTCTATTTCCAGGCTCAAACTTTATAAAATACCATAATGAAACAATAAGCCTGAAAAGTTTCATTAATGTTACTAGAATGATGGCTAGAATGTGACTGATTGCTGTGGGAAGCTGTTGCTCTGTTCTTTCTTTACACAATTAAAGGGGTTATCCAGCGCTACAAAAACATGGCCACTTTTTCCCCTCTCTTGTCTCCAGATTGAGTGGGGTTTCAAACTCCGTTCCATTGAAGTAAATGGAGCTTAATTGCAAACCACACCTGAACTGGAGCCAAGAGAGGGGGAAAAGTGGCCATGTTTTGTAGCTCTCAATAACCCCTTTAACATTATACTTATGTAATACTATAATTAAGCAGATGGTAATGATCATGATAATCATGAAGCCTATTGAAGGTAGAGAGGGCAGCTACAAGTCATTATACAGCAGATCAATCCTGTAGCAATAAAGGGGATGTGTCATTGCAAAATGTTTCAATTTTAGATATCGCTAAAAAGGTTTAAAAACACAAAAAATTTAAATTGATCATTTTTCACTCTGAATACAGAGGCTCCTTTCTAATCAGCTGACACATTCACCTGATCCACCACAACAGGTGATTACAGCTCCCCTCCTCCCCTTACATACACAGTGATCTCTGCATAAGTCACAGAGCATACCTAAAACACCATAATGAATGGCAGGTTCCTATGGCCCATGTGGCTGCTGTAAAGCGTATCCATAAATGCTCTTAGTAGCTCAGGAAAGACAAGTAGCCTCATAATCATGTAGAGGTAAACATAAAAGTGATTGAAGTTTATAAAAGGTGGTTGTAGTTTATAAAAAGGACAATCTCGTCTCATCCTCAGTCTCACAGTCTAGGAGAGACAATATATGGCAGAGCAGGATCTATACCTATTAATTATGAATAAATGTTAAATATAAGATACATTGTTTACTATATGATTTAACGTTAAATAAAAGCCTAAAAGGGCCATGATGACAAATGTTATTATGTTATTATGATAGAAATAAACTGAGCTGCTACTAATAACATTAAAACCTGCATATTCTCGTCATCAGCACAATATTATACATAGTGATTTATTGCTATCATTACAACTTTTAATAATCACTATCAGTAGATATAATATTGTGATCACCACATTTTATTCCCTCTGCTCCTTCAGTGTTTTCCTGCATACCTAAATGCTTTGCATCTCTTCACCCTAGTAGTATTTCTAGTTTGTGATTTCAAGAACAAAACGTTAATCTCAGATTTAAAAAAAAAAAACATTTAAGAAAAGAAAAGAAAAACTTTTTTAGGAAAATAAAATTAGAAAATATTCTTTATGCAACATTCCTGACAGTTCTGCATAGAACAATCCTTATTCTCATCTACTTTTTGGGGTATTTTATCACCCATAGATCAGTCATTGCATAAGGGTGAGGAAACAGAACTATACTATGTAGAGCTGCTGAGGCCAATGCAATGAAGTGAACGTGCATGTAAGACCACTTTCACACTGCATTATTTTCATCTGTATTTGTGAAATAAAACCATGAGTAGGTCCAAAACCCAGAAGAAATGGAACTGTTTCCGCTATACCTTTTCTTGGTTTAGGTTCCACTTAGGTTTTGACTTACAAATACTGATGCAAAATATTGGCTGAAATATTAGCGTGAGAAAGTGACCTTAAATTGTTTTCCCCAAAAACGGGAGATATCATTACATTGTAAAAGCAATAGCATGGACACAATACATCACAATAAATACATTTCCATTTCAATTGAGCATTACTGAATGTGTACATTGTTTTAAAACTTCCCTGAAGAAAGAAATTGTTTGGCATGAGAATTAGATTCAAAAGTAGAAAATGTATGGAAAGTCCCAAAGCCAGACCTCGCAGTATAGAATACTCAGAGTACTCCCATAATCCACAGCTCAGTAAGACAATAAAAACGGAAAGCTACCAGCATAAACAGCAAAAACAACACTTGTATATATGTATGTATGTATAAATATATATATATATATATATATATTAGAGATGAGCGAAACGGGTCGATTCGATGCTAACCCGAATGTTCGGTATTTGATTAGCTGGGGCTGCTGAACTTGGATAAAGCTCTAAGGTTGTCTGGAAAACATGGATACAGTCAATGACTATATCCATGATTTCCACATAGCCTTAGGGCTTTATCCAACTTTAGCAGCCACCGCTAATCAAATGCCGAAAGTTTGGGTTCGGATCGACTCGAGCATGCTCCAGGTTCGCTCATCTCTAATATATATATATATATATATATATATATATATATATATATATTTTTTTTTTTTTTTTATTAAATAACCATAGATAGACATAGACCAATAGACTGAGAGCGAAACTCATCAATGGTTGCCTGCTGGAGAATAACAAATTCCCTTTAGCTTCTGTGCTCCCAGTCAGCAGTACAGAAGTCTATAGGCTGCTGACAGGTTGGCTCTAATGTAGATGCTAGAACAACCCCTAGAGAAGAGCAGCCTGATACCTGGTTTGCTATTATTTGTACATTGAGTGGTTCTATTAAGAGGAGTGTATTAGGAGATTAGGTAATGTACTTAATATGCAGTTCCTGGTCTACAAAGTGTATGACCCTTTACTTTAAACCAGAGGTGGGGTGCACATAAATGTTGATCAGTATTTTTTACCTAACAGCGGCAGTGGGTTCAAAACCCAGAAAAAAAATCTTTCCATGGTACTTCTTCTCTGAGTTTATTTCCCTCCTGGTTTTGTCTAGAAATGGTGAACCAATACAGACCAAATTACTATGTGTGAACCTAGCTGTTGTCTCCTGTTAAACTTTTCCTTGCATATCATTGCATTTATATATTCCTTGGAAATAATATTTGCAAATGTTTACTTAAGGCCCTAATGTTTCTTTCTTTTTTTTAACACTTTATTGAAATTACTTTAAGTAGCAGGAACCTGCCAGCTCCTATCTACCAAATATATAAATTGGTGGTGTAAGAGCTGCCTTATGTTACTATTGCACTGTAATACATTTCTGTATAATGTATTTCTGGCGATAACTATACAACATACAGTATTAATAGAAGAGCTTAACTCATAGCACAATCACATATGGAATCTAATGTAATTCTATCAATACTGTGTAAGAGAAATCTTTCTATCCGCACCTGTGCTCTTCTCTTGAAAGTCATCAATTTTAGTGCTCTAACGCCAATGTTCTGTTTGGGGAAATAATATGTAAAGTCTAAGCGGAGGTTCATTGCGCCACAGGGAGTCCATGTATGAATCTATGGCTGTTGTTCAGCAGCATTTGTCAGGTCATCTATCCTTATATTATGCTGATTTAATTTCCCAAAGAGATGCATTCTTTTCCAGGACTTATAGTTATATGTCCAGAATTATTTTAAAGTAAACAAGCCTTAAATTTATAAGACCAGGGGGCAATGTTATTGTTTGCCGTAAAAGTAGAATGTTAGTGGTCACAAATACATCACCATTTCCAGATATTGTGCATTTATGTTAAACGCTATTCCCCTTGTGCTATTATCTGTGGGTGCAGGAACAAGCTAAGTCTACTGCAGCTTAAATGTATTATTATTATTTTCTCTTCAGCAGGGTGAAGACCTAAAGCACTGACTGAAAGGAGAGGGGGTGCAAATTATGGATTAAAGGAAAACAATCAAGAAAACAGTCTAAAAATATTACACACAAACACAATATGGCTGCTAGGCAGAGACAAAGACACTTGTTGCTCATAGCCGAACAATTGGTAAATCCTTGCTTTAGACTTCAAGTGTCACCCTAAGTCAGCAGGCTACAGATGGAGTTTATTTTCTTTTCAGACTGCAGGCTGCCATACTGAGCAGTCTACAGTATATGCAGCTTTAAGAATATACTCCCCCCCCCCTTACCCAGCGGATTGACTGCATGTGATTCTGATTAAGTATCATTTACTCTGTTCCACACTCTATTTTGCATGGTGTATCCAAAGTCAACCACTGTTGTCATAAATAAAAAACTCTCCATATGTTGCCCAATACCAAATGAGCATGTTGGCATATTGTCCACACATTATGTTCTACAGAGCAGTCCTATATTAAGTAGATCACATTCATTGCTGAGAACAACTTATCTGACTTAAGAATAGTTTGAGAAGTTTTGCTTCATATAAAAGTAAGCCTTGCCAAGTTCCTTTCCTCCCACATTAGCTATTCTGGTTTCTGTGGAAACTGTCAGCCAATAGAAGTCCTAGATGACTTCACACAAGTGAAACGTTAAATGCAGAGTGTTGCAGCTTTCCTATTTTATTTTTTTGACAGATGCTGTCACCGTAACATTAAGCATCTTAGTGTCCTGATGTTACAAGCTTCAAAACCTATCATTCTTATTCGAATCAGACTAATGGGCCCTATTCCACCGGACGACTGACGTTCGCATAATCGTTAACGATTAACGATCTCAAACGACCGCTATTGCGAAAGAGCTGAAAACGTTCACTCATTTCCATGGAACGATAATCGTTACTTATGATCGTATTTGCGATCGTTTTTCTTCGCTATTTCTTCGCTATTGTGTTCGTATCTACTGCAAACGACCGAACGACGTCTTATTCAATGCGAACGATTTGCGAACGTTTTGCGAACGAGCAACGATAAAAATAGGTCCAGGTCTTATACAGCGATCAACGATTTCTCGTTCGGTCGTTAATCGTTAACTGCATTTCAACCGAAAGATTATCGTTTAGATTCGAACGATTTAACGATAATCTGAACGATAATCGTCTGGTGGAATAGGGCCCTTAGGAATATTCTCCTTTCTTGATGCCACATGTAGGCAAGGGATGGGGGAGCTGGCGGGCTGTGAGCTGGGCTAAGAATTATCTTATAAGTTATTGCTTAAGGAGTACAAACAATGCTTTCCAACCCAGTCTTTCCATGTGACAGCATCAGGGGGAGCTGTCATATTCACACCAGGGCCAATGAACTGATTTCAGCCTATTCAAATATGATTGGGGGGGCTACCAAAGTTAACAGAAAAAAAGTCATCCAGAAAATGGCACAGGCCAAGAATTCTAAAAGGGTTTACCCATTTCCACACCAGGCCTTACTAATGTAAGTGTAAGGGGTATCCAGTAGAGGGAACTATGTTTGGGGGATTCCCCCATGGTAGTGAGGTTAGAGATCAATGCTGTAGAAGAAGATATCATCTCTGAAAGTGGCACCTTATATCTACAACTTCACACTTTTTATAACACTGGGTTCTGCGTGCTCTTTATCATTGGCTGCTATAATAAGAAGCATCTAATTCACCGGCAGGTATATACATAACTGACTGTACACATGGTCACTGTGTGAGAGTAGAAGGGCTCACGCTTAGGTCTAGGCCATGACCCGTGTTTCTTTTCCTGGTATATTGTTGCATCCCAACATCTTTTTCTATAGTGTATTGCAGCACCATTCATTCCTGTGCAGAGATATTTCACTCTTCTGGTAAATGTATAGTTTTAGAACATCCCGGGGAAATTACCTTCCAAAACTTCACAACTAACCTCCCATTAGATATCTAGTCAGGTTGTCAGAAATCACTTTACCAAAAACTGAGTGCTGAATTACAGATGAGGAGCCTGCCCTCCAAAAAAACAAACTTCTTTATAAGAAGTTATAGGAGGCTTCTCTCTGCTTCATATGACAAATGCCAGCTGGCACATTTTCTTAGCAATTTGTAATCTTTTAAATAACAATTCCATTACAGTATACCCATCCTTTACCCATTTGCAGGATGCTGGTTACCACTTGTCAGCTGTCTACCAATCACATGCTGTAACCCAGGTCACTGCTGTATGTAGTACGCGACACAATAAATCCAGCAAAAATCTCTTTTTGGCATTGTGACAATACATAAATACAGCTATCAGAATGAGAAAATGCAGAGATTCTGTCTATTCGGTGTTAACCCTGTGATTACCCACCATAGCTTTACCTTTTCAGGTACATTAATACACACAGTGACAGCACTAGCTGCACCATTTATACATAGAGCAGCCCTGGTACAGTCAGACTTGATACTGCAGGGTCCTGTTGATGGCTAGGTTACAAAAAGTTGGACATGTCCATCTAGGCTGTGCACTTACCCTGCAGGTGACAGTCTCATGCATGGCTATAGGTCCTCCCTATAGGAATTACTTTGGACATTCCTCCCAGCCTGTAAGTTACATTCTCATCCTGAGACACAGTGTGCTGGGCTGCATCATTACATCTGAAACCTTCTTTCTCAGCTGAGGTTTCAAGTTCCAGACTGGGATTCCCTTCTCCACCCCCTTTACAGATACTTAACCCTGATCCTGCTGAACATTCACTGCATGAAAATGGAGAATTTGTACATAAACAGTAGTAATAATTATACATATGCAGGATGAGGGGATTCTACACTGTGGTGCTAAGCAATATTCATGGTAACTTTATGAATGAAGATAATCTCTGTCTGTAATGTACTTTTATTATAAGTTTCTATGTGTGGTAACCAACTCTTATTTTGCAGGGTTGTCCAGACTTATGTGAGCCTCATAGTTTACAGTAGGCTATAGTAACACAGACAACTCATCATTTACACAGATTTCTTGCACTTTAAGGTGTCTTTCTAGACTTGAGAGTACATACATATATATATATATATATATATATATATATATATATATATATATATATATATATATAATCTTTTAAACTGAGGATGGATTCTGTCCTGCCCTGCATCATACCTTAAAGGGGTTATCTCAAAATAGCTATAGGATAGAGGATAACTACCTGATCAATGAGAGTCTGACTGCTGTGACCCCCAGCAAACGTGAGAACAGAGATCAAATGTCCCCCAAATGAATGGCAGCGCAAATGTGGGGCCAGCACTTAATTCATTTTCTATGGGATTTCCTTACATTGCTGAGCACTGAACTTGGCAGTATGTTGAAGTCCCAAAGGGAATGAATGAAGTGCTGTCCGCATATGGATGCTCCATTCATCTGGGGAACATTTCACTTATGTTCTTGGGATTAGTCAAAGTTGTTTTTTTTTGTTTTGTTTTTTTGCCTATTTCAGTTTTTAGTTTTTATTGTGGATATAATACAAAAAATGGACAAGCTGTCTTGACATAATTATGTTGCAAAACCAGAACATGGGATACTGTAAAGATACAGAAATATGGATGGATTAATAAATCCACAGATTTTAGTATTATAATTAAACTCAACCACTATTGAGTTCTACAAATGAGCTACTTCCCTAAATGATGCAAAGCAAAAAGAGAGAGAAAAAACAGGGAAGAAAGAAGACCAGCAGAGTACTAAAGTACCATGATATCAGTATCACCTCATGTGAAGGGACTCTCTATACTTTACCCAGCAAGCTCTGTGGTCTTTACCCAGCTGAGTGGCCGCTCTCCCCACCCGCCTACCACTGATCACTTTCTAATTCTGGACAGTAATGGTAGAAAGCTGAGCATATACCTGGTAAAAGATTACTTTTAAAAGCAATACCAACTTTCTGAACCAATATATTTAATTTTGCCAATGCATCTACAACTTTGTAAATGGGCTTAAAGTGTCACTGTAGTGTCACAAAACATTTGACATGAGACATGTGAAAAGTTTTGATTGGTTCGGGTCTGAGTGTTCAGACCCATACCGATCGGAAGATAGAGACGGGAGAGGGCCACGTGTCAAGTGATCAGTCGGTCTTATAATTGAGCTTTATGGAGCCCGACTGATAAGTCTGACTGATAACTTGCCACAGAGCCAGGAGACACTAAGCGTGGTGTTCTCCCAACTCTATCTCCCGATTGGTACATATGTGAACAATCAGACACAGACCAATCAAAATGTTGACTTTTCGTCTCTATGACATATCTAAAGTTTTGTAAAATGACAGTGACTCTCTAATTAAAAAAATTCCTGTTGTACTGTATCTACGCTCCGATGAAGATCTAGTTCTCTCCATGGTGACCGTTTACAAACTCTTTGTATTTGGTGCCTGAAATCATACTTTCTTCCCTCTGTCTTCTACCTTTTTCTAACATTTGTTAGGTTAACAAAAGATATAGAAGATTAAAGTATGTCTGCAAGATCAGACTACACATTGTTTGTAGTCTGTTAGCATGGATACGTAGCACTAAAACACCAAAGGATGGAGAAACAGAGTCTATGTAAAGTACTGATGATTTTAAAGGAAACCCGTCACCCTCCATGTCGGGGTGAAGGCCGCCCGACCCCCCTGCTAGAGCCTGGACACTTACCCCGTCTCGCTAAGTCCCGCTCCTGGAGCTGGTCCCGGGATGGAGATATCCTTGTCGGAAGCGGTGCGTCGCGCTGCAGAGATGAGTCCGACGCCCGTAGAGAATGACGGCTCCATTCATTCTCTATGAGCATCGGACTCATCTCTGCATCGAACTGGGCTTCCGACAAGGATATCTCCGTCCCGGGACCGGCACTTGGCGAGATGGGGTAAGTATCCGGGGTTCTAGCGGGGGATCGGGCGGCCTTCACCCCGGGGTGACAGGTTCCCTTTAAAGCCTATGTGCATTTTAGCTGATAAACTGTTATCTTCCATTTTTGCCTTTAAATAGATAAACACAATAGGGTTCAGGTCCTTTTACATGGGCCCATAAAACAAATGCAGATTTTATTTGTCAGCACACAACCGTTTTACTTTTGGTAATAAGCAATAATTTTAAACCCCATTTTAAAGGGATTGTGTGGGAGCAGAATATTGCTCCCCGGTACCCATTTCCTGCATTTCCACATTTGCTATAGTGCTGGGGCTGCATAGAAAAGATAGACACGCTATTTTTACCTAACCACACTACACTGGTGTCCTCCTTCAATGTCAGGTCCTCTGGTCAGGTCCTTCAGGTCCTCTGCTAAACACTCTGGCCACTACTTCTGAAACAACCCACTTGGCCGCTCACTGGTTGTGACGCTGTCCAGGTTGTCAGTGATTGGCTTAGTGGGCTGTCACTGCCATGACAAGACTGCCTGAAGAAGCTTTCAGTGGGTGACCGAAACAGAAAGACCCCGGGGGTGCGTAGTTAGGTAAAAATAGGATTTATTTTTTTTTTTATATCCAGCCCCAGTACTATAGCAAATTTCAAATAGCTGGAATACCCCTTTAGTGCCTGCACAAACAAACATTTTGTTTGTTTTTAGGATGATGGATGTCAGCTTTCACACTCTACAGTTCTTGGAAATGATGTCTTCCTTCCACTTTTTTCACATTTTGTCGTATTGCAAACTGGTAAATTTAAGTTTTCCCCCATTATTTATTGACAAAATAAAAACAAAATACTAGAAATCTTTACTAATTTAGTTTTTGAAAAAAGGCATTGATTGACAGAACCTTTATTCAGTACTTGAATTTTTGGATTTTCTGCCACTCTTTTCTACAGATCCTCTCAAGCTTTTTCAAGGTGTATGGGGACCATTGGTGAGCAGCCATATTTAGATCTCTCTAGAGATGTTAGATTGAGAGTAAAGGCTCTGGCTGGGCCACTTAAGGGCTTTCCCTGAGTTGTCCCTAAGCCACTGCTGTGTTATTTTGGGCCACGTGCTTAGGGTCATTGTCTCATTAGAAGACGATCCTTCAGTTTAGTCTTTGGTTCAGAGCACCCTGGATGAGGTTTTAAGAATTTATTAATTCAGCTTTTCCTCAAACCTCACCCGTTTGTCACCACTATGCATCACTGTATGTATTGGGCAGTTGATAAACAGAGCCTAGTCCCCTCTAGACAGTGGCGTAGCTACCGCGCTGCGACCGGGCCGCTAACAGGGGGGGGCCCCGAGGCCCCCCCTTGCCACTGCACTGCACTCCTCCCACTCCCTCTTGTGACCGCAAGCAATGTTTTGCTTGCGATCACAAGAGGCAGGCTGGGACAGGCCCCGGCTGACTTGCTGCTCCCCGGCTGTCCCCGGCAGCACACACACCAGGGAGCTGTGTTTGCGCTGGGAAACTACTTCCGGGGCCGGGAGCATCGCGTTGTTGCCATAAACCAGGTTCCGGGAAGCCCCGCCCCCTGCCGCGGGAAGCCCTGCTAGCGCACGACTAGAGGACTACAGAAACCATATAGGTGAGTATAGATTTTTTTGTTTTAAAGGGCATGATGAGGGGTGTAGTGGTATGATGATTAGGGGTGTAGTGGTATGATGATGGAACAAGAGGATGATAGGGGGTGTAGTGGTATGATGATGAAGGAACAAGAGGATGATGGGGATGTAGTGGAATGATGATGAAGGAACAAGAAGATGATGAGGGGTGTAATGGTATGATGAAGGAACAAGAGGATGATGAGGGGTGTAGTGGTATGATGAATGAAGGAACAAGAGGATGATGAGAAGAGTAGTGGTATGATGATGAAGGAACAAGAGGATGATGGGGGTGTAGTGGTATGATGAAGGAACAAGAGGATGATTAGGGATGTAGTGGTATGATGAATGAAGGAACAAGAGGATGATGAGGGGTGTAATGGTATGATGATGATGATGATGATGAGGGGAGTTGTGGTATAATGATGAAGGAACAAGAGGATGATGAGTGGTGTAGTGGTATAATGATGGAACAAGAGGATGATGAGCGATGTAGTGGTATGATGATGAGGAAGGAACAAGAAGATGATGAGGGGTGTAGTGGTATGATGATGATGGAACAAGAGGATGATGAGGGGTGTAGTGGTATGATGATGAAGGAACAAGAGGATGATGAGTGGTGTAGTGGTATGATGATTAAGGAACAAGAGGATGATGAAGGGTGTAGTGGTATGATGATGGAACAAGAGGATGATGAGCGATGTAGTGGTATGATGAAGGAAAAAGAGGATGATGAGGGGTGTAGTGGTATGATGATGATGGAACAAGAGGATGATGAGGGGTGTAGTGGTATGATGATAAAGGAACAAGAGGATGATGAGTGGTGTAGTGGTATGATGATTAAGGAACAAGAGGATGATGAAGGGTGTAGTGGTATGATGATGATGGAACAAGAGGATGATGAGGGGTGTAGTGGTATGATGATGGAACAAGAGGATGATGAGGGGTGGTTTAGTGGTATGATGGAACAAGAGGATGATGAGGGGTGTAGTGGTATGATGATGGAACAAGAGGATGATGAGGGGTGTAGTGGTATGATTATGATGGAACAAGAGGATGATGGGGGGTGTAGTGGTATGATGATGAAGGAACAAGAGGACGATGAAGGGTGTAGTGGTATGATGATGATGAAAGGGCAAGAGGATAATGGAGGTGGCAGAATTATGATAGAGGTGGTTGAAGTATGATGATGGAGGGGCAGGAGGATGAAAGGGGTAGTAGTATGATGATGGAGGGGCAGGAGGATGAAAGGGGTAGTAGTATGATGATGGAGGGGCAGGAGGATGAAAGGGGTAGTAGTATGATGATGGAGGGGCAGGAGGATGAAAGAGGTAGTAGTATAATGATGGAGGGGCAGGAGGATGAAAGGGGTAGTAGTATGGTGATGGAGGGGCAGGAGGAGAGGACAACATGGGGGGCATCTGTAAGCGGGATGAAATTGGGGGGCATCTATATGGGGGATAACATTGGGGGGCCATCTCTAAGGTAGACTACACGGGGGTTTATACAATAGGGCATGCACAGAGGGGGGCATGTACTATAAGGGGGGGCACATAGTGTCAGGGCTACCTAATAAATGAGGGTGTAAAGGGGCCAATACAGATGTGCAACTAGTATAGATATGAGGATGGTGTCGGAGTGAGGAGCCTAATATGTTTCTCTGGCAGATTCAGTGGATTCGTGGCTCGGAGAAGTTCTCATAACCGCCCAGGGCAGATGGAGAAGATGAAAAAGTAAGAACTCCGATCAGAGAAGACGTCCCCTGTGAGTCACTTGATATAACTGCACTGTAATGTATATGGTGTATAGAGCCTGTGTACAGTGCGTCCACCTCTATATGACTGTATGAAGTGATATTGGTGTATGTACAGAGGATTTTATTCAGTAGCAGTGGTGGTGTTAGTCAGTATGTGGTGATGTTCGTCAGTATGTGGTGGTATTAGTCAGTAGCAGCGAGGTGTTAGTTAGTATGTGGTGGTATTAGTCAGTATTTGGTGGAATTATTCGTTACTTGTTATCCGGTACTATGTTTTATTGGATTTAGTATACTGGATTTGGTCAGTAACAATATGGTGGTGATGGTTGTAGTGTGGCGGTAATATTTCCCCTTGTGTACTGGTAATATTGGCAATATTGGTCTCAGTAAACAGGATTAGGTTAGTAACAGTAGGGCGGTAATTTGTATGGTGATAATATTTCCTATATAGTAGTATTATTGGTAATATTGGTCTTGAGATATATATCTACCAATAGCATCGAGAAAGGGGGGGCCCAAGTTGACCTCTTGCACCAGGGCCCAAGAGATATTAGCTACGCCCCTGCCTCCAGAAATTGATGCTTAGAATTTGAGACCAAAAAGTTTAATCTTGGTTTCATCAGACCAGTGAATCTTGTTTCTCTGAGAGTGGTTTGTTTATTTGTTTGTTAAGCAAACTCCAGGAGGATTTTCATGTGACATTTACTGAGAGGCTTCTTCCACTCTGCCATAAAGCACCAGAATGGGGCAGGTCAGAATTGAATGTTGACTTTTTGTAGGTTTCTTCTCCACACAAGATCTCCAGCCAAAGTGACCAATGTGTTCTTGGCCCCCTCTCTTACAAAAGCCTTTCTCCCCTAATTACTTAGTTTGGTGGGGTGGCCAATTATAGCAAGAGTCCTGTTTGTGGAGGTCGCTGTGCTCTTGGATACTTTCATTTGGACCCTTTTTCAGAATTTTGCCTCCACACAATCCTGTCTCTGAGCTTTACAGGCAGTTCTGTCTCATGGCTTGTTTTTTGCCCTATTATGCATTGTTAGTAGTGAGATCTTATGGTTATGTTCACAGAATGAAAGTTGTGATACATAGGTAAAAATAAAACAGAAAAAAACACAAGGGCACCGGCGCCTCGTGTCTTACTGTGGCAGAAACAGCAAAAAGAGGGTGAACAATTGCACTCACCTATAAGCCCCTTGGGCTGTATGCATATCACCCCACCGGGGTAGCTGGAAATCCGTGAAGAGGCGGTGGCGATGGAAGAGTGGGACTGCAGCCGAATGTATCGCAAACGGGATGCTCCCAAAACCGGGGCCCGTAAAATGCTAAGCAGAAAAGAAAAAGACTTTGATACTTGCACACAGCGCTGTCCCAAAAATGTCCAAGGTTACACCAATGTAGTAAGAAGAAAATTGGTATTTATTATAAAAGCACAAGGTTTACGCGTTTCAGGAGTTAGGTAATCTCCCTTCGTCAGAACAGTGCATCAAGTACAGTCCAGTAACAGTGTGGTTTAAAAAGGAAAAAGCCCTCCAAACCCGCCCTTTTCCCAAGGGGATGGGGAGAAGGGGGAGGGACATAAGAGGACACATGAACATAATCTCAACAATAACAACGTAACAAATTTGTAAAATAGCAACACAAAAATAATAATCGACCACAGCGGTCTTCAGAAAAGTCCAATTTGTCTTTTGATACATTGATTCAACATGAAAAAAAGCTTGGCTTCAGCGCTGTCAACGGTCGTTGGAGCTATTCGTATAAGTTGATTGTGTACGCTAATTGCGTACATCACGGGAGCCTTCCGAGGAGAATCCCCATAGCGACATTGCGCTGTACAAAAGGGGAGGGGCCTATGTCCAAGCGCTGTAAAGAAGAGGAGGAGCCTGTGTCAGGTGGCTTTTCCCCATGTATGAAGATTAACTTTGCAGACGCATCGATATCAAGCGCAAGGCTAAACGGAGCAATTATGGCCAGAGAAACGGGATCCGGACCACGAAAGGACCGTAGAGGAACCTCAGGATCATGCCGCCTGGACAGACGCAAGCTGGGAAGAGGATGTCAAGGTGAGAGTTGAAGACCACGTCCTCCAAGGCGCCAAGATCGCGAAGTCAAGAAACGGCTTTCAAATCTCCGCTGGTAATATAAACAAAGAATAATAAATATGAATAGAAACAATTAAAATTAGTACGACAACACCATTCATGACATTCAACTTAAATAATGAGTGTTAGCCCCTATATCAAAAAACAGTTCTCATGGTACTGTATTGGAAATATCAAATATGTGTATGTACACATGTAAAAAAAATATATATAAAAACAAAAAGGAAAAAAGGGGGAAATATATTTGCAATCAGTGTATAAAAAGAGCCAAAGAGAGCATCGCTAAATGGCGGCTGGGTAAGTTAAAAAATCATTGGCATACATTTTCTATATATTCATTCAGACCTTCAGGTACCAGTGTTTTTAGTTTATAGATCCAGTAGTTTTCGCGTCTCTTAAGATTCTGGGGGGCCAGAGGTATCAGAATCTTAAGAGACACGAAAACTACTGGATCTATAAACTCAAAACACTGGTACCTGAAGGTCTGAATGAATATATAGAAAATGTATGCCAATGATTTTTTAACTTACCCAGCCGCCATTTAGCGGTGCTCTCTCTGGCTCTTTTTATACACTGATTGCAAATATATTTCCCCCTTTTTTCCTTTTTGTTTTTTATATATATTTTTTTACATGTGTACATAGACATATTTGATATTTCCAATACAGTACCATGAGAACTGTTTTTTGATATAGGGGCTAACACTCATTATTTAAGTTGGATGTCATGAATGGTGTTGTCGTACTAATTTTAATTGTTTCTATTCATATTTATTATTCTTTGTTTACATTACCAGCGGAGATTTGAAAGCCGTTTCCTGACTTCACGATCTTGGCGCCTTGGAGGACGTGGGCTTCAACTCTCACCTTGACATCTTCTTCCCAGCTTGCGTCTGTCCAGGCGGCATGATCCTGAGGTTCCTCTACGGTCCTTTCTTGGTCCGGATCCCATTTCTCTGGCCATAATTGCTCCGTCTAGCCTTGCGCTTGATATCGATGCGTCTGCAAAGTTAATCTTCATACATGGGGAAAAGCCACCTGACACAGGCTCCTCCTCTTCTTTACAGCGCTTGGACATAGGCCCCTCCCCTTTTGTACAGCGCGATGTCGCTATGGGGATTCTCCTCGGAAGGCTCCCGTGATGTACGCAATTAGCGTATGCAATCAACTTATACGAATAGCTCCAATGACCGTTGACAGCGCTGAAACCGCGCTGAAGCCAAGCTTTTTTTCATGTTGAATCAATGTATCAAAAGACAAATTGGACTTTTCTGAAGACCGCGGTGGTCGATTATTATTTTTGTGTTGCTATTTTACAAATTTGTTACGTTATTATTGTTGTGATTATGTTCGTATGTCCTCCCATATCCCTCCCCCTTCTCCCCCTCCCCTTGGGAAAAGGGCGGGTTTGGAGGGCTTTTTTCCTTTTTAAACCACACTGTTACTGGACTGTACTTGATGCACTGTTCTGACGAAGGGAGATTACCTAACTCCTGAAACGCGTAAACCTTGTGCTTTTATAATAAATACCAATTTTCTTCTTACTACATTGGTGTAACCTTGGACATTTTTGGGACAGCGCTGTGTGCAAGTATCCAAGTCTTTTTCTTTTGTGATACAAAGGTAACCATTTAGGCTAGGTTCACACTATGTAACTGTGCGGCTGTATTTTTTATGCGGCTGTAAATGTGAGGATGAAACTACGGCCGTGGGAAAAAATAGACATGCAGCTCAAAACATACGGTCACTTACTTGGAAATCTGGTTCAACTAAAAATAACAAATAAAATCTTAAGAAAGTGATGCAAACACCTCTGGATGCATCTGGGAAAGCAGGGAACACAGTTTACATGAATTGCTATTACCGGGGTTTGCGATCCTCTGCACTAATGCCGATGTCTCTCATGGTTAATCTATTAATATAATAAAACACATTTTCGTTGTAATAAAGTGCCTTTCGTTGTTCAATAATTAAATTTAAACTAATCCATCATTTTGCAATTAAATATACTGTTAAAATAATATATATAAATAAATGTATATTTATATATATATTTATTTTTTGACAGTATATTTAATTGCACAATGATGGATTCGTTAGAATTAAATTATTGAACAACGAAACTGAATTTATTTCATCGAAAATGTGTTTTATTAATTAAATATTAATTAGTACAGGAAGCTCCATAAGCCGTTAATTCATATTGCCGGCAAAAGAGCATTCTGTACTAATCATCACTTTACTTTAATGAAAACATCAAATGTTTCTTCTAATTATGTTATGACAATAGCATTATTAGAAGAAACATTTAGAATTATATGTGCGCTCAGCTGATTGGCTGATCGGCTGAGCGCACATATAAGGAGCCGGTCCGCAGTACAGTGACTTCATTGTGCTGCGGACCAGCGAAGAGGACACATCGGGGTGAGTATAGAGCTCTCCCCACCCCCTCCCCAGCACTGCACCCCCTCCCAGCAAGGAAGGGGGGGGGTCAGTTAACCCCTTCCTTGCTGGGATGGGTGCAGTCTGACATCAGTCTGGCCCCCAAGGGGTTCAGGGGGATGCAATACATCCTCCCTTAACCCCTTGGGGGCCAGACTGTAAGCAGCGATCTGTAAAGATGCTGCATACTGTAAGGTGCACAACACCGCTCACAATGATGGGTATTGTGCTCCTGTTTGTGTGTTTTTTGTGTGTTTCTCCCTTTTTGTTTTTCAGATATCGGTATCCTGGGGATTACGTCGGATTCCGTGGACTACGTCGATGACCAGCGTTTTTTTATTATTTTTTTTAATAAAATGGTCAATGAGGGGTGTGGGGGTGTTTTTATTTGAATTGAAAATTTTTTTAACTTGTGTCTTGTCTTTATTTATTTACTTTATAGACTTAGTAGTGGAAGCCGTCTAATAGACGGAATCCATTACTAAGTTGGGGCCTAGTGTTAGCCGGTATAAAATGGCTAACACTAACCCCCTATTATTACCCCAGTACCCAATGCCACCAGGGGTACTGGGAAGAGCCGGGTGCCAGTGGTCCCGGAGAGTCAAAATTGGCGCTCCTGGACCGGGCGGCAGCAGGCTGGTAAGATTTAGGCTGGGGAGGGCCTAAACCAATGGCTCTTCCCACCCTGGTGTTACCAGGCTGCTGTCGTTTGGTTTTTAACCCGGCTGGTTATAAAAATAGGGGGGACCCTATGCGATTTTTTTAAATTATTTATTTATTTAAAAAAAACCCGCATAGGGTCCCCCCTATTTTTATAACCAGCCGGGTTAAAAACCAAACGACAGCAGCCTGGTAACACCAGGGTGGGAAGAGCCATTGGTTTAGGCCCTCCCCAGCCTAAATCTTACCAGCCTGCTGCCGCCCGGTCCAGGAGCGCCAATTTTGACGCTCCGGGACCACTGGCACCCGGCTCTTCCCAGTACCCCTGGTGGCATTGGGTACTGGGGTAATAATAGGGGGTTAGTGTTAGCCATTTTATACCGGCTAACACTAGGCCCCAACTTAGTAATGGATTCCGTCTATTAGACGGCTTCCACTACTAAGTCTATAAAGTAAAGAAATAAACACAAGACACAAGTTAAAAAAAAAATTTTATTCAAATAAAAACACCCCCACACCCCTCATTGACCATTTTATTAAAAAAAAACAAATAAAAAAACGCTGGTCATCGACGTAGTCCACGGAATCCGACGTAATCCCCAGGATACCGATATCTGAAAAACAAAAAGGGAGAAACACACAAAAAACACACAAACAGGAGCACAACACCCATCATTGTGAGCGGTGTTGTGCACCTTACAGTATGCAGCATCTTTACAGATCGCTGCTTACAGTCTGGCCCCCAAGGGGTTAAGGGAGGATGTATTGCATCCCCCTTAACCCCCTGGGGGCCAGACTGATGTCAGACTGCACCCATCCCAGCAAGGAAGGGGTTAACTGACCCCCCCTTCCTTGCTGGGAGGGGTGCAGTGCTGGGGAGGGGGTGGGGAGAGCTCTATACTCACCCCGATGTTGTCTCTTCGCTGGTCCGCAGCACAATGAAGTCACTGTGCTGCGGACCCGCTAATTATATGTGCGCTCAGCCGATCAGCCAATCAGCTGAGCGCACATATAATTCTAAATGTTTCTTCTAATAATGCTATTGTGATAACATAATTAGAAGAAACATTTGATGTTTTCATTAAAGTAAAGTGATGATTAGTACAGAAAGCTCTATTGCCGGCAATATGAATTAACGGCTTATGGAGCTTCCTGTACTAATTAATATTTAATTAATAAAACACATTTTCGATTAAATAAATTCAGTTTCGTTGTTCAATAATTTAATTCTAACGAATCCATCATTGTGCAATTAAATATACTGTCAAAAAATAAATATATATATAAATATACATTTATTTATATATCTATTTATTTTAACAGTATATTTAATTGCAAAATGATGGATTTGTTAGAATTAAATTATTGACCAACGAAAGGGACTTTATTACAAAGAAAATGTGTTTTATTAATTTAATATATTAACTATTAGAGGCATCGGCATTCGGCATCATTGCCGGCTATTTTTGAAGTACTCCGTACGGACCGCCTGTCAATCCACGGCCGCGTTTCCAGCCGCAAACAATGGTCTTGTTCATTTTTTACGGGTCCGTTTACGATCGGGCCGTAGATTCATACATAGTGTGCACTGTGCAGCCGTATATCCTATACTTTCCAGCGTACGCATGAACCACCAAAAATACCGCCGCACAATTACAGCCGCAAATACAGCAGCACAGTTACATAGTCTGAACCTGGCCTCAAACTGTATATGTCATGGTTGAGGCTTCTAAACTTCTGTGTGCAGATGCAGCTAACAATGGAAGCACAAGACCCATTCTTCTTAATACAGAACTTACAGGTGCTTAGGACGCTTCCACGGCAAATCACATTTTCATTGGAAGCTGCATCTACACATAGTCCAGGTAAACTTTAAGTTCACAAAAAGTGAAAATCTCCATGTGTTAAATGGGGATTTGATCATAGAAATTATCATCAATTTATAATGCTGACAGTAATTTTTTTTTCTGCTGCGTGAGTTTTGCCACATTTTTGCTGTGATTTTTTTCAAAATACGTACTAACAAGGGCACTCTGTTACTGCATTGGGTAAATCACAGTAAAAAATAACACATTTTACAGAACCCTTTTTGTATTGTGGGGGAAAAAAACTGCTTACATCGACAGGTGTTCTTTTTCTGATGACAATCTTCTACCTTTCCATATCTAACTTTCTGTGGATTAAAGGATCACATCATCACCTATCAAATCCCTCCTGGCAGCTCTCAAATACTTCCCCTCTCCACCAAGCTCATCCTTCCTTGTTCTTTTGTATGTTCTTTGGTACTGCTGAAGACACAGTTTCTGCCCTAGGTGGCAGCCAGCAAACAGTGATTATTGTAGATAAGTCTATACAATGATTAGCTGAAGTTATAAAACTCAACTGGCTTACACTGCCTGTCTCTGCTATGTGGTAACGTATGTACAGAATCTCTGTTATATTTCTTAGAAGAATTAAAGAGGTTATCCATGCTTAGAAAAACAAAGCAGATTTTTTTCAGAAACAGCTCCACTCTTGTCTTCTGTTTGGGTGTGTAATACAACACATAACCTGAGGGCAGTGTTAGTTGCAAGAAAGTAACTGTGTTTTTTTCTAATCCTGGATAACCACTGAGTAACTTTTCACAAGAAGACAGACTATTCAGGAAAACACAGCAAACAGATCACTAATGTTAGCTGCCAGTTAAAGCACTCAATACAGTGAAATCTCAGGTGCATTGGGAAACATCAATATTCAAAAAAAGTCAACAGAGCCACAGTTACAAGTCTCAAAACACGGGACTAGCCAGATATCCCTCCAGGGATGGGCCTACCAAAGGGATGGCTACTGTACAGAGACCACTAAAACCACATTATTAAGTGCCCTCTTCAGTCAATATCCAACTCAATTACAATTCAGACAGCTGTTTCAGGGTGTTGCCCCTCATCAGTGTCGTGTAGCATTCTGGCTAGGTGGAAGCAATGCCTAGTAGACCTGGCTAGGTGGAAGCAATGCCTAGTAGACCAACAAACAGATCACTGATCACAGAGAGACTAGTCAAAGAAAATGCTTCAGGTTTTTTTTTTTTCTCTTTTTTTTTTTTTTTTCTTTTTTATTTAATCTATTTCTTTTTCACAATATAAAACATAATCATATAATATTATACAAATGCCATACTTCAGGTTAAAGCGCTTAATACAGTGAAATCCTAGGTACATTGCCCCCTTAATATGCAAAAAAGTCCTCGGAAGAACAGTTACAAGTTTCTGTGGTCTTTTTTGCATATTGATGTTTCCCAGGGGGAAATGCACCTGGAATTTTACTGTACTGGGTGCTTTAACTGGCAGCCGACAGTGTTTTCTTTGGATGGTCTCCTGGAGATCAGTGATCCTTTTTCTGTATTGGTCTTCTAGGCATTGCTCATGCCTAGCCAGAATCCTATTCCTCACTGATGAGGGGCAACACCATGAAACAGCTGTCTGTGAACTGATATCTGGCTTTGGTATTTCCCTGGTGTTGGATATTGACTTAATATGGTGGTTTTGGTGGTCTTCGTACAGGAGCCATCCCTTTGCAAGGTCCTTCCCTTGAGGGATATCTGGCTAGTCCTCTGTTTTGAGACTTGTAACTGGGACTCAGCAGACTTTTTTTGCATATAGACTATTCAGGAGACTGTACAGTGTGTGGTAAGTGGAACCTGTCATCATTTTCACTCTGCCTTATCCATGAGCCATCAGGGTGATCCCCATGAAGCTTCTCCCCACCAGCCTTGATTAATAGATCTATCTTTCCATGTTGGTTATAGGGAGAGATCCATTTATCAAGGTTGGCCCTTTCCTAGACTCCCCTATGTCTTTAATCATTTGTTGCACTTAGGTAAGACTTATGTTATATAATGAGACTCCACTCCCTCTGCAAATCCAGAGGCATTGTGGAGATGCCTCTGAAATTGTAGGGTGAACAATTTTAGAGAAGAAGAAGAAACCAAGATGCCAGACGATGTGTATAGCACGGCAGCTAAAATATGTATACTCAAGGCCATACAGCATCCTCTAATAATCTCAGCATATGCTGGACTACATTTGGAAAAATGATGTTGTAATGTTCTTGTTTCTGATTTATTATTATTCAGTAACTTCTGTCAGCTAGTACTGCATGCGCCACTTCAAAGTTCTTGCTTATTTATTTAGGTACCTTAATTTTATGGGATCCAGACTTTACATTCTTCCATTTTGTATACTTAGAAGTACAAAACAGTTATACATCCTGTATAACTAACAGTATTAAGGCCTGAGGGATAGGATGTATATGTAGCACTCCATGCTTGAAGTCAAACTTGGGTGATAAAAAAGTATTCTGCTGCCCTCATTCTTGTAGTTTGTACAGTACATTTGTTTGATCAAACTGTGAGATCTTAAAAATGGTAAGGAGTCAGAAACCAAAGTATATTATTGTGTTGCTGACCGCTTTATTATAGACCAATCAACATTTATATGAACCAACGTACATGCAACAGCGAAAAAACTTACTGTCAGCATCTTGAGTAATAATTCCCATAACCAACAGCCCATATGACACATGCAGATTTTCACTGTTAACCTAAAGTTTACCTGTACAATGTGCAGATTTAGCTTCCAATGGAAGTTTGAGTTGCCCTGGAAGCATACTAAGTGTCACGGCACACTACTCCAGACACCGTACTTCTTTAACCAACCCTTGACTGTCCCTAGACTACCCAGGCTGTCTAAAGCCTGCCACAGTACTGTAATCTCTGGGACCCCACCCTTATCTGCCCGGGACTCCTGCCTAAGCTAGAAGTATGCCCACCCACTGCGCAAGACTATAGGATGTACCCCACTCAGGTATCCTGCAGCTGAGCCACTATACTGTTATACACACAGTAGACTGTAATACTAAATATAACCAGGTTTTATCAACAGGACAACACAGCAGCTATTAAACAAATAGATTTAATATGACCTAGCAACAGTGCATAGAAGTTACAAAAGGACAATACAAAGGAAGGTAAATAAAAGGGGATACATAAAAAGACTAACTAACGTCCCTAACAGATGTGATGTTGGTGTTCCTGCCAGTGGAGCTTGGCTTTCAGTTGTTGATATAGTCCATAATCCAGGGAGCTGTGAAATGATGGTATGGGCTCCACACACAGACTCTCTCCCCCCAATACTCACTGGGTCTTTAATACTTGTGCTGGGCAGACCACCCCCTGTATTACCTTCCCCAATCACCTCAAGTTACCTGGGTTCTCCTACTGCCCTCCAGCCAATCCCTTTGGTGACCGGAGTCAGTAGGTAATAAACCCTAGCTGAGTTCTTGAGGACAAAGGCAATATGGAGACTATCAATCCCATAATCCTCCACTAGCTTGGCTCATCCTTAAGACAGGATGTGAGCCTAGCAGGGGGTCAATAACTAGCCAGCACACTGAAGTTTGTCACTTAACCCTTTAGCAACAGGGAAACAATATACAGAAAACAGTAAGATACATAACATACATCATTATTGTCACAGTAAGCATCTGTGATTTCCATGCACAAGCCCTATTAAGAATAATGGGGGTTGTGCTAGGAACCTACAGATGCTTAGGGCATATTCATGACAACTTAAACTTCCATTGGCAGTTGCATCTGCACACAGAAGTTTAGAAGCCTCGACCATGGCAAGTACACTTTAAATGGTTAACTTTGTTCCACAGCTTTGACTGTTCACTAGTGCTCTACTGTATATTGCCTCCCATAATGCAGAGTACCCTCTTCTATGTATGTACAGTGTATGGCAGAAATCAAAGACACTTGGCTTCATCCAGCAGCTCAGGGACAAATGAAAGTAATGCATAAAGGCCGCAGAGCAAAAATCTGGTGAAAATGCCATAACCAGTTATATAATGGTAATAAATAAAGACACACCTCATGTACTCACACAATTTATCCTGAAAAGTTACTTGAAAGCGACATACACTTTAAGGCCCATATCACAAGAAGCCATTTGACTTGCCATTATATTTTGGACTGTTGTAAGAAGCCTATATACCAATGTGGTGTCCCACCACGGGTGTTGCTGTTGGTTACACCTTTCGCAAAAGCCTGTACTTGTAAGTGTAAGTGGTGATGAAGCAGTACCAGAGTTTGTCACATGGATCTGTACACCAATGAGAGTTCTTTCCTTTTCTAACCTATCATCTTTCTCTTTACTTCTTACACACGCACTCCTCACCCACTCACAGCACAGTTTACACATGCTGTAGGAAGGAAGTCACATAGGTAGAGGAAGTGTGAGGTCTTTTGCCTTGGATTCTGTAGAGATAGGACGCTCCCAATGTAGTGTCCCACCAAAGGTGTTGCTATTATTTACACCCTTCGTAAAAGCCTGTACTTTTCAGAGTAAGTGGTTATGCAGTAATACCAGAGTTTTGCCACAAGATGTCATTACTACAAATATGAGATTGAGAGTTCTTTCTCCTCTTCACCTATCATCTCTCTCTTTACTTCTGTATATGCACTCCTCACCTACTCCTTACACACACCTTACATGCGCTGTAGGAAGGAAGTCACATGGGTAGAGGAAGTGTAGGGTCTTTTGCCTTTGGATTCTGTAGAGGAAGGATGCAAGCTAGAACGCTCTCTACAGCAGTCAAGTTGGGCCCTGGCTCCTGACAGGTCCCCAGTCTAAGTTGTGCAGTCTAGACGTAGACCAGAATACATGCAGCTAGATACAGTTTTTTCTCAAGTAAACTTACTCCACACTATGCAGTGTTAAGTTTCTACAAAAGAGGACAAGTCAGGGATCATCCTAACCCACACTGTGGACAAGGAGAAACACAGTGCAGGATGGTATCCACAAAGAAGTGAAGAACTGACCCGGATCGAGCAAAGTTGCTACAAGCTTATGAACTCTATCTCGCAGTGCAGGTGTAAGCAGGGAGCCTTCCGCTCATCCCAGGTAACAAGGTCCGGGGCTTGTGTCACCCTCTAGGACGGGTCACTCAACACTGGTGGGCAATAGGTGGTGCAAAGACCAAAGAGTAAAAACACAGGTTCAAGTATTTTCTCTACTCTCAAGTATTCTCCTATCTCTATCCTCGAAGTTCCAGCAGAGTACAGTACTACTTGGGTTGGGACTCTCTCGACATCCTCCTCTCTGCTCTTCTAAACTTTCTACCTCTCAGCACGCAACCCAGCCAGCACCGCTCTATCTTCTGCTTCACTTTCAGTACAGATCTAGCCTATCAAGTATAAAGTACCATATCAAGGCAAAGCTGTATTACCTGCTTTCTGTATCAAGTATCTTCACAGTAAACAAAATTATATTTATTTACACGAGACTCTGTGGTTCTTCACTAAACACCTGCACAGTAAACGCACTTTCCTTGGGTCATCTCCCCTTTTTGTGGGTGGCAGTGCCAATAGTCCGGTTGGGTCACTACTCCACTTCGGACCACCGTGATAATTGCCCAAGGGACCCCCAAACAGCCCGGCCGGATACTGTCCACAGGGGGGGAAAAGTATAGTCAGCCATTAAAATAAAAGCAGGTGTTTCAGCATACCTGTGTGCCCAACCAACTCTGGCGTCACAACAAATTTACCACCGGGCAGGGCTATACCTCGGCCAACCACCACAGGAGTGACGTCTCATCTAACCATCTGGCAAGTGACCGGCCGCGCCTCTACACCAGAGGTCACCACACAAACAACAAACCTACTCAGTCACCACCATAGTTCTCGATTACAGATGAGCGAAGTAAATCTGAGGAATTACGATTCGCAGCAAATTGGACATTAAACCCGCTTTTTAGCGATTTTGTTAATTCACCAGATTCGCTTTGCAAATTAACTAAACATGGCAGCAGCACATGTTGTCTTACAGAACTGTCTTTTGCCGGGAGCAAGGGATTATCTATAATCCCTTGCACTCGTCCAATCAGCTACAAACCCCACTGTGATGTCAGCCACACACCCCCCCCCCCCCCCATCACCCTCTATATAAAGTGATTGGCTTCCTGGAGGCGGCCAGTCGGCTGTGTATAGTGGAGAGTAGGTTGCAGCAGGCAGTTAGTCCAGGGAGAGAAATATAGAGTCATAGGGACAAGGAGGAGAGGAGGGTAGATTATGGGTGCTTTTCTGTGGGAGCGGTGAAGCCATTGTCCAGATACCAAGTCACTGGGTGCTGAGTGCGCATTATAGGAAGTCACGGTGAACACAGTGTCCATCTCAATAACTCACTGGGTGCTCATTTACCAATGTCTACTACTGTCCTGGGAGAAAATTGATATTACGCCGCTGATCCACCAACATCCACTACTGTCCATGGCGGAAATTGAATGATTGACAGGCTGATTGCCCTTTTTTTTTTATTGACATTTTCCAATTTTGACACTGTCACAGCAACAGCTTTTGAAAAAATTGCTGCTCTGTAATAGCCACACTATTGTAGCTTCTATAGTTTGGCTATTTTAATAAAAAAAAAATACGTTTGTATGTGATTTGCGAATATTTGCAAATTAGCATGAATTCCCAAGTGATTCGCTCATCTCTAATCTCCATAGATCAAAATAATCAAAACATTTCAGGGATTTGTTTTTTATTGATTTATTTAGTTACAGAAACGAATTTTTTGGGGGGGACTATTTATTAAAAAAAAAAAAAACACAAAACATTTTCTGTGTGGATATACATATTGAGCAGGGTAATGCTGGCGATATCCAGTATACTATACACCTTTGACAACAGCTATCTGTTCCAACCTCCCCATTCACATGCACTCTTGGCTTCACTGAATATTGAGAGGAGTAAGCCACTTCCAGACAGCAGCTGCTTATCTTTCTTTAGAACAAATGGAATGGTCATGTTGAAATCCAATTTCCTGAATCTTGTTTCCTCTGACTTCTGCCACGTGGGGCCAGTTGGAAAGCCTCCATACATATTAGATGATCGGTCAGTTCCATTGAAATGGTCCGGTTCAGTCAACATTAATCTAATGTGTCTGTATAATCCTGCTTTAGCATCCTCTGGGTCCATGCCTGTTTCTTTGCTAAGATTGCAAGTTAATAAAAAGTGACTGCAGCCTGTTTATTTAAGACCAATGTATGGATCTTGTAAGAAATATGATTATTGACAATATAAATGTATAATAATACTGAACAATAATATTTCCACGTAAGTTCTAGGGGACGGTCAGCAAAAAAAGTACACAACAACAGTGCATATGAATAAAAGGAATTATATTATATACAGATACAAATGAACTGTGTGAAAGATAAGAAAACAACCAAAACAATAAATCTTGCAGAGATATGACACAAAATAGCTCACCACGAATACAAAACAGTACATAAACCAATTGTCAGAAATAATCAATAAAAAGACATATATCAAAACCATATTCCTGCAATGGAAAACCAAGTTAGGGTTACCAAGTCCGAATTAAGTTCCAGTGGTCCTGACTCCAGCCTTTCCTGCAGGAGACCCCGAATTCTCAGCATCCTCCTTCCTAGAATACCCCTAAGGTTTTTCCAGGATGTCCTTCCTCCTAATGTCCCCAGTCACAGTCTCTTATATATTCATGCACACAGGAATCAAGCCACTTTCCCATATTAGCATTTTACACCTAGGTGTTCTACACCAAACTGACAGGGGATATGTCGACTGGTTGTTAATGCTGTTGGCATTTCCAATACAGTTGTGAAACCCTTTGTTATCAGATGTCCAGGCCTCCTGATATTTATCATTTCCCTGATAAACTGAATTAAACCGCATTCAGACTTGGCAATCTAAACAACTTGACTCTCCATTGTTTACAAGTACACAATGATATATATATATATATATATATATATATATATATATATACAGTATATATATATATATATATATATATATACTGTATATATATATTAACCTAACACATTTCCTCTGTATGTATATCTTACAACCTTAGGCTATGTTCACACTGCGTACGAGTCCGGCCGCATTTCGTACACCGCCGTACATGTGCGGCTGAAACTACAGGCATGGGAAAAATAGACATGCGGCCGGATGCGTACGAACCACGAACATACGCCCGTAGTACAGTAATGCTTCCCTAGCTTGTTTCGAAGCGATCTGAGGCAGGTCATTTACTTGGAAATCTTCGCCCAGCCCCGTAAACCACACAGAACCTTTTGGATTGAAAAATCAAGTTCAATTTGGCTGAAATAAGTACTTTGTACGGGACCGCATGTAAATCCACGGCCGTGAGTTTCAACATTTCCGTCCTCAAACAATGGTCTTGTTCATTTTTCACAGCACCGCATACGATCCGGCCGTAAGCTCATATGTAGTGTGAACTGTGCGGGCGTATATCCTATACTTTTAAGCGAATGCATCAACCTCAAAACTACGTGCGTATATTCGCGGTTCGCACTACGGACAGAATCATACGCAGTGTTAACATAGCCTTATTCTAAATAGTGACATAGTCAATCAAAAGAAGAGTTTCACTATTTTTCTCGCTCTATATACACTGCCAAGCAAAAGGGTAATAATGTTTTGAACTTTTGATTTTCAGGCTCCACTGTGTCGTCCTTTTTATATCCATAGTACTCAAATGTACAAAGTAATTATTCTTGCAGAATACTCACTCTAAACCTAGCTGCTTAGTTGATGGGTTTGTTGATGCATATATTTAAAAAAAAATACTAAATATGATTAATTAAGAAGGGGACCCTACTGTTTTCAGCTGTCACGCAACTCCCCTATCTCGAACTATAGCTAGCCAACATTACTGTATACAACACTTGCTTGCTGCCAACTGCTTACTGTCACAGGTTTCCCAGGTAAAGGCAGAAAGCTTTTGGTGCATGTGGAATCAACCCTGGTAATCTCAGGCTGTTACTGCTTGGTTTGGATGTAGCTGCCTAGCTGGTTATGGAAAATATTAGCAAAACAAATGTGGGGGCCCCTCATATTCCATAACCAGCCAGATACAAGCCAGAGCCACAAAAAGGGTGGCTTTTGTATATCATTTTCATATATTTTTCAATATATTTTTGAATTTGTCATATATTTATATTTACACTTTCATATGTCACTATTAATTTTCACATTTGTTGCTTGTTAATATCAGTATAAGTAATTATATTATAATTATATATATAAGTAATTATACATATATAAGTAATTATATTTTAGCACTGTGTCCACACATCATACCTACATTATGTGTGGACCTCACACTGTACAGGCATAGAAATCTTTTTTGCACTTTAGGGTATCATTAACATATACATTCTATTCTATACTTGGTTTATGATCTCTGATTATATGTCAGTTTACAATCAATTCCTGTTTACATATTCGCCCTTAAAGTTTCACTGTTGTTATAACTTTCAAAGTCTAAATCAACACTAAATGTGATATAAAGAAAGTTTGCAATATATTATGCATTATTTTTTTTTGTTGTTATCATGCTGTAAAAGAAAGCTGAACTTACCAGAAATCCAGGTCCAGTCTCCTGTAAGCAGATTTTCTGACTTGTGCTGGTTGAAAAATACAGACTAAACACAGGAGTTCCGGACAGTACAGAGAGTAATGACTTAATGTGTCTGACAATCACATGACTGCCTTCTCTCTGTGAGCGCGCAGATGGCCTTGGATACACAGGACTTCCTGTTTTCTCACCGTTTCCTGTTTTTTGAGAAAAAAAGAGTCAGAAAACAGGAAGTGCTGCGTTTTCCATGATAACTAAAAATAAAAAAGTAATGAATGTAAATCACAAACTTGCTTTATATCACATCTACTGTTGATTTAGATTTTGAAAGTTATAACGACAGTAACACTTGTCATGTCAGCTATTTTATCACTCAGGTCCACAGTAATGTGAATGTCCCTTGCAAACTACAGCCATTCAATTTGCGTTGCCTGGATACCTGAAGATAACATGATTGTGGGCGTCTGAGTCACATGATTGGACACATATGCGCTTTTGTCGCTTCCGGGTGGCAATGGAATAAAGGAGAAAAATGGAAGATCAATGTCTATGCACCACAGATAGGCAATGTTAACTGAATCAGAACTGTGATTTGCAGCATCTGGTATATAATCTCTGACCCAATAGGACGTCATCACCCCAAGACAAAGAACAGGAAATGTGCGTAGGTGTGGTGGTGTCTCGGAGGAGTGAATTTCAATTTCATTGCTGTTGGTAACACATTGTTAGCGCCTGCCCACATTAGGTTTAGGGTTTTCTTGTGTTCTGCTCATATATATGTGATATCGCACTGCCACTTTATTCTTTTGTTTTTATTGTAAATATAGAGTGGACATTGCATAAGTACTTTAATACATGCTGTTGAGAAAATTTCTTCTTGGATACTAGCACTTACACTTTACTTTTTAGTTCTATGGGAATGCTGCTTTGTGTAATAGATACATGTATAACTGTGTTATTCCACCTCCAGATTTGCCACCATTTTGTTTGGGTGGTTTTGTTTTCTAGATGTACTTTATGTAAATAGTTTTTTTAAATAGCTTTTTGACTGCTAAGCACTGAAGGTTTTTTGTATGAATACATAACCAGGGTGGGAAGAGCCTTTTATATTGGCCCTCCCCAGCATAATAATGCCAGCCTCTTAACATCCCAGACACAGACCACCAGTTTTGACAGTTTGCACCTGTTGGTAACTAGCTCTTCTGCCCCTGTGGCAGTGGGTACCGTGGTAATAAAATAGGAGGAAGTTTAAAGTTAGCCAATTTATCGGCTAATAATAAACCTTAGCTCAGTAATGGATACTATCTACCAGATGGCTTAGTGTATAATAAAATACATAAAGCACACACATAGGGTTTTTTTTTCATTGAAATTCAGCTGTATTATGTGCAAAATGGGGTCCTACCCATTATTATAAAAAAAAATTTTTGTGTATGTAATTGATAGAGATGAGTGAACTGGGTTCGGGTTCGAGTCGATCCAAACCCGAACGTTCGGTATTTGATTAGCTGGGGCTGCTGAACTGCTCTAAGGTTGTCTGGAAAACATGGATACAGCCAATGACTATATCCATGATTTCCACATAGCCTTAGGGCTTTATCCAACTTCAGCAGCCACCGCTAATCAAATGCCGAAAGTTCAGGTTCGGATCGACTCGAGCATGCTTGAGGTTCGCTCATCTCTAGTAATTGATCTGTACTTGTGTGTTTTACTTATTTTGTCCAACTCCTGCACTATTTATAAGTTTGCACATGTGTGACTAGTTATTGCCTTCAGTATTAAATCAGAGGCATGCCCACAGTCCTAAATAAAGTGTAAGTTCCAACTGTAGCAGATCCATTGGCCTGCTTGTTACTTGTTTTGGTATACAGAATATCCAAAGTAGAGTTTCACAGTAACATGATTCTGATTTGGCTCAACCTCTACTTCATTTTCTAGCTAGCTGTTTGATACTGTATTAGGAGATACTTTTGCTCTGTAAATACAAAGCTAATTTGGAGGTGGATGGATGAACATGACTCATTCAATCATTTTTAGGGTCACTTATAGAGATAGAATGGCAGCACATGTGGGGCATTTATTAAGACCGGCATACAAGTATGTCAGTCTAACAGAAAGCCCCCCATATGTCGGCAAAAAGTTACACAAAAATCTGCAGCTTTTTCCCAAACACCAGGAACACTTTAGATAAATTCCCCCTATTGTGTGTATCAGCCTTACATTGCTTGCACCTGAGCCTTTTGAGGAAATTTATCAAGGCTTGCCTGCTAGAAAAAAAACGAATTTGTAGACATTTCCATTTAGCGCCATTTTACTATGATTGCCTAATTTGTGGCAAAAAAGAGGTAACTAGATTTGCATTTTTCAGGGAAATACATAGTCCTTGAAAAGAGCGCCCCTCTAACAGTGACTTCCCTTTAAGAGAAACTTTAACCCTATATACCCTCCCTTTAAGAGCAACTTTGTTACAGTCCCTTTAAGAGCAACTTTGGTACAGTCTCTTTAAGAGCAACTTTGGTACAGTCCCTTTAACCCTTAGAGGATCGGGCCAATTAAAATTTTAGCGTTTTCGTTTTTCCCTCCTTATGCTTAAAAGGCCATAGCACTTGCATTTTTCACCTAGAAACCCACATGAGCCCTTATTTTTTGTGCAAATAATTGTACTTTGCAATGACAGGCTGAATTTTTTCATAAAGAACACTGCGAAACCATAAAAAAATTCAATGTGTGGTAAAATTTAAAAAAAAAAAAACATTTGTTTTATTTGTTTTTGTTTTTTTTCGTTTTTACACCGTTTGCCCTGGGGTAAAACTGACTTGTTATATATGTTCCTCAAGTCGTTACGATTACAACAATATGTTACATGTATAACTTTCATTGTATCTGATGGCCTGTAAAAAATTCAAACCATTAACAAATATATGTTCCTTAAAATCGCTCCATTCCCAGGCTTATAGCGCTTTTATCCTTTGGTCTATGGGGCTATGTGAGAAGTAATTTTTTGCGCCATGATGTGTTCTTTCTATCGGTACCCATATGCGACTTTTTGATCGCTTTTTATTACAATTTTTCGGGATTTGATGGGACCAAAAATGTGCAATTTTGCACTTTGGGATTTTTTGCGCTTACGCCATTTACCAAGCAAAATCAGGAATGTGATTAATTAATAGTTTGGGCGAATACGCATGCGGCGATACCAAACATGTTTATTTATTTATTTTTATTTATAACATGGGAAAAGGGGGTGATTCACACTTTTATTAGGGGAGGGGGCTTTTTATTGATAATAACACTTTTTTTTTCTTTTACACTTATACTAGAAGACCCCCTGGGGAACTTCTAGTATAAGTACACTGATCTCTCATCAAGATAATTTATGCTGAATAGATATGCAGCATAGATAGATGAGATAGGCACATTAATTGCTTCCGGCTGCTGCAGCCGGAAGCAATCGAGTGCCGATCCGGGATCAGCGCCATTACGGTGCAGACCCCAGACAGAGTGTGTGGAAGATGTGTGGATCGCTACTCTGGGACAACATCCCGGAGGAGCGATCCACCCCACTAGACACCAGGGATGGTTGCATTCAAGTCAACTTTGACAGCTGCATCTGATTACTTTATTGGGGTTTAGTGATCCCAACCTTGTGGGAGGTATTAGTTATGGTCAATAATGTGCCCAAAGGCTAAATACCAGCTTGCCCCAAGGTAAAACGTAACTTTTAATTGATTACTGATAAAATATAAACGTGAGTGGTAGTGTATATACAGTGTATACTAAAATAGATATATGCTCATATACATGTATAACCTTTCAATATAACTATAACCATGTGGTATTCACCAATGAATAGATGCTACTGGGATAAACGTATACAACTCTTATGACTCCACTCCGTACTCGATACGGATACTGTCTGCACTATAGACCAGTTGCATCACTGTCCATATCATACAGTATTTAAAGTCTGCGGGCCCGCAGGTAAGTAATTCGTGTGAGTCAATAACATAAGAGGAACGCTATACAATATCAGTGATATGTCATGACAGGCAGTACGTGCCAAAGCTCTCTATGACAATATCACGCTATCCAGTAATAGTAGTTTGATGGAAATCAGTAGCAAACGATGATCGCTGTACACTAGCGGTGATATGTCATTGCAGGCAATATGTGCCAAAACTCGCTATGACTATATCACGCTATTCAGTCTGATCCCTGGTCCTGCAGGGTGTACAGCACTCTAAACATATTCACATAATGTATGTCTTAGGTATATAAATGAGCATATTTCTAATTTAAAATAGCCATAGCCTCCTTGCTGACTAGTTTCGTCGGCAATACTCCGACTTTATCAAAGTTGGCGCTGGCGGGCGGGACTCTGGCCAGAGTAGCGAGTTTTGGCACATATTGCCTGCAATGACATATCACCGCTAGTGTACAGCGATCATCGTTTGCTACTGATTTCCATCAAACTACTATTACTGGATAGCGTGATATTGTCATAGAGAGCTTTGGCACGTACTGCCTGTCATGACATATCACTGATATTGTATAGCGTTCCTCTTATGTTATTGACTCACACAAATTACTTACCTGCGGGCCCGCAGACTTTAAATACTGTATGATATGGACAGTGATGCAACTGGTCTATAGTGCAGACAGTATCCGTATCGAGTACGGAGTGGAGTCATAAGAGTTGTATACGTTTATCCCAGTAGCATCTATTCATTGGTGAATACCACATGGTTATAGTTATATTGAAAGGTTATACATGTATATGAGCATATATCTATTTTAGTATACACTGTATATACACTACCACTCACGTTTATATTTTATCAGTAATCAATTAAAAGTTACGTTTTACCTTGGGGCAAGCTGGTATTTAGCCTCTGATTACTTTATTAGCGGGCACGGCGATCGGACCATGCCCGCTAATAGCTGCGGTCCCGAGCTACATACGGCACCCCGGACCGCGGCGGTTCAGAGCGGCCCCCGCTTTGGATACATGGAGGCGGCCCTGGATGTACAGGTATGTCCAGGGTCGCCTAAGGGTTAAGAGCAACTTTGGTATAGTCCCTTTAAGAGCAACTTTGATACAGTCATTTAAGAGCAACTTTGGTACAGTCCCTTTAAGAGCAACTTTGGTACAGTCCCTTAAGGAGCGATTTTGGTGCAAACGTTTGAG